>NC_134786.1:36521998-36526998 GCF_046742065.1 Oratosquilla oratoria | reverse complement strand
TTCCCGTTTTGGCCTTATCAGTGTTTGTAATATTTTCTTGATCATTTCCTTATCCAGGTATTTGAAGGCCACTTTTATTGATCTCAACAAATTGTATGTTTCTCCGACTATTTTATTTATATGTTTATCTGGCGACATGTCTTTGCTGATGATTACTCCTAGGTCCCTTTCAGAATTTACTTTCTTTTCCATCGATTTTACACTGTCCTGTTATTCTCCTCTTGCTTTTTCCAAATTCAATTACACTGCACTACTTGATGTTGAATTCTACCTCCCATCTCTTGCTCCATCCACTCTGAGGTTTTGTTCAGATCCCTCTGCAATGAATCAGTCTTTTTCAAAGTTTATTCTCTTTAATATTTTTACGTCATCCGCAAAGCAGTTCATGTAACTTTCAATGCCTTCGTCATTTACAGATGTAGCAAACATTATCGGAGTTAGTACTGACCCCTGTGGGACGCCTCCACTCATTTCTTCCCATTTTGAATATTTGTCTCTGAGCACCACTCTCATTTTTCTTCCATGTAGGAAGTCTTCCGTCCAATCCAATAGTTTTCCATGTATGCCTCCTATTGTTTCCAGTTTATATAGTAATTTTCTGTGTGGTACATTATCAAATACATTTTGTAGGTCCAGGAATGCACAGTCTGCCCAGCTATCCCTTTCTTGTGTGTGTGTGTGTGTGTGTGTGTGTGTGTGTGTGTGTGTGTGTGTGTGTGTGTGTGTGTGTGTGTGTGTGTGTGTGTGTGTGTGTGTGTGTGTGTGTGTGTGTGTGTGTGTGTGTGTGTGTGTGTGTGTGTGTGTGTGTGTGTGTGTGTGTGTGTGTGTGTGTGTGTGTGTGTGTGTGCGCGTGTGTGTGTGTTTTCCTGGCGGAAGATTGTCCATAAGGATAGAAATGCTGGTAAACTACAGTTCATAAAAATATTCTTTGTATTCCCTATCTTTGCATTACAACACTATTTTCCCAGTAATCAATATCACCCACAGCATTACAGAGGCGACTGCTTCTAGTATTGAAGGTTAGATTACACAAAATACATAGTGTGTCTTTTAACATAAAGTAATAAAAAACATAAATAGCAGAAAGAAAATGGAAAGGATTAATAGTGAAAAAGCACAAGAGAAGGGAGGAAGTAGGGAAGAAATGGATGGAGGACGGAAAAAGACGAAAAATATGAGAGAAAAGAAGAATAAGAAAAAAGGCGGATCAGAAGTAATAAAGATAAAAAAAAAAGACAGGAAAAATATCAGAAAAAATTATGAAGAAATAGAAAGAGGAGAAGAAATAGATGAAGGAGATAATAAAGAAATGAAGAGGAAGAAGAGGGAGGAGAGGAGGAAGAAGAGGAGGAAGGAAATGAAGAAGAAAAAGGCAAAAAGGATGAAGGAGAAAAAAAAGAAGGATGAGAAGAAAAACAAAAACAAAACAAAAAAGAAAAAAAACGAATAAAAACAAAAAAGGAAAAGAAGAAACAATTGTTGAGAGGTGGAATACGAAAAGGAAGACAAGAAAATTGCAAAAAGCATTGTAATACACGGACGGGGAGGGAAAAGACAAGAAAATAAAGTTGTGAAAGAAACTGAAGATAACAGAAGAGAAACAGAGAAAATATGATAAGAATAAATATCAATCAAAAACGAATGTTAGAACAATAAGGCAACAAAAAATAAAGTATGTGTAAGTCAAATCAAACCAGAATAAAGAGGAAAAGGAGTGTATCATGAAAGGAAAGGAAAATAACGAGAGAGAAACAAGGATAGTATAATAGAACTGAATTGCAATCAAGGAAGAACATTAGAACAACAATGAGGAAAAGAAAAGAAGAAGCGCAGGTGAGTGTAAGTGAAAGCAGACCTGGAGAATGAGGGAAAGAACACATTGAGGGCTTCGTAAATCGATGGGCTTATGTTCCACTGGAGTGGCTCACCCAGCTCTCTCACGCAACAGTTCCTGTAATACCACATCCGACCCCAGCTGCACACCGCTGGTATTTGTGACCTTGCAATTCTCTGGATGAAATCACACCCTTCCATTCAGCCATTTGCTTACTACACAAGCTCAGTTAGTAGGTTCTTCGTTACTTCAACCTGTGTATATTTTCCCCCGAATTCGCTACGTATGTTCTTGTACTCGAATGCTCATCACTCCCGAACTCCTCATCCCTCTTCATCATTTTCTCGCCTTCCTCACTACTCACTACCTTGTGTTAGCTCTCTCAATTTTGATGACTGCACTCGTTCTCAATCAGTTCCTCACTCGTTCTCACCAAGTTCCTTTCTGGTTCTCACCATGTTCTTCTCTCGTTCTCACCAAGCTTCTTACTGGCTCTCACCATATTCCTCACTCGTTCTCACCAAGCTCCTTACTAGTTCTCACCATGTTCCTCACTCGTTCTCACTAAGTTCCTCACTCATTCTCACCAAGTTCCTCACTCGTTCTCACCAAGTTCTTCACTCATTCTCACCAAGTTCCTCACTCGCTCTCACCAAGTTCCTCACTGGTTCTCACCAAGTTCCTCATTCATTCTCACCTAGTTCCTCACTCATTCTCACAAAGTTCCTCACTCGTTTTTACCAAATTCCTCGTTCGTTCTCATCAAGTTCCGCACTCGATCTCACCTAGTTTTTCACTCATTTTCACCAAGTTTCTCACTCGTTCTCACCAAATCTCTCATTCGTTCTCACTAAACTCCTCACTCGTTCTCACCAAGCTCCTCACTCGTTCTCATCATGTTCCTCATTCGTTCTCACTATGTTCCTCACTCGTTTTCACCAAGTTTCTCACTTCTTCTCACCTAGATCCTCACTCGTTCTCACCAATTTCTTCACTCGTTCTCAGCAAGTTCCTCACTCGTTCTCAGCAAGTTCCTCACTGGTTCTCACCAAGGTTCTTACTAGTTCTCACCAAGGTTCTTACTAGTTCTCATCAAATTCCTCATTCGTTCTCACGATGCTCCTAACTCATTCTCACTAAGTTCTTCATTCTTTTCTACCATATTACTCATTTATTCTCACCAAGTCTCTCACTCACTCTCACCAAGTCCTCACTCGTTTTCACCAAGTTCCTCACTTCATCTGCTCTCACACAAGTACCTTATACAATCGTTCTCATAGAGTAATGAATGCGTACATCATCACGGTTGTTCAATGCTTACCCTGTTTTATACTGTACATACTTATTACTAAATATATCGTTTGATACACAAACACTTTACACTTTCCAGAAATTTCTTATAGTCCCAGAACTTTGGCATTTTGCTGAGAATGATTATTTGGAAATTAAAACTTTGTGAGAATATATATGTGATATATAATATATATATATATATATATATATATACAGTATATATATATATATATATATATATATATATATATATATATATATATATATATATATATATATATATATATGCCGACACATTGGCTACTGCGGGTTTCCAGTAAGTGAAATCTGAAGCAACAATTATTACTACATTCTATTTTTCTCCGCTTTCTCCTAATATTTATTATTTACATGTCACTCTTACCTTCCACTTATCAATATCATATCATTATCTGCTTTTTATTCCTTTTCCAGAAACCAATGATCTATTATTCATTTACCTGTTTTCATTTCAGTCGAGTAGTATATCTTCATCCTTATCGACTCTATCTGGCTTCAGTCCCCATATTACACCAAACTTTATTCTATAACATAATGCTTATCAGAATTACACGACCCATCGTTATACACAAGTTTAACACTCATTTTTGTTCATCTTTATATCCAACCCTCAAAACAAACGCCATTTTCAATTTTTTTCCCTTACAATTTTATGTTTCCGTTCTTATTCATTAGCTCTACCCACAGACTTAGTAAAGGTCAAATCTGATGTTTTCACCTTTAGTTTTGCGGCCATAAACAAACCTATTCACATTCGTTTCAACATGAGTCCGGGTTACACTGAAAGTTGCTTACTGAGATATGTCTGTTTCAGTCCATGGATCTCAGATCCAGGATAGCATCTAGAGAATTAAATAGGAAAATATATAATTGTATCATCAATATAAAAGTGAATAGGGGATTATATACAATCCAGTAAGTCATTCTAGAATAAAAATAAAAGAGGTTGAGGCAGAACATGACCCTATAGGACAGCAAAGGTTGCAGGTGTGGGAAACTGACAGTGATAGTGTACAGAGATAGAACCCAGTGGGTCATAAGTGTGATTGACGAACAGTAACCGGCTACAAAAGAATCTTTGAAAAAGAAAAAGGAACTAAAGAGATGGAGAGAGATACTAAGGAATAGACTGGAGATCAAAGACATTTTACCAAACTCTTTCTATACATCTAGATTTTTTTCGTTATAAACTTATTCCTTTTAAAATTATTTCTGAAATTCAAATATCATTACATGTCTAATTTTCATTTTGAATACCTAGATTCCTACTATAGTAAACGACTTTATTTTCAGTAATTCTGATATTATTCTGGAAACTATTCCAACCAATGTCATAGCTACCTCTGCTTATAGGTATTACAAATGGTGTTCTAACACGAAGCAATATAGAACAAGGATTTGATTTTCTCAAAAACTTTTAAGATTCATTCATTTACTCATGCACATTCAACCAAAACGACCAAACCTCTAGGAAAATTGCATACCCTTTCCCCTTCCAGCACAATTCAATAAACTCAAAAGTTTTAACACACCAATATGGACAACACATACACCATAAAGGAAAAATTACATTTCATATACTTTGAACTAAAAGGTTTTCATGTTCTACTTTATCCTGTGAGAAAACCTTATCCTATACATCGTTAGTCTTTTTAAATAATCTAAATTAGCCTTTTATTTATATGTTTATCCATTCATTTCATCATTTATCTATTATTTTATATGTTAATCCTTTTATCTACATATCCATTTATCTACTTACTTTGAAGCTTGCTGGTCGAGCGGGTTAGAGCGTCACTACTTGCGGCGGAGGTCGAGATGACAGCAGTTCGAA
>NC_134786.1:36426998-36516998 GCF_046742065.1 Oratosquilla oratoria | reverse complement strand
AATTAAAATACAGCCTAATAGTCAGATAAAATGAATCAAAATAACCTGACAAACAAAATTGCCTGAATAAATCAAACTACCTAAAGTTCTTCTAATTTGATTAGAAAAATGCTTGGTATTCTACTAAAAAATAGCCTGAATTAGCAAATAGTCTGAAAGTCTAATAAACTGAAAAGAAAATAGTTTAATAGTCTGATAAAATTAATAAAGAAATATACTGGTAGTCAAACAAATTCGTCTCAATAAATAAAATAGTCTGAAAAGCTAATAAATTTAATGAAAATTGCCTGATATCCTAATGAAATAGCCTGAAAAATATAAGTTTCATAGTCTGATAGAATCAATCAAAATATATAGGTTGATAATCTAATAGAATAGCCTGAATAAATATCATGACAGACTAATATAATGAAAAAAGCCCCAAAGTCTAACAAAATAACCTGAATGAATATGATTGTCTGATAGCCTGACAAAATTAATAAAATAGCTAGACTGAAACATCAATTACAAATAGCTAGATAATATCATTAAACAACATAAATAAACTTGTCTGACAGTCTAATAGAATTCATATATTCTGACAAAATTAATAAAATAGACATCGTCTAATAAAACAGCCTGAAAAAATAAAACTGCTTGATGATCTAATGAGATGAATAAAGTAGCCTGGTAATCTGATATAATCAATAAAATAGCCTGATAATACAATAAAATAGCCTCAATATCACAAATTGAAATAGACTGATACTGACAAAATTAACGCAATAGCCTGAGTGAAATAAATGATAGAATAGCCTGATAGTCTAATAGAGTTAACAAAAGTAGCCTAAAAGTTTAATACAATATATTGAATAAATATAATTGTCTGATAGTCTAATGAAATAAAACAAGTAAAAATTGCCTAATAGTCAAATAAAGGACATGGTCTGATATGTAATCTGATAGAAACATTAAAAAAGCTTCATAATTCTGAATAGAAATTAGACTGATATTTTTATCAAATAGCCTGAATAAAAAAAAAAAAATAGACTGATAAAATAACCTGAATGAACCAAAACCTGATAGTCCAATAAAACAACCCGATAGACTACAGTAGAAGGAACAAATTCATCCTGTACAGAAGAGGTTAACCCATTCAACTCCGATGACAAGATGTCTTGTCATTTGGTCAAATAAAACAAAAAATCATAAAACACCAAAATGTTTGATCAAACACCAGAAAAATATGACGTCAATCCTCGCTTCGCTCGCAGCGAAGCGAGGATTGACGTCATATTTTTCTGGTGTTTGATCAAACATTTTGGTGTTTTATGATTTTTTGTTTTATTTGACCAAATGACAAGACATCTTGTCATCGGAGTTGAATGGGTTAAATGGCGTCCTTCATCGGAATTAACCATCATTTCTATCCTTGTGAACAATGTCTCACCGAAAAGATGGACTCATAGAATTGGTAAAGAAGAGATTTAAGAAGGATAACAGACTGAGATAGTAGAAATTAAATGTGATTTTTTCTTTAGCGAGAATAATTTTTCATTCATAAAAAATAATGTGTGATTCTGGTCCTTGAGAATGTGATTAAAGTCACTTGAATATTGACAGCATAAACCTTATGTTGTTAATAGCCTATATGGGATGAAGCAATGCTTGTAAATATATGTATACATACATATATATATATATATATATATATATATATATATATATATATATATATATATATGTATATATATATATATATATATATATATACATATATATACATACAATCATTTTGGTAAATTAAATCAAAATACCCACTATGTTGAATTCTCCCTAAGCTGAATATAATCTCTCAGTGTTGACCATATTAAAATATATTTTAAAATATTAATAGCAGACAAATGTGACTGAAAGAACACCATGCGTGGCCAAAGTGTTTATTAGGATAGTTTCATCAATCAAAGGTTTTCTTAACTATTTGTGAAAGCTGTAAACCAAATCATTGTAGCGAAAGGGTATCCTTGCTTAGTTATTTTAAAAAAAAATGACACCCGCCTTTTGCATGAAACCCACCACGCACAAGGCTGAGGGAAAGGTCAGGCTGGGTCAGAGAAGATGATGTTGGGTCAAAGAACAAAACGACATAGCTAGAACTTGTATTTACCTAATTATTGTATACAGGATGGAAGCCACGCTCATGGAGTCCCGTTTCTAATTCTCTAATTACCATACCTTGTTTTAAGTTCATGCATAGTTCCAGCTTGTGTTACATCATCTCATCTATTCCTACGAGTATCTCTACGCCATGATGATGCGTTCAAAAATAAACGATATCGTCCATCGCTCGCCAGAATAAAATCTATAGGACAAAATACCTTACCTTTTTTTCTTCCAAATTGTCACGACAATCTTGCACATGCGAATTCCAATACAATAAATAAATAGACAAATAATATAGGAAAGATAGATTCAGATCCTCCATGGGTAATTTAGAATGCCGATTTGGAATCGCAATGAGGTTCTGTCATGAAGTTTCAGGTCTAAGAATAGTGCCTTACTGACAACCGAAGAAACATGTTTTAATATTCAAGATAAATAGAAATACCGATTTTTGGATCCCAAAGATAGCCTTGGCAGAAAAATATTGATAATGAACAAACAAATGAAAATAAAATACAGTAAAACAAGACAAGTAAATAAATGAAATAGAAGAAATAAATTATTATAAAACAAAATACACTAAAAATAATGTCAACATAGCGAAGAGGTTCCTAAGAAATTAGCCTCACACCGTCGGAAAAAAATTGTAAAATGAAATAACAGTAATGATGATGAAATATGAAATAGAGTAGATGTAAGAAAACAAATAAAATGAAATAGAATAAAACAAAATTAAAATATATATATATATATATATATATATATATATATATATATATATATATATATATATATATATATATATATATATATATATATACTTAACCCCTTTTGCTACAGCGATTTTTGATAAGTTCACATTCTCATCCTGTGACCTCCTTCGATAGATCCGAGCTATGGTTGACCCATGACAAATCAAGTGAATTATGGTTACCTCGCACAAGTGACAACAAACTCATAATTATCACAAGACAAGAATCACAGTTTGTTGTAAGTAGCAGTAATCTTGACAATGCAAAGCTACATTCCAGAGTTGTCCCCATCTTCTAATAGATGTAGCTTTACTCGCTACGTCACAAATTAAAAAAGAAAGAAAAAAAAAGAGCACCCTATGTATCCATGACAGTGGACAATGAAAAGACGACTGAAATTACGGTAAAAGAGAAATAAATATTATTCACTTCAATGTGAAAAATCGCGCTGTTCAGAAAAGAAAGAATTAATTCCATACCACCTGCTATGTCAATGTACTACAGTGACACGGGCTCGTTGTTGTTGCCAGATAGTCGATCAGTCGATAAAAACGTAAACGATAGATACATATTAATATGAATAATACTTTCGACTTAATTACTCTTGTAATTCCTGCCTTTAGAATTTTTTATACGATCTGCACATTATATGGTGTACTTTTAACAATATTTTATGTTTCATTGCATAGCTAAGGCGTGAAAATATGCGTGAACGATCCACAAAAGGCAACATTAAATTCAATTTTTTACAGACAAGCATATCTGCAATAGTTACTTAAAATGTGCTTAATATGCTAATTACATACTACTTTTAAACTAACCATCTCATTCCGTGGTTCTCAACCTGTCCTCTCATGTATCCCGTCTTTATGTACTGATGTTTCTCGGAGACTTATTCAACAATGAATAAAATCATTAAGGGTCCACTAACTGCCCCTAGTTTCCGGTTTGTGGTCCAACTAGTATCTCTCTGTGACCCTCCACGAGTCCATGGACCAAAACTTCAGAGCCACTGAATTCTATTTCTTCCTGCATCGGGTGGTATATTCTTATTTCATCTACAACTGGGTCATCTATGTGGTTTCTTCTGTAAGGAAGGTGTTAAACCAATGTTGGTGTTTACTTACCCTGTCCTATCCCCTACTCTATCGAGGGGATATGTGTTGTGCCTGTTCACAGTCTACTTTAGTCATCCCTGGGGAATCTTCGGTGACTGAGACGCGCCAAGTCGCGTTACAATGTTTCGACTTATTTTTCCAACCTATTTTTTTTAATCCAACTATGTTTCCTGCAAATGCTCTGGATGAAGCACTCACACTGTTGAATTGTGAGTCTTTAAACATCTCAAAACGGTGAATGGACTCATTCATGCTGTCTTGTCAATTACTCAAAGACCCAATGTTCTTGACCAAAAAACATTGTTTTCCCCGCTCTTTAACCACGGCCCACCGTTCTTCCGATGTTCTTTAATCTTGACCAAGGAACACCATCCTCATGTTCTATTGGTGATTCAGTGTTGGCAGAAGACTATGTGGAACATTCTATGGACAAACCCGTGGTGACTCACACGTCGTTGTGGTATTCCAAAGCGTCTGGTTATGAGACAGATTCGTTTTGGAATAGATGAAGAACATATAATTTTTCCTGGTTGTCGACATGGGTTGGAGAATTGATACGAAATATTCAGGGGGATGGATACTAGGTGACCAGAACAATGGAGACCAGGTGTCTTCGAAAATGCCATAAAGATAACTTCAGGTGTGGCGGATTTGTGTTCGGTAGACTTATGATCTCATAGAAGTCGATGGATAAAAAGAAATGATACTAGTTAGAGCATTGTACATGTGAGTTCAGACTTCCTTCATCTGTGTGCGCATGTGCGTATACCTATGCATTGCAAGACGTGGGTGTTCTGAGAGGCACGGGTAAAAAGTTTCAGATCATGAAATGTTGCATGGATATGGGAAAGTTAAAAGCAGAAATCTTGATAAAAAAAAATGGTAAGAGAAGAATACGACACATAAATTGAGGAACTATGAGAACAAGTTAAAGGACAAGATTAAATAAAGAAGAATTATATCAGAGAAAGATTTTCAAGTGGTACAAGAAATCTAAATTAAGAGGCGAGGGATGAGAGGAGTGAATAGCAGGAGAGTTGCATAAATTAAATATAAAATAAGAGCAAGGATAAGATAAACAGCAAAAGGAAAGGGTGAAAAGTAAAGGATTGAATAAAATTAAAAGGGTGCATATATAGATGAAAAGCTAGGAATAAATATAAATAATTTAGGCAAAATTGTATTGTTACGGTTTCACGGAGACGATGATAAAAACGGGTAAGGAGGACTGGAGATAAAATGAAAGTGAAAGAAAAAAAAGTAGAATTATTACGCGACTAAATATACAAAATAAATAGGAATGGAAAAAAAATCTGAGGAAATCATATTCGTCCTGGTTTCTGAGAAAAGGTTAAAAGTACAACAAAGTAATGGAGATGAAGGTAAGAAAGGACGAGGGAAAAATGGTCATGAAATGGAAGGAAATGAAATACGGGCGGAATCCATTAATATATATATATATATATATATATATATATATATATATATATATATATATATATATATATATATATATATATATATATATATATATATGTATATATATATATATATATATATATATATATATATATATATATATATATATATATATATGAAATACGGGCGGAGTGCATTAATGAAAAAAAAATGTATATATATATATATATATATATATATATATATATATATATATGACGTAAGCGGAATAGGAAACACAGGAGTCTTAGTCTTGAGTTTATTCCTGACTAGTTTCGCAGGTATCCTTTGAAAAAGCATACCTACGAAACTAGTCAGGAATAAACTCAAGATTAAGACTCCTGTGTTTCCTATTCCGCTTACGTCAACCTGCCAGAATGTCTCAATATATATATATATATATATATATATATATATATATATATATATATATATATGTGTGTGTGTGTGTGTGTGTGTGTGGGAGTGTGTGTGTGTGTGTGTGTGTGTGTGTGTGTGTGTGTGTGTGCGTGTGTGTGTGTGTGTGTATTCACTTGTATTCACTTGGTCTTTGGATCACGTGTTGGACTCGTGATCGACAGCTATTTCCCTCCTGGAAGAGAGCTCAGAGCTCGTAGGTCCGATCTATGGGTAATGCTATGACCTTGCACACACACACACACCCAACTCCCCGCCCACGAGAGTTGGAGTAACACCCCTCAGCGCTGCGATACTGATATTATTTCAGCCCCGGGCGAGAGTCGAACCCGGACCTCCGTAGTGGCAGGCCAGAGTTCTAACCACAGCGCCATGAGAGGTGTGTGTGTGTGTGTGTGTGTGTGTGTGTGTGTGTGTGTGTGTGTGTGTGTGTGTGTGTGTGTGTGTGTGTGTGTGTGTGTGTGTGTGTGTGTGAGTGATTGTGTGTTTGTGCGCGCGCGTGTGTGTGTGTGTGTGTATCTATCTAGTTGTATTATACGGGAAGGGAGCAATGCTCGTGGTGACCCGTCTTTGTATCTCTCAGCATCAAGTTTTTTCTTAAAATCTTGAATAATGTTTGCACACACTGTTTCTTTATTTATTTTGTTCCAAGTTTCTATCACTCTGTGTGGGAAGCTATTTATTTTTTAGATCTCCTGTAATTATCTTTTTTTAGTTTCTTTTCATGTCCTCTTGTTCTTCCATTGTCCCATTTTATTAAATTATTCTTATCTAAGATTTCCATTCCCTTCATAATTCTAAATATAGTTACTAGGTCTCCTCTTTCCCTTTTTTGTTCCAGAGTTGGTAATTCTAATTTGGGTAGTCTTTGTTCATATGTCATTTTGGAAAGAGTTGGTGCCAGTTTTGTTGTTGCTCTTTGTATTCTTTCAAAAAAAATTATATTCTTTTTGGTACTGGGTATCCATATTGTTGCTGCGTATTCGAGTTTTGGTCTTATTAGTGTAGTCATTTTTTTTATTATAATTTCCTCGTCCAAACAAACAAATGCCACTTTTATTTACCTCAATAAATTGTAGGTTTCTCCGACTATTTCATCAATATGCTTATCCGGTGTCAAGTCTTTGCTGATCATCACTCCAAGGTCTTTTTCCGAGTTTACTTTTTTGACTTCTTCTTCACCAATTTTATAATCTCTCGATATTCTGTTTTTACTTTTTCCAAATTCCATTATACTACATTTCTTATTATTGAATTTCACTTCCCACTATTGAGTCCTTTTCCAGATCTTGTCTAGGTCTAACTGTAATGATTCACATTCCTCTTCTGTTCTTCCTTTCTTTAGTATCTCTTTAGTATTTTTGTGTCGTCTGCAAAGAAATTCATATAACACTCCACTCCTTCATCCATGTCATTTATGTATATGGCAAACATGATCGGGGCCAGTACTGATCCCTGCGGAACACAACTTTTCATTTCTTCCCAATTTGAGAATTACTCTCTAAGTACTACTCTCATTTTCCTCCCAGTCAGGAAGTCTTTCATATATTCCAATAATTTTCCTCTGATGCCACCTATTGATTCTATCTTCCTTATTAGTTTATTGTGTGGTACCTTATCAAATGCCTTTTGTAGGTCCAGAGAGGCACAGTCTGCCCAGCCATCTCTCTCTTGTATTATGTCTATTAATCTTGAGTAGAAGCAAATCAAGTTTGTTTTACATGATCTTCCTTGTTTGAATCCAAATTGATTTGGTTTCAGTATAGTTTTTTCTTCCAAATGTTTAACCCATCTATTTTTGACGACCTTTTCGCAAATTTTTGCTACTGTGCTCGTCAGGGAGACCGGTCTGTAGTTTGATGGGCATTCCTTTTTTCCTCCCTTATAAATCGGTACAATGTTTACATTCTTCCAGTCCTGTGGCACTTGCCCTTCTTTAAGTGAGAATTTAATTACATTATATATTTTATCTGTTAATTCCTCCATGCATTCTTTCAGTATCCAATTTGCAATTCCGTCTGGACCATGTGATTTTCTGACGTCAAGGGCTTTGATTTGGTCGCTGATTTCTTTCTGTGTTACAATTATTTCTCTTATTGGGGGGGATATCTCTCTATTTCCTAGTTAGGTGAGTTTTCTAATGTGAATACTGATTTGAAGTGGTTGTTCATAATTTCAGACATTTCCAGTTCTTCTGTATATTCATATTTACCTTGGCGCAGCTTTCCTATTTCCTGTTCTTCAGTTTGCCATTTGCATACCTGTAAAATAGTTTGGGTTCTTCCTTGCATTTTTCTATTATTTTATTTTTTCATAGTTTCTCTTTTCATCTCCGCGTATTTTTTCATAATCATTTCTTAGTTTGATGTATATTAGTCATTTGCTTGTTTTCTTGTCTCTTTTTCCATTTCTTCCAAGCTTTGTCTCTTTTATCCTTAGCCTCACTACACCTTTTGTTGTACCAGCTTTTTATGTATGTTCTCTCCATTATTTTTTTTTTTTTTTGTGGTACGTATTTATTCACTCCCTTATTATAATTTTTTTTTAGTATATTCCCTGTTTCTTCATTTAGGAATTTTCCCCAGTTCGCATTGCGAAAGATTTTTCTTAGTTTCTCAAAAAAAAATTTGGTGTACATTAGTCTTCCTATTCTATGTTTATCATTTCTGCTTTGATCCATTTGCTCTTTCGACTCAAATTCTATTAGTACATGGTCACGTCTTGAATTACGTGTTGGACACGTGATCGACAGTTATGAACCTCCCGAATGAGAGCTCAGAGCTCGTACGACCGATCTAGGGGTAATACTGTGACCTGACACGCACACTCACCCCCAACTTCCCGCCCACGAGAGTTGAAGTAACAACCCATAGTACAGCGATACTGAAATTATTTCAGCCCTGGGCGGGATTCGAACCCGGACATCCGTAGTGGCGGGCGAGAGTTCTAACCACTGCGCCACGAGGTTGTGTGTGTGCGTGTATGTGTGTGTATGCATGTGTGTGCGTGCGATGTGTGTGTGTGTGTGTGTGTGTGTGTGTGTGTGTGTGTGTGTGTGTGTGTGTGTGTGTGTGTGTGTGTGCGTATTTTACGGGAAGGGGAGCTATGCTCGTGGTGTCCCACCACATTCTCATCTAACCTGTTCCAAACGTCTGTTTTCCTGTGGGGAAAGATGTTCTTTTTCAGGTCTCTTCTATAACTGTCTTGATTTTCTTTCCATGTCCTCTTGTATCTCTAATATCCCATTTTATTAGCTCCTCTCTATCAATAATTTCCATGCCTTTCATGATTCTATAAATAGTTATTAAGTCTCCTCTCTCTCTTCTTTGCTCCAATGTCTGAAGTTCAAGTTTTGCCAGCCTCTCCTTATATGATAGTTCTGATAGCGTTGGTGCCAATTTTGTAATTGCTCTTTGTATTTTTTCAAGTTTTGTTATACTTTTTTTTTTTGTACTTGGTGACCACGTCGTCGCTGCATACTCCAATTTTGGTCTTATCAAAGTGACTAATATTTTCGTCACCATTTCTTCGTCCGGGTATGTACTGTAAATACCACTTTGATTGATCTTATCAAATTATAAGTTTCTCCAAAATTTATGTTTATATGTTTCTCAGGGGACATATTATTCATAGTAATGACTCCTAGGCCCTTCTCTTTTTCCACTTTTTTAATTTCTTCCTCTCCCAATGTATATGATCCCACTATTATATTTTTGCTTCATCCAAATTCCATTATACTACACTTCTTAATGTTGAATTCCATCTCCCACTTCCTACTCCATTCCCATACTTTATTGAGATCACTCTGCAGCGACTCACAATCTTCTTTGTTGCTCACTATTTTCAACATTTTTGCATCGTCTGCGAAGAATCTCATATAACTTTCAATTCCTTCATCCATATCATTAATATATATATAGCAAACATTATTTGGGCCAAAACTGTTCCTTGTGGAACTCCACTAATCACCTCATCCCAATTGGAATGTTTGTTTCTTATCACAACTCTCATTTTTCTTTCATGCAAGAAGTCTTCCATCAACTTAAGTAGTTTGCCCTGTATTCCTCCTGTAGTTTCTAATTTCTTTAGCAATGTCTTATGTGGCTCTTTATCAAAAGCTTTTTTCAGGTCTAGAAATGCACAATCAGCCCATCCATCTCTTTTCTTGTATCATATCTATTAGTTTTGAATAGAAACATATCAAATTTGTGACACATGATCTTCCTTGTCTAAATTCAAACTGCCTCAGATTTAGTATATTTTTTTTTCCAAATGCTTTACCCATCTAATTTTGATCATTCTTTCACAAATTTTAGCTACCGTACTTGTAAGAGAGACCAGTCTATAGCTTGTAGGATCTTTCTTTCCCCCCTTATATACTGGTACTATATTTGCTCTTTTCCAATCTTCTGGAACCTTTCCTTCCTTCAATAAACTGGTTATTAGACTATGTATTTTGTCTGTTAGTTCATTCCTGCATTCTCTCAAAATCCACTTTACCATTTCATCTGGTCCATGCGATTTTCTAACATCGAGATTACTCAAGTGATTCATTATTTCATTCTTTATTACTTCTACTTTTTCATAGGGGGAACTTTCCCCTCCCACTCGACACCTCTAAGTTGTATGTTCTCTCTGGTAAACACTGATTTAAACTGCTTGTTCATAATTTCTGCCATTTCTATTTCCTCTGTGTATTCTATTCCTCCTTGTCGTAGTTTTACTAATTCTTGTTTGTTTTTCCGTTTGTCGTTTACAAACAATAAAATAGCTTTGGTTGATCTTTACATTTTTCTATGACATCCTTTTCGTATTTTCTCTTTTCTTCTCTGCGCACTTGTACATATTCATTTCTGTAACCAGTATATATTTTCCATTTTGTCTTTTTTCCATTTTATTCAAGCTTTATCCCTTTTATCTTTTAACTCGTAACGTCTTTTGTTGTACCAACATTCTACATATCCTTTTCCTTGTTTTTGTCTTGGAACATACTTTTCCACTCCTTCCTTATAAATCTTTGTCAATATTTTTCATTTCTCTTCTATTGATGTTTCCTCTTTTCCCAGTCTGCTTAAAAAAATAATAATAATAATAAAAAAAATAATAACAATAATAATAATTCTATCAAAATTTGTTTTTCCATACATCATTCTTCCCTTTCTATATTGTTCGTTTTTTCCCCCATGTAGTTTTCTTCATTTAGTTATAGTTCAACTAATATGTGGTCACTTTTACTTAGTGGTGTCTTATATTCAATCTTGTCCACTATTTCAGGTTCTGATGTGATTATTAAGTCTAGTCTCGATGGCTCTTCCTCATGTCTATACCTAGTATTCTCTTGTATCCATTGTGTCATTGTATGTTCTATAATCATATCAAGTAGTACATTTCCCCATAAATCGTCTCCAACCTTCACTATTCTCTCTTCCCAGTAGATTTCTTTACAATTAAAGTCACCCATTGTAACTATTTTTCCTCCATCTTCCTTTATCTTATTTAGTGTTATCCTTGTGTCTTCTAACATATTTTTTTGTTCTCTCTCTTCCCACGAAGCCGTTTTAGGAGGCACATAATTTACCACAAACTTTCTGCTCTTCTTGTACCTGTTCTCCATTTCCATCATAATTATCTCCACTCTATTCTTTCCATATGTAACATTCCTCACATTTATATCCTTCTTAGTCAGGAACTTAACTCCACCACCTTGTTTTACTTGTTTCTAATCCAATAATTATATACACCATGTCCTACACTGTTGGGTGTAAATGGACCTTTCAATTTTGTCTCTACAATTCCTATTATAACCGGTTCTTTTTCCTTCCGGTATTCATTCAGTTCATCCAAGCCTATCAATCCATCTATATTTGTGAAAGATACTTTTACCTTCCTGTTACCTCCATCCCGTTTTCTGTTTCCCTTCTGTTTTTCTCTCCTATGAACCATTTTCTCACTTGCATATCCACTACTCTCCAATAGAATTTCTCTTTGTCTGACTTTCTGTTCTCGTTCTTTCTTTAGCTTCAATTCTTTTTGTTTTTTCTTTCTTTCTTTATCTTTCTTTTTGTCCATACGTGTTTATACTGGTCACTTTTTGTTAGTTTTCCTGTTTTTGATAAGACATTCTCTGCTGTCGTTTGTGACTTGAATTTAACTTTGATTGGTCTGGTCTTCTCTATACTGTATATCCCTAGTCTATATATTTATTTAATTTCTTTCCCGTTTCCCCATGAGCCGTCTCCACCCTTTACTGTCATTTCTTCCCAGCAGATTTCTTTGAAATTAAAGTCGCCCATCATAACTATTTTTCCTCCCTCTTCCATTATCTTGTTTAATGTTATCTTTGTGTCCTCTAACATACTTTTATGTTCACTCTCTTCCCATGAGGCTGTTTTTGGGGGCACATAATTTATCACAAACTTTCTGTTCTTCTTATCTCTGTCTTCTACTTCCATCATTATCATCTCTACTGTATTCTTTCCATATGTGACACACTTCACGTTTATATCCTTCTTAGTCAGGAACATAACTCCACCCCCTTCCTTTTTCACTCTGTTTCTAATCCAATAATTATATGCATCATGTCCTACACTGTTGGGTGGTAGTGGACCTTTTAATTTTGTTTCTACAATTCCCATTATGTCTGGTTCTTTTTCTTTCAAATAATCCACCCTCTTTAAATCCCTTGAAAATATTCTCATCACTTTCTACTGTATTGCTCTTATCTATACTTCTAATCTTTACATTTTTATTAGACATTTCATCGTCGTCGGGGGGCCTTTTGTTTACCTTTCGCCTGTCTGCCTGGGCCAAGTCTACTCCTTCCTCATTTCCTTCCATTTCCCTCAGTAATCCCTCCCCTTTTCCTCTTTCCCTACTTTCCTACCACTCCACGAGCAATTTCCCCCCCACCCTGTAAATACAATAGGCACTTCTCTTTGCGTTGGGATCCACAAAACTTCAATTTTCTTCAGAACGTCTTCTAAGCCGTCCATTCGTTGAAGTGTGTGTTATTGTGTGTGTGTGTTTGTGTGTGTGTGCGGTGCCGACAAGAATGGAACAGTAGGTAGCGCAATATTTCTGGAGGTACAATAATCCCTCTCATATCCAGACTAATTGGGCCACACGGTGTTCGGATTTGGGAAATATTTGGACACACGGTTTAAAATCATACTCCCCCACTTTCCATTCCGCCACTCTAGTGCTAAATTTTCAATTCTGAAGGAATTGGTAATAAAACCTAAATTGAGAGAGGAGTAGAAATTAGAAGTAGAAATTAGTCAACAAAATCAGGGTGCAGAAAACAGTGGGAATTGCTATATGAAACAAATAATTTATATTGGACTGTGTAAATGTGTACTGAAGAAAATTGGTAATTACCCAATAGACTACACGTAAAGCCTTAGCATACGCGGTGAGGCTGAGGAAGATAACAGAGTATCTGAAGCAATAATAATACGTAGATGACGCAGGAGACCGGAAAGGAAATCAAAAGTGTGCATGTATATATATATATTATATATATGTATATATATATATATGTATATATATATATATATATATTATACATACATATACCAAAGGCTTTTTTCCCCTTACAAGGGAGGTAGCCAAAAAACAAAGGCATAGAAACCATTCCATCCCCAACATACTCCACTCCCCTCCCTCACATCTTGGCACCTCCTGGATGAAGGGTCATCTCTGAATCCTTTCCATTGCCCTGGGTCAGAAGCAGTGTCGCAAGACACAGCACATCCACAGTAAGACGGCTTCATTACTTCGGCGACCCCCCCCCCCTCCATCCCCTCATGCAGAAAAGAAGACGGAGAGAAATCCCTTCGAGCTGCATCAATTTATTTCTCATACATACTCCCTGATCCCCAATCCCCCACTCCCTCATGTATCACAGCATCAACCATACACAACCCTTCTCCATTCATCCCTATCTTCTATCCTCTCCCGTCCTTCCTCAACAGACATTTCTCTCTTTCGTAATGTCCCTTTTACCCCCTCCATCTCTAACCAGAAACCTGAGACATAGCGATATTCAGCAATAGTCACCGGGTTCTTTCACCCTTCTGAAAAAAAACAAAAACAAAAAAAAACGTAGGAATGCTGTCCTGCGTCGTGTGAAGGAAAGGATGTAACTATATCACTGGCTGGTGGGAGGAAGGGAAACATCTGCCATTTTGAACCCCCTATATGTACACAACTGTTTGTTGGTGTTGTTATGGGATGTACTTTACCAGATCTTGTACCCATAAACAAATGATAGAAAAATAATAAAAACTGAGAGAAAACTTGGGCTTCACCATTGGATGGAGGTCAAGGTGTTTATGGGCTTTGGAAACACATATGTCCGTCCCAAAGGAGCATAATGTGCTGAGGCCTAGCGTTGGTCTCGGAGGAGAAAAAGGTGCTGGTGCAGGTAAGAAGAAAAAGAAGAGTGAATAAAGGCTAAAAGCCCATGGAAGATAAAAAGACAACAGAGACTGGATAAGCACAAAAGTAAATTCAGAGTAAGGAGTTGAAAAGTTAAGGCATAAAAGTACTAAGAGTTTACATTTAGAATGGATTTTGGAACTTCCATGCTGCTCGAAACAATTGTTTAATTTGTCAAAAGTTATATTTTCTAGGTTTATCTATTTATTCATTTATATATTTACTTGGAGTGGGAGCCCGTATTAATTTAGGGTGATTTTTATTTGTTGAGATGAACGTCATCTGAATGAACACACGCTCGCGCGTGTAAATTCCAGCTGGCTAATAACACGTACGAATACGTACTTGTTCACATTTATACGCATACACACACGGATATATATACATGTACACGTGTCATGTAGTCATGGAGAATGGTCCCCCGCCGCGGAATTCTCGCGGACAGCAATTCTCCCGGCCCAATGAGGTGTGTCTCATCAAGCAACCTAAAGAACGCCGGGACAGGGAATGTCACTACCACTCCTTGCCAGTAAACTTCGTTTGGCTGCTGTCCGACCCTCTTAAGAAATACCTCCGTCAGCAAGATACAAGGTACCCCGAGAAATGAGAAGACAGTGTCCATTTATTTCCGTCTTTTGTTTCAACATCTGTGCCCATTCTAAAATTATACTAGCTAGGTTACGAGGCCAATGATTATTTAGAGGAGAAAGAACCATACTAAGCTGAATGGAAATATTGATGCCCTAGTGAGGGAAGTTAACTACAATTGGTGGTGCAGAGATAGAGGGAACAAAAATGGTCGGCGTGATGACAGCGGTGAAGAATATATAATCAGACGAGGATAAGGCTGAAGTAATATACATGAAAAAGCATGGAAAGGAAGTGGTAAAAGAACCTATGTCCCACCTAAGACAAGAACATGGAGGCCGAATGAAAAGAACTGGTGTTGGGCTCACCTTTGCACCTATGAAAAACCATTAATAAACTTATATATAATATAAAGTAAAATCAAATAAAATCCTGGTGGGAGATTCTAACTGTGAAGACGTGAACTGGGAGGAAAGGGAAACAAACAGAAGTAAAGAGTGAGGGGAAATACTGTTGAATATAGCAACAAAGATCGTACTACTCAATGTATCAAAGAAACAATAAGAGGCGAAGATTCACAAGCTATATTGAATTTACTGTAAACAACAGAACCTAATGTTTACCAATTGTGTAATTCTTGAATTCCACGTGGCAGAAGGAAATACAGAACTATGAGAAGGGTCAAATTGACAAGCTGTACAAAAATTTGACCAAAGCAAACTTTACAGGCTCAAAGAAATACACTGGAAGGAGTTTAAAGGTGAAATGCAAGGTAGTTGATTTTCTTTTCTAAAATGTTAAACTTTAGTGTGAAAGAATATTTTCTGTGAATGAGTTGAAGAGAACCTTTAAAAATGGTTTAATGGTGTAAGAGAGTAATACACACAATACACCAGACTCATGAGGACAGTTGTGAAACTGTGAAGGATGAAGAGAAATGACTTATGTAGTCCCACAGGGCTTGATTCTAATACATGTCAGTGACATGAATGAACAAATATTTACACCAAATTACATTTATTTGCAGAGAATGCCATGATTATAATAAGAATAATGAATAAAGATTGCAAATTCATACAGAAAGATTTAAATATCTATGAATGGATCCAGGAATGGAAATTCAAATTTAATGAGACAAAATGCAAATTTCTAAAAATAGATAAAAGTACAAGGAGACTGTCACTGAGTTATAAACATGATAGAAGACAGGGAGAAATCCCTTTGGGCTGCATTGAAATATCATTCGCACATAAGCATCCTCTACAGCCCCCCCCCCCTATCTCTTCTTTGCATAACAGTATCATCTACACACAGGCACTCTCCACTCATCCATATATCCTGCCTTCTCCCTTCTTTGCTCAACAGACATTCCCCTCTTGCTCAATGCTCCCTCTACCCCATCCATCCCATCCTCAGTTGTCTCCTCAAATTCATTCCATCTGCCTCTATGTTCCACACCTCTTTTATTATTTTTTCATCACTCATTCTTCCCATGTGTCCAAACCATTCCAATATTCTTTCATCAGCCCTATCTGTCATCTCCTTTTCCACTTTTGCTCTCTTCCTCACCTCCTCATTTCTCATTCTATCCAGCCATACTTCTTAGACATTTCATCTCAAGTGCATTTAAACTTTTCCTTTCTTAAAATCCAAGTTTCTGCCCTATACAAAGCCGTTGGTACAATCACCCCTTCATACAATCTCCTCTTTGCATCCATTACCAGATGCCTAATTCTCATGACACTTTTTAACCCCATCTCTAGGCATTTACTTGCTCCTCTCAATCTACAATTCACCTCCACTCCACCTTTTCCTGCCACATGCAATCCCAAATACCTACAGCTATCCTTGCTTTTACCCACATTTACCTTTAACTTTCTCCTGTCACATACCTCCCTGAATCCTGACACTAACTCCCTTAATCCCCTTTCTGACCTTACCATAAGCACAGTGTCATAAAAAAAAAACAAGTGCCTCACCTTCCACTTTTCTCCATTCTCTTTAACCAACTCCAGTCCCCTGCCCATTACCATTGCCTTTACCTCCCATTGAATAACCACGGCAACATGACACATCCCTGATGCAGTCCTACCTTTACCTCAAACCACTTGATCTCTCCATTTCCAATTCTAACATAAGCTCTACTACTCTTGTAAAAACTCTTGACTACTATTAATGTCTTTCTCCCAATTTCATATAGCTGCAAAACCTCCCGCATTGCCTTCCTGTCTACTGTGTCATAAGCCTTTTCCAAATCCATAAGGGCCCAAAAAACATCCTTACCTCTTCCTAAAGCATTCTCACATATCTGTCTTACCACAAAAATCTGATCTACACAACCTCTATCTTTCCTAAACCCACACTGTCCCTCACTAATTACTCCCCATGTTTCTTTCCTAATCCTCTTAATTAAACCCCTCCCAAAAGCCTTCCCAACTACACTAAACAAACTGATCCCTCAGGAACTACTACAATCACATTTGTCCCTCTTCCCCTTGTAAAGTGAAACTATACAGGCACTCCTCCAGCACTCTACCCTCCCTTAGACACACATTAAACAGCCTCACTAGCTAGTCCAGTATTATTGTGCCTCCCTTCTTCAGATACTCCAAATGACACCTATCTAATCCAGGTGCCTTACCTGCTCTCATAATTTTAATAACTACATTTGGCAGCTCCCTAAAATACTCTGCCCATCTTCCCCTTACCACTACCTCCTCCATTATCATTTCTCCATTTGCACCTTTTCCCTTTTCTTCTCTATATGTAACTGATATTTCTAAAAATATAAAAGAGGATAAGAATGACAATGAAAATCTAACAGGTGATGAAAAAATATGAAGAAGTCAATGCAAGTAAACAATGTCTGAAGGGTGATGAGAAACAGTTTTCTAAAGAGATGCATTTATTTGTGAAATAAATTAAAACAAACAGTCAAGGTGGACAACATAAATGAATTTAAAACAAAGTTTGATAATTAGAAGTACAGTACAGAGATGAGACCCTACATGCATAGGGTCTCATCTATATTTAGGTAAAAATATACATGAAACAGTCCAGATAGACAACATAAATTAATTTATAGCAAAGTTTGATCATTACAACAGAGATGAGACCCTACATGCACAGTTCCTCTTTTGTGTATTAAATTAGGTTAAAAATACACATACAACACAAAACACACAAATGTCAGTAGAGGTGACAACCAAGTTTGGACTCCAGAGAAAACTGCAAATTTTGAGGATCACAAGGAAGTACCTGTGTTGTATTAATAGGGAATGGGAAAGCTCGTGGTGTAGTGGGAAGGTGAAGAAAAAGAAGGGGAGGGATTACTGAGGAAAATGGAAGGGAATGAGGAAGGGGACAAATGGGCCCAGTATCTTAGGAGAGGCATAAAGAAACGGGGGGCAGAATATACAGACGAACAAGGAAGCAGAGGTGTAAAGAGCAGAAATATAAATAGCAGCTCAATGGAAAGAGATGATAACTGCTTTTATGGATTTAAATGGGAAGAGGGGACAACCTCCCCCGACTAGTAAATCTAGAGAAACTAAAAACATGAACAAAGAATGGAAGGTTAGGTTTGACCAATTAACTCTAGTTGCTGAGAAAGTTGATAAACTAGAAGAAAAGAGAATCAAAATCTAACAAAAGTAGAAGAATGAAAAAGACAGTTAAAAGAAGTAAAGAAAGAGAATGAGGAATTAAATGGGAACAATAAAGAAAATAAAGAGTCCATAACAAAAGAAGTGGTTGGAAAAAGGTTCAGGAGAATAACAAAATTGAATTTAGAGATATAGTGAAACAACAGATGAAGGAACAAACTGAAGGCACAGTTATTAAAGTGATGAGAAGGAGAATATAGTAAGAGACTTGGTAAATAAAAAGAAATGTATAATTATATTAGGGATGGAAGAGAAGTACTGTATAATCTAAATAGGACTACAAGAATAAAGGAGGAAAAAGAAAAAGTTAATAGTATATTAGTAGTTCAAGAAGATGAACCAGAAATAGGGAAACAAACAAAAGAAATGTTTAGGCTCGGGAAATACAATACTGATAAGACCAGACCAATTAAGGTCACAAACGACAGCAGAGAATATCTTAGCAAAAACAGGGAAACTAGCAGACGGTGAGCAATTTAAACAGGTATGGATAAAGAGTGTACACGCCGCCCCGAAGGGTTGGCGGGTCGAGGTTACAGAGGGTGTGGGAATGACAATCATGATGCACACTTTAATCTTATTTATTCTTATACCCTTCTTTGGTCACATACAATGTGTGGGGCCGTGTGTGTGGGGCCATGTGGTTTCTGCAAATTGTATCACAATTTAATTTGCATTCACAATTAATCCATTAAGTCAATACAATGATTAAACACAATATTCATCAATAAAACAATCATCGGACTCAACTTCACGATTCCTACCATGATTTTGTTTACCCGCCTCCATAACATACATCATCAAATATCTTCGTGATCCACAATCATTCTGAGAAACCAAATACATAAATTATTAACATGACTTATGCACTAACTCTTACATATTCTTCCATTAGTCACATCATAATAGGTTACTCAATATTCATGCTTACCAATAATGACTTCCATGGCACTTATGGCCGTCTTAACCCATTCAACTCCGATGACAAGATGTCTTGTCATTTGGTCAAATAGAACAAAAAATCATAAAACACCAAAATGTTTGATCAAACACCAGAAAAATATGACGTCAATCCTCGCTTCGCTCGCAGCGAAGCGAGGACTGACGTCATATTTTTCTGGTGTTTGATCAAACATTTTGGTGTTTTATGATTTTTTGTTCTATTTGACCAAATGACAAGACATCTTGTCATCGGAGTTGAATGGGTTAACAGCTCGATGTCTAGACACAAAAAGAACAGCTATCATTACAATTCTGGCGAGGGAAACTCGCACTACTTTCTTCGCGAAATACTACATTTAAGGGATCGTAAATAAATATATGAGTCATGTTCCACTCAACATTCTCCTTTCCTCTAGAGTTTCTTTAATCTTATTTTATTTTATTATATATATAATGCATCGTTACAGTACATCAATTTCGATAATAACATTTTCCATATTACTTTACATACATTGTAAATTATGTGCGTAACAATCACGGGCTTGGCTGCCGTTAAGTTCAACTATTTCTCATACTTGTCATCGATATTTTCTCACATATAATACACTCAGACATTGTGCAATCTGTACTCAACATACATCAAACGTCATAGACCGTGATTCGTAATTAACCTTAGTACATATACAATTTGTCAATACACTCGAACATTATACAATCGGTACTCGACACAGATCAAATGTCGTATGCCGTGATTCGTAATTAACCTTAGTACATATCATACAATTGGCCTGTATAATATCACACATCAAGATATTCTTACACATAGTACAATCGGCACTCACAAAGAGAAATGAATAAAGAGGAAAGAGAGGATGAGAAAAGAAGAAGACTGGAAGCTAAGGGAAAAAAACGAGAAAAGAACAGACAGAAAAAGAGAAATTCTTTTGGAGAGTAGTGAATATGAAAGTGAGGAAATGGTTCATAGGAGAGAAAAACGGAAGGAAAACAGAAAACACGATGGAAGTAGCAGAAAATTAAATGTGTCTTACACAAACATGGATTAATAACAGGCTTGAGCGAACTGAATGATTACCTGAAGAAAAAATAACCGGACATAATGGGAATTGTAGAGACAAAATTGAAAAGTCCATTACCACCCAATAGTGTAGGACATGGTGCATATAATTGTTGGATTAGAAACAGAGAGGTAAAACAAGGAGGTGGAGTTATGTTCCTGACTAAGAAGGATATAAATGTGAGGAATGTCACATATGGAAAGAATAGAGATGATTACGATGGAAGTGGAGGACAAGGATAGGAATAGCAGGAAGTTTGTAGTAAATTATGTGCCTCCTAAAATGGCTTCGTGGGAAGAGAGAGAACACAAAAATAAGTTAGAAGACACCAGGATATCACTAAGATAATGGATGATGGAGGACGAATAATTATAATGGGTGACTTTAATCGTAAAGACATCTACTGGGAAGAGATGACAGTGAAGGGTTGAAATGACCTATAGGGAAATGTATTACTTGATATGATTATTGAACATACAATGACGCAATGGATACAAGAGAATACTAGGTATAGAAATGAGGAAAAACCACCGAGACAGGACCTAATAATCACATCAGAACCCTAAATAGTGGACAAGATCGAATATAAAACACCAATAAGTAAAAGTGACCACGTATTGGTTGAACTGGAACTAAATGAGGAAAAATATATGAAAAAACGAACAATATAGATTGACAAAATAAAAGAATTCTTTCAAAAGGCTGACTGGGAAAGAATACACAAGGAGGAAACAACAGTAGATGAGAAATGGAGTATTTTGACAAAAATTTATAAAGGAGTGGAAAAGTATGTTCCAAGATAAAAGCAAGAAAAAGGATATGTAAAGAAATAGAATTAAAAATACAGTTAAGAGAAGTAAAGGATGAGAATGAGGAATTAAAGAATAATAATAAAGAGAATAAAGAGTCCATAGCAAAAGAGGTAATTGGTTGGAAAAAAGTCCAAGAGAATAACAAAATTAACTTTAGAGATATGGTGAAACAACATATGAAAAAACAAACTAAGGACACCGTTATTAAAGTGATGAGAAGGAAAATATAGTAAGACACTTAGCAGATAAAAAGAAATGTATAATCAAGCATAATCCAAATAGGACTACATGAGTAAAGGAGAAGGAAAAAGTAAACAAGGTATTAAAATACTTCAAGAAGATGAACAAGAAATAGGGAAAGAAATTGAAGAAATATATTGGAAAATACAATATAGATAAGACCAGACCAATTAAGGTTAAATTAAGGTCACAAACGATAGCAGAGAATGACTTATCAAAAATGGGGAAACTATCAAAAAGTCATCAGTATAAAAAGGTATGGATAAAAAGAGAGATGAATAAAGAGGAAAGAGAGGAAGAAAAAACAAAAAGAATAGGAGCTAAAAAACAACAACAAAAACAGAACAGAACAGAGTCAGACAAAGAGAAATTCTATTGGAGAGTAATGGATATGAAAGAGAGGAAATGGTTCATAGCAGAGAAAAATGGAAGGGAAACAGAAAATACGATGGAGGTAACAGAAAATTAAGAGTATCTTCCACAAATATAGATGCATTAATAACAGGCTTGAATGAACTGAATGATTACCCGAAGGAAAAAGAACTGGACATAATGGAAATTGTAGAGACAAAATTGAAAGGTCCATTACCACCCAACAGTGTAGGACAGGGGTTCCCAAACTTTTCAGCTCATCGACCCCTTAGTAAAGTTTATGACTTTCTATAGACCCCCAAACTATTAATTCACGAATTATGTCAGTTTATTATTATCATTATTATTATTTCAGTTATCAATAGTGTTATCATCATTTTGATCCGTTATAAAAGGGCTAAATGGCAACATTCATCAAGGCGACAGCATTCCAATAATGATACAGACTCTTTCACATATACATAAACACAAGTGTTTTAAAATAAACATTTATAATTTATTAATAGCTTTAACAGTGATATTATATATTCTTTATTATATCACTATAAGTAATATTCAAGCCAATAATATTACACAAGCTTGTCATCTTGATGTTCATTCACGATGTGGTTGTGTGTATGCAAGATTCTCCCTACTTCACAGAATGGGGAGGATTTTCGACTCAGAGTGAACTGACATGGTTTTTCTTAAGTTTAGATATTGGTTGGTTGATTATTCTCACTCTTTCATTACAGGAAGAGATCAGGATCATTTCATGCAAACCATTTATTTTTAAAGACTGCCTTTCGACCCCATAATAATTTACTGACCACTTTCGACCCTCTAGCAACCTACTGACCCCCTTTCAACCCCTTGGATGGTTTCAACAACCCCCTAGCAATCTACTGACCCCCTTTCGACCCCTTGGCTATTTGTCGACCCCTGGGAGTCGATATCGACCACTTTGGGAACCCTTGGTGTAGGACATGGTGCATATAATTATTGGATTAGAAACAGAGAGGTAAAACAAGGGGGTGGAGTTATGTTCCTGACTAAGAAGGATATAAATGTGAGGAATGTTACATGTGGAAAGAATAGAATGGAGATGATTATGATGGAAATAGAGGACAGGGACAAGAAGAGCAGGAAGTTTTGTGGTGAATTATGTGCCTCCTAAAACGGCTTCGTAGGAAGAGAAACACAAAAATATGCTAGAAGACACAAGGATAACACTAAATAAGATAATGGAAGATGGAGGAAGAATATTTATAATGGGTGACTTTAATTGTAAAGAAATCTACAGGGATGAGATGACAGTGGAGGGTGGAGACAACCTATGGGGAAATGTACTACTTCATATGATTATAGAACATACAAGGACACAATGGATACAAGAGAATACTAGGTATAGAAATGGGGAAGAGCCATCGACACTGGACCTAATAATCACATCAGAACCTGAAATAGTGGACAAGATTGAATATAAGACACCACCAAGTAAAAGTGACCACATATTAGTTGAACTGGAACTAAATGAGGAAAAATACATGGGAAAAATGAACAATATAGAAAGGGAAGATTGATGTATGGAAAAATAAATTTTGATAAAATAAGGGAATTTTTTCAAAAAGCAGATTGGGAAAAGATACACAAGAAGGAAACAACAGTAGAAGAGAAATGGAAAATTTTGACTAAAATTCATAAAGGAATGGAAAAGTATGTTCCAAGACAAAAACAAGAAAAAGGATATGTAAAATGTTAGTACAACAAAAAGACAAAAGGGATAAAGCTTGGATAAAATGAGAGACAAAAGACCTGAAAAAATTAAAATATATACTAGTATAGAAATCAATATGTACAAATGCGCGAAGAAGAAAAGAGAAAATACGAAAAGGATGTCATAGAAAAAGGTAAAGATCAACCAAATCTATTTTATAGATTTGTAAACAACAAACTGAAAAACAAACAAGAATTAGAGAAACTACGACAAGGAGTTGAATACACATAGAAAATAGAAATTGCAGAAATTATGAACAAGCATTTTAAATCAGTGTTTGCCATAGAGAACATACAACTTAGAGATGTCGTGTGGGAGGAGCAAGTCCCCCCTATGAAAGAGATAGAAGTAACAAGGAAAGAAATAATGAATTACTTGAGTAATTTTGATGTTAGAAAATTGCATGGTCCAGATGAAATGACAACCTGGATTTTGATAGAATGCAGGAACGAACAGACAAAATACACAGTTTAATAAGCAGTTCATTGAAAGAAGGAAAAGTTCCAGAAGATTGGAAAAGAGCAAATATAGTACCGATATATAAAGGAGGAAACAAGGAAGACCCTACTAACTATAGACCGGTCTCTCTTACAAATACGGTAGCTAAAATTTGTGAAAGAATGGTCAAAATTAGATGGGTATGGCATTTGGAAAAAAACAAAGTACTAAATCCAAGGCAATTTGGATTGAGACAAGGAAGATCATGCATCGCAAACTTGATGTGTTTCTATTCAAGACTAATATATATAATACAAGAAAGAGATGAATGGGCTGATTGTGCATTTCTAGACCTGAAAAAAGTTTCTGATAAGGTGACACATAAGAAATTGCTAAAGAAATTAGAAACTGCAGGAGGAATAGAGGACAAACTACTTAAGTGGACGAAAGACTTCTTGCATGAAAGAAAAATGAGAGTGGTGATAAAAGACAAACATTCCAATTGGGATGAAGTGATAAGTGGAGTTCCACAAGGAACAGTTTTGGCCCAAATAATGTTTGCTATATATATTAATGATATGGATAAAGGAATTGAAAGTTATATGAGCTTCTTTGTGGACGATGCAGAACTGCTGAAAAAAGTGAACACTGTAGAAGATTGTGAGTCACTGCAGAGTGATCAAAATAAAGTATGGGAATGGAGTAGGAAGTGGAATATAGAATTCAATATTAAGAAGTGTAGTATAATGGAATTTGGATGAAGCAAAAAGAGTAGTGGGATCATATAAAGTGAGAGAGGAAGAAATAAAAAAAACTGGAAAATGAGAAGGACCTGGGAGTCATTATTATGAATAATATGTCCCCTGAGAAACATATAAAAAAAAAAAATTGGAGAAACTTATAATTTAATAAGAACAATCAAAGTGGCATTTACATACCTGGACAAAGAAATGGTGAAGAAAATACTAGTCACTTTGATAAGACCAAGATTGGAGTATGCAGCGACGACATGGTCACCAAGTACAAAAAATGTATAACAAAACTTGAAAGAATACAAAGAGCAATTACGGAATTGGCACCAATGCTCTCAGAACTATCATATGAGGAGAGACTGGCAAAACTTGAGCTACAAACATTAGAGCAAAGAAGAGAGAGAGGAGACTTGATATCTATTTATAGAATCATGAAAAGCATAGAAATGTATGATAGAGAGTATCTAATAAAATGGGATAGTAGAGATACATGAGGACACGGAAAGAAAATAAAAAAAGACAATAATATAAGAGACCTGAAAAAGGACAGCTTTCCCCACAGGGTAATGGATGTTTGGAACAAGTTAGAAGAAAATGTGGTGTGTGCAAAAACGATACACGAATTTAAAAACCGTCTAGATAAAACGAGATATGAAGACAGGACACCACGAGCATAGCTCCCCTTCCCGTAAAATACAACTAGGTAAATATATTTAGGTAAACTAGGTAAATACATTGTTGATGACAGAAGTCAAACATAACAATGATAAAAATTACAATGATAATCAAATTTTAATATGGAAATATTTGAAGACTAATGAAAAACAGTCATCTCTCTATATTCTTTTTGTTAATTCTATTGAAGTGATAGGCAGTATGTTTGTGAGAATGAAGATTGATGTATTGTCATTAAGTGAAACTAAATTGAAGGTGAAGGGTGATTTTGAGTTTGGGAGTGTAGTAGAGAGGGTGCCAGGAGTGAAGAGACGACAAGGGAGGGAAGGGGTTGCTATACTAGTAAGTGGAGAGATATGAGAGCATGTGGTGGAGTGGAAGGAAATTTCTTCAAGGGCAATGTGGATTAAATTGAAAGTGGGAAAAGAGATATGAGTCTTTGTAAGTGCATATGGACCTGGTAGTGAGAATAGTGTAGAGAAAGGGAGGCTTTTTGGATAGATTTAAATGAATGCTTACAGAGTTTTGAGAGGAATGTCAATGTAGTGGTACTGGGAGGTCTCAATGCTAGAGTAGGGGATAAACCAATAGATGAAATGGTAGGGAAGTTTGGAGAGCCAGGTAAAAATCATAGTGGAGAGCTGATGGTCCAGAGGTATTTAGAGAGAGTTGATGGTAGCTAACACAGTGTTTAACAAAACAGTCAAGCATAAGTACACATGGAAAAGGATGGTGGATGAAAGGGTGGTTGATAAGGCATTAATGGACCATGTAGAGGTACCTAGGTTAAGAGTAGGATAAGTTCTGGATGTCCACATTCTTAGGGGGGAGAGTGAGGGATTATCAGATAATTTTTTGGTGGAAGGGAAGTTGAGAGAGGAGGATAGGTGGAAAAAGATGAAAAGGATAGAAGGTAGAGAGGTACTTAGAGTAAACTGTTTAAATGAGAAGGAAAAGGAGCAGGAGTACAAGGAGAAGCTGAGAGAAGTGTGAGAGATGGTGTGGAGTAGAGGTAGGAGTGGAAGAGGAATGGGGTGTTTTAAGGAGGGAATGACAAGGTGCACAAAAATGGTATGTGGAACAAGGAGGATGGGAGGGAACAGAAGGAAGGGTAGAGTTGTGGGATGATGAGGTGAAGAAGGGAGTAGATAAAGGAGGCAAAAAGGAGAGCAGATGTAAAATGGGGAGAAGTATGAAGATATTTTGAAAGTAGTAAAAAGATGAATTGAAATTAAATTAAGAAAGGGAGGGGAGGGGAGTCAAGTAAAGAAGAAAAAGTAAAAGGCACAGATAGACATATATTAATGAAAGAGGTGGTGGTAAGGGGGAGGATGGGCAGAGTGTTTTAGTGAGCTGCTAAATATGGAGGAGGATAGGGAAGAATTGGTGGTAGCAGTGGGAGGCACTAAGAATATGACAGTGATGGTAGAGGAAAATGGAGAAATAAGAAAAGATGAGGTACAAGTAGCTTTAAAAATTATAAGAACATGTAAGGCACATGGGTTAGATGGGTGTCATGTGGAGTATCTGAAGAAGGAAGGTACAGTAATAGTGGACTGGCTAGTGAGATTGTTTAATGTGTGTCTAAGGCAGGGTAGAATACCAGTGGATTGGAGGAGTACCTGTATAGTTCTGCTTTACAAGTAAAAAGATGTGACTGGAGTAGTTTCAGAAGGATCAGTTTGTTGAGTATAGTTAGGAAGGCTTATGGAAGAGTTTTAATTGAGGGGATTAGGAGAGGAACAGTGTGGTTTTAGGAAAGGGAGGGGTTGCATGGATCAGATTTTTGTGGTAATGCAGATATGTGAAAAAGCTTTAGCAAAAGGTAAAGATACTTTTGGGGCCTTTATAGATTTGGAAAAGGCTTATGACAGAGTAGACAGGAAGGAACTGTGGGAGGTTTTGCAATAGTAGAGACTGTGGTAGAATTGGAAATGGAGAGAATAAGTGGTACGACATAAAGGTGGGACTACATCTGGGATGTGTCATGTTGCTGTGGCTGTCCAATGTGTACGTGGATGGGGTTGTGCTGTAAGTAAATCCAAGTGGTGATGGGCAGGGAACTGATGGTTAAAGAAACTGGAGAAAAGTGGAAGGTGAGGCAGTTGTTGTTTACTGATGACACTACATTTGTGGCAGGATCAGAGGGGGATAAAGGCAGTAAGTGATGGAGTTTGGGAAAGTATGTGAGAGAAAGTTGAAGGTAAATGTGGGTAAAAGCAAGGTGATGAGATATACAAAGGGAGAGGATGGCAGCAAATTGGAACTAAATCTTAATGACATTAGTCTATTTTATCAAGGTAAATCATAAAATAATACGAAAAACAAATAAAACTTGCTGGAAAATAGTCTCAAGTGTTGGCAACACTGTCCCCAAGTTTTGAAATGATACAGGAATTTTTACTATGAATAATTATCATTTCAATATAAATATTGCATGCTGACAACCCTGGTATCAGAACACATGACTACATATATTTAGTTTGTTGTTGTTTTGACTACGGCTTTTTTTACTTTGTCCTTTTAGATAATGTATTTGACAGCAACTTTGTGATGTGTATATGAGTGAGACAGGAGGGAGAGTGCATCAGTTCCTGCCACAACGCAAGTAGGGATGCATGCAGGGTCCACGTGACTGTTGACTTTTACTATGCACTGGATTTTTTTTTTCTACATCGTACAAACAATTACAAGTGTTCAAAATGCCTAGGCCATCAAAACAGAAGAGGCCTGCAGCAAAGAATGGGAGAAAATCAGGCATAAGTAAGAGAGGAAGTGTGAATAAGAGAGAGACTGGTAGCCCTTTACTGGTAAAGGGCTACTAATCTCTTACCTTTAGAAAACCTTTTAATACCTTAATTTATTTGAATAATGCATCATTAGATAATTTATTTGCATGTTTCACCAATTATGCCCAATACATTAATGTTTAGAGTGTAAAAACCTCAAGGTAAATTTTGAAGCCCATTTTCTCTATTTTTTTTCCTAAAATAATGTCATTCAAAATACTACTATGCTAAAAATATAGTTTTATCTATTTACATGAATTTTTTTCATTTGAAATCTGACACTTTGTTCTACATTCTGAATGACACTTACTATAATGTGTTTAATATTAGAATTTCTAGATTTATATCATAAATGATTTTAAAAAATCTGTGGGGGGGATAAATATATCAGTAAGACAAAAAATATCAACTGAATTTACATATGTTTAGTATGATAGATAGATAGACTTTATTTGGCAATAAATCAATGTACATGAAGTGCAAATAATGACAAGAACACATAGTTCGAAATAACAAATGTAAATTGCCGAGGATAACACAAAAAGCATGAACGCTTATTTCCATTGTGTTGACAATTTTAACCATGCCCAATACTTTCTTAAAAATAAATAAATAAAAATAGAATAAAATGAAAAATAAACATAAGTCCAAATAGTTGGGGACTAGTAGCAGTTTGAATATTCATTATTTTTGCATGATAAAATAAGATTTTTATTGTGTAGGTACAATATTTATTGACAGACTTTAATGAAACTTGATCAGAATAACTACAATAATGAAAATGACTTTTGGAATATATATATATATATATATATATATATATATATATATATTCTTCGTATAAATAGGCAGGAGATTCTCTCTCAAGCGTTAGGAGGTCCGCCCATTACAGTGCTGGGGCGCAAACTGATGACGTCACGCACCGCTCAGCCAATGGGAGAACAGACCGTACATAATCCGCAGCAATACAGCCAATCATCATCCACCTTCCGTATATAAAAGTTGCTAATATTCACAGAATCTTCATTATTTCAATTGCCACTGAAGAAGCACAAGGAGGTGTGAATACGCGTTTTGGCTTTCGACTATGCCTATTTATATATCATGGCATACGGCGATTTACTCAGACTCCTGCCTATGGAAGGCAAAGTCTCCTTCCGAAAGAGAGAGAAGATTGACAAAAAGCTTTGTCACAACAAGCTTGCCATTTCATTTAATGATATATATATATATATATATATATATATATATATATATATATATATACTGTATAATATATATATATATATATATATACTGTATAATATATATATATATATATATATATATATATATATATATATATATATATATATATATCAGCTTCCTATCTCAATTTAAAAGTGTCTGAAGTGGACCAACATCCTTAACCACTTAAGTACAACTCAAAGTCTTGCGTGCAGCATTGGTTGCCATATGTAATTTGCATCACACTACTTTCATTATAAAATATAAAGTCACTGCTGTATTACTCGTTCTCTTTTATGCTAAGTAATGATGAACACAGAAAATGTGATCAAACCAGTTCACAGAATCTGGGGATAACTCATGTACAACAACAAAAAATATTCATATAATCGAGACGCCAATGCCGGCATCCTTGTGTACCCACTCGCGCCTCATGATGCCTAGGTAGGCGTCATTGTACCAAAATGGTCAAGGGAGTGAGGCTGGAGGAGGTGGATAATTTTAGGTATTTGGGGTCACATGCGGCAGGAAAGGGAGGGGTGGAAGTGGAGGTAAATTGTAGACTGAAGGAAGTAAGTAAATGCCTTGATGGATTAAAAAGTGTCACAAGAAATAGGCATCAGGCAGTGGATGCAAAGAAGGGGTGGTTGTGCTGATGGCACTGTATAGAGCAGAGACATGGCATTTAAGAGAAGCAGAGAGGAGTAGTCCGGCAGTAAGAAGGGCAAAATAGGTCCAACCTCAAATGGATTGTTAAAGTTTTTTTCTCCCTTGATTATTGTTGTACAGGGTCTCTGTGAATAATTCCAGGTGGGTGTGAAGTTGTCACTCTTGGGCAATTTGAAATAATCAAGATGGCAGACAGCAGGGGTCATTTCTGGAAGTGTGATTCAAATTTTGTCCAAAACTTTACTTCAAAGGCACCTAGAGATGCAAATTTGGTGTCTATACCCATGTTTTTAGGTATCAGCAATTGAATGTTGTAATCAAAAAGTACCTAGCTTTGTCTGCCATCTTGGAATTCAAAATGGCCGCCAATTTAACGTCTTTTTAATTAACAAAATGTTGCGGTACACATGATTTGTCACTTTGAATCTGATATATTTGAATAATATGCTCTACTATGAAATTATATGACGTTAGGACTTATAGTATTACATTTTATGATATATGATTTATATATTAGTTTGCAGTTATCATGCTTTGATTTAAAAAATAGTTTATATATATCATATCGTCACATTACCGGACATATTGCATGATGCTAAAAATCATCTGTACTCATAAAAAACTTTTATTCTGCATCAATTGAATTATGCTGTACCAGTATACACTAAATATTAATGTTATCAGAACACAAAATGTAATCATTTGTGATAAAAGAACGTAATACTGTATACTAATATTCTACGTCCAAGAAATGACATGTTATTGCAACGAACAGTTCCTATGCTTCTGGTAAGACATGTAAACAATGTCTTGATTTTCATATGAAATGTATCAATATGTGATAGATCCGTTAAAACATAGAGTTTTAGTCAAATATGAAATGTGGTGTCAATGAAATATACTCTGTATGAGAGAGTCATAATTATAATCTATGTCATGCACATTACACACTTCGTTCATTTGAATTAACATCACTCTCATCATCTTCAACGGCTGTAAACTCAATGCGTTCTCGTGTCTTTTCATTGAAGAAGGAACCAAATGTTCCCTGACAGGCACAGAAGTTTGTGCAAGCCATGTTAGCACTGTTACATCCACAGCGTTTAGAGTGACATGCTGTTTCACTGCCACATGCACATCTTATGAGTTTTAGTAGCTCTGCTGCTGCCTCAAAAACATTTTGGGGTAGTGCAACAAGTATCAGTGATTCACCTTCCTTTCGCCATCCATACATCACAGGATTCATTTGTGGTGGGTCTGCATCACATGCGTGTCGCCAGATTGCTATCTGGAAATGGGCCCTAGCGACATTCTCATTAAATGCCTCAGTTGTCGGAGGCAGGCTCTCCAGCTTTGGGGCTCCACCAATGGTGGAGGACACTTTTTTTGCCCATACCTTTTGTTTTGCATCTGTCATTGTTTGACAGTTTGTCTGGCCATAGCACGATCGTATTGTGGCATCATGTAGTGTGCTTTGGGTATCACCGAGTGTGTCCAAGTTGTGTGTGTTGCGCTTGGCGACCTTTAGAACTGTTAACTTGCCAATGCCAAAGTATGTGGCTACCGTATCACATCCAGTAAGCCCATGTGCGGCAAGGAGGTTTCCCATTATGTCTTTGTGGAGACTTACAGTAGCATTGATGTCAATCATGGCACGATCTTGTTTTGGAGACACCATCTTAACTTGACTTTTGATCAAATTGCTGTGGACAAAGTGGCACAGCAGCCCAAACATATTGGTATCATCAGCCACCACTTGCAAACTGTTTACACCAGCTTGTATGATCTGAGGAATTATGAGTGAGCCAACACATCCTACATAGCTCATCATGAGATGCATTTCTCCCAACCTCAGGTAAAAATTTTTGAACAAGGCTTTGTTTTCCCACATGATATGCACTGCGACTCTGTATAGCTGTTGATCAGCATTGAACACAACAAATTCCAGGCCTGTCTTTTCAGTGAAAGCCTTTGCCTTCAGCATGTTAGCCATTATGGTTGATGGTTCAGCAGGAGGTTTGTTAATCATAGGCAAGTAGACTACGCGTGTACGTGGCTGCAATCAGTGCCCGTTCTCTCCAGATCTTTGAATTATAGCCACCAAATTCTGGGCAGTCAGATTGACTGAGAATGTCCTTGAAGAATTGAGAGTCAATTTCTCTAGCTCTATTATTTGAGGCATCTTCTGTAGCAACCCATGTCTCTGGGAGTATATGATCTGGCATGTCAGGCATTGGTTTCTTCGTACCGAAATAATGATTGGATTCAGAATCATCATCTTCTACAGGTGAGATGCATTCACTGTGAGACAAGCGGTCAATAGTCATTAATAGATGTCTCTATTATTTTTCCAGGCTGAGTGAGTATCATTGCTAATGAATGGGTTGATAACTTCCCATTTGTGAACTGATATACGTGTCAAAGTTATCAGCAATAACTTGAACCATGCAGTCATCACAGTTAGCTATGCCATGAAGATTGGGACTTGCAGATGCAGCTTTTGCTGCCAATTTCTTGAACGTAGTACTTCGTCGTAACTGCAGGTGATGCCGAAATCATACATGTACCTATTTAATGTCTTTGAATCATGTAGGAGTATACCTAAACCAACCTGAAGGTCTGTTGGTTGACGCTTTAGTACAGAAGTGATCATATTTCCAATTATTAGTGCGGGTAATGTATGAGACAAGTTTGGGGAAATTGCGGAAAGAAAAGTCATGAGCACATCTGATACAGATTCCTGTGCAGTGGAAGCGTCTAGATTGAGTCTGTAGGTAGATCTGTTAAGATATAAATTTTTGCGCTCCTTTACTATTTCCTTGGCTATATGGTTGATATGAGCAGATATATCTTCATTGCCATCATCTTTAACCATCTTCATTTGAAGGGCAGCTTGACATCGAAACGCTATTATATTGGCGTAACCTGGCGAGGATTAGGAGATCACTACCAAAATGTCTTTTCAAGTTATGAATAACAACTTCTCGGGAGGTCAACTCACCTGCGTGATTTTGGTATTCATTGAATATTTCAACTGAATTCCATATACCTGATTTATCACTTTCCATCATAGCAATGACATGTTGCAGACCAGGATTTGAACTTGCTCTTTAGGAATCCCTTTACGTTCACCTTTGGGAAGGCGATTGGTAGCAAATCTAGAGAAGCAATCAACATGGTACCGAGCCTCGGCAACATGTAGGTCACTGACAGCTCCTTCTACTCGAATGCAATCGTTGTTAGCCCAATCATCCTTTCTTTGATCACAAATGTCTAGAATGAACTGTTTGTAAGGCCTGCAGTCTCTTACTGATAATGTGGATCGACATTGATATGCCTCTCTCCACCTATCAGGGTGTTTGGGATCCTTGATAAGATCACATTTGTGACCACAATAAAGACATTGTTCTCGAAAATTAAAAGTTGTGTAAGATCGGCGAAGCTTCTTAGTGGGTGGTTTGTGTGACTCATCATGCTTGGGAAGGTTTGGTTCTTGTGATAGTGTATTGTCAGGTGTGGATTCGCAGCAAGCTGTGGTTCAAGCAACTCATGTAAATTGTCTTTATATAATTTAGAAACGTGGATTATAGGGTCGATTCCCGCATGATCACAGTTCTATGAGCAGGAGCCAGGTTTACACTCATACTTGAAGTTGAAGACACACTTGCCCTCCATTGTCCAGGTTTCTGAAAATAGAAAACCAACACCACATAATCAAGCTACCATCTAAAATACAAACTTGAAATTATTATCATTATGAGTGCATATTGGTGGCCATTTTGAATTCCAAGATAGCAGACAAAGCTAGGTACTTTTTGATTACACCATTCAATTGCTGATACCTAAAAATATGGGTATAGACACCAAATTTGCTTCTCTAGGTGCCTTTGAAGTAAAGTTATGGACAAAATTCAAATCGCACTTCTGGAAATGACCCCTGCTGTCCGCCATCTTGATTATTTCAAATTGCCCTAGGGTGACAACTTCACACCCACCTGGATTTATTCACAGAGACCCTATACAACAATAATCAAAAGAGAAAAAGCTTTAACAATTCATTTGACCTTGACCCTCTCTACTGCCAGACTAGAAGTTTAAATGTATTTGAGATGAAATGTCTGAGAAGTATAGTAGGGGTTACAAGGTTGGAGAGAGTGAGAAATGAGATGAGGAGGAGAGTGGGGGTGGAAAAGGAGATGGTGGATGGGGCTGATGAAAGAGAATTGGGATGGTTTGGACACATTAAAGAAGTAGCACAGGAAGATTAGTAAAAGAGGTGTGGAAGTCAGAGGTGGATGGAGTGAGCTTGAAGGGGCAACCAAGGATGAGATGGATGGATGGGGTGAAAGGTGATTTGAGCAAGAGGGGAATGTCTGTTGAGTAAAGAAGAAAGAAGGCAGGAGATAGGGATGAATGGAGCATGTGCATAGATTATACTGTGATGCAAAGATGGAAGGGGGCAGGGGATGGGAGGGAGTAGGAAGTGGCTATGTGTGAATATTTTGATGCAGCCCAAAGGGATTTCTCCCCATCTCTTATTTTGCATATGGAGATGGAAAGGAATGTTACTGTTTAAGTGAAGTGACCTTGCTGTGGATGTATTGTGTCTTGCTACATTGCTTCTGACCCAGGGCAGTGGGCAGGATGCAGGGATGACCCATCATCCATGAGAAGTTAAGATGAGAAGGAAGAAAGGATGGTGGATGGGAGTAAAATGAGTGGGAGTGTGTATGTGCCTTTTGACTTGGCTACCTCCCTTGTAAGGGGGATAAAGCCTTTGGTATATAGATGATAGATTAATTCTATTGACAAAAAAAATTGGGATGTAAACAGGAGAGAAAGAGTGCCTGGAAATTTCTTATTCCATCATTGGAGGTAAATACAGAGGTTGTATGAAGGAGTGAATGTACCCACGACACTGTGTCAAGCAGAGATTTTGTATATAAGGAGATCAGAAAGGAAGAGTCATGAATTTTTTTTAGAATAAGCATTTGAGGAATATGATAGGTTTTACAACAATGGATAGTAAGAAATGTTAGGGTGAGGTGAACTGGGATGGAGTGAGAGCTGTTCAACAGGGTAAATGTTGACAGTTTGTGATGTACAGGGAGAAATGCTAGCTTATAATAATTACTGTTTTTGTGATGGTATTCTGTTTAGTGGAGTTCTTAATGAGTAGGTAGAAGATTATTTTGGGGCATTTTAATGTATTTTTTTTTTTTTTTAATGAGCCCCAATGATAGAAACACCCATTATCACTGATAACATACTAAATACCTTAGCAGTTCCTTTTCTTGTTCTGAAAAATTCTTCCTTTTCATTGTATATCACAGGTATGGGTAGAGTTGTAAAGTAAATACTTATAACATGTTAACTACCATTAGAAGTAAATAATCAAGAGTTCCAAATAAATCCTTGGGTGATGTTTGCTCACCTGGTAACTTAACTATACTGTATATTCTTTATTGATATCAACTGAAAAACTATTTTCAATTAATCATTGGTAAGAGCCATTCCAAGGTATTTTTCACTACTTACTTTGGTAAGTCATTCACATGAACTTGCATAGTGGTTTGCGAGATCCATACAGCTCAAGTTCTGAGATTCACTAATTCCACATGGAACCCTAAATTCCCTAATTGACAACATATGTGGTAGCTGCTTACAATTTTGTGTTTAAGGATATAAAATTAGGTAGAGGAAATACAAAGTTGATAAAATGAGATCTTTGGCTCAGTCCAAAGACCATGTATGGATCTCTAAATGGAAGTGAAGAAACTGATGAGGTTTGAAGATGGGTGGCAGGAAGACAAAGGGAAAAAAGGGAACTTAAACAGAACATACCCTTGGAAATAATTACAGGTCATACTAAAAGATCCTCAATAGGCCATCTTCATAAAGAAACAACACTCATACCCATAGAACAGCATAAGAATATGACTGGTACACAGTTCTGTACATGAGCCCTCAAACCCATACAATCCATCACACCATACAGCCCCAGCCTACCTTACCTTACCGTCGTGCCATATCCTCTTGGACTTCGGCAACCATGGAGCACCACCGTTCACAGTCCCCAGCCTACACAAGCAACAAAAAACAAGACCTCAATATGCTACTCGCACACCTACCAAAACCTTTCCCTTGTATCTCATACCACCACTTTACAGAAATACATATGGATTACAAAACAAACACTACATGCAAGACCTAAAAATACAACTCTAGATTTGAATATGCAGCAGTGGTGTGGTCACACAAAATAAAGGATATCAGTAAGATTGAGAATACACAGTAGCAAATGAATTGATACCCAGCTTAGCAGACAAACCATATAAAGAAAGATTAGAAGTATTGGACCTACCATAATTTAAATAAAGAAGAGAGAGGGGCAACATAACTGCAGTGTTGAGGTCATTAGAATGAATAAAATAGACAGATCTCTTGGTTTGGTATGGAAAAAGATCATGAGGTCATTGGGCCCTGTCTCCTATTCTCTAATTTTCTAACATACCTATACTCAAATTCATGTACAGTTCCAACTTAATCTATATCTTTGATTTCTAATGATCATATTTAGATATGAATTCATGTATTGTTTGAGCTTGGGCTATATCACCTTCTAAGCTGTTCCACATATTAATGCATGAATGAGTTTACAGCATCACTAAAGGAAATATCAGAACATTTATCAAGGCTGGATGTCAGAAAATCACATGGCCCGGACGGTATTGCAAATTGGATTCTAAAGGAGTGCAAAGAAGAACTAACAGACAAAATACACATCTTAATAAACAGCTCACTCAAAGAAGGAAAGATACCCGAGGACTGGAAAAACGCTAACATTGTACCAATACACAAAGGAGGAAACAAAGAAGAACCCACCAACTATAGGCCAGTATCACTAACAAGCACCATAGCCAAAATTTGTGAGAAAATAATCAAGAATAGATGGGTAAAACATCTGGAAGACAATGACATATTAAACCCAAGACAATTCGGATTCAGACAAGGAAGATCATGCTCCACAAACTTAATATGCTTTTACTCAAGACTAATAGACATAGTGCAAGAAAGAAATGGATGGGCTGATTGTGCATTCCTAGACTTGCAAAAAGCCTTTGACAAAGTACCACACAGAAAACTACTAAAAAAACTGGAACACATAGGAGGAATACAGGGAAACCTACTAAAATGGATAGAGGACTTTCTGACTGGTAGAAAGATGAGAGTAGTGCTCAGAGAAAAATATTCAGACTGGAAAGAGGTGATCAGTGGAGTACCGCAAGGATCTGTGCTGGCACCAATAATGTTTGCTATCTATATGAATGACATGGATGAGGACGTGAACTGCTACATGAGCTTCTTTGCCGATGACGCCAAACTGCTAAGGAAAATAGAAACTGATGAGGACTGTGAAGCACTGCAAGAAGACCTAAATAGGGTATGGAACTGGAGTCAGAAATGGGAAGTGGACTTTAATACTAAGAAGTGTAGCATAATGGAGTTTGGAAAAAGCAAAAACAGAATATCAGGAAAATATACAATTGGAACCAAAGAAGTAAAGAAAGTAGGATCCGAAAAAGATTTGGGAGTAATTATCACGAACGACTTGTCCTATGATATACAGATTAACAAAATTGTCGGGGAGACTTACAACTTGCTAAGATCAATAAAAGTGGCGTTTACATACTTGGACGAAGACATGATGAAAAAAAATATTGGTTACATTGATAAGGCCTAGATTAGAGTATGCAGCGACATTGTGGTCCCCCAGTACCAAAAAGAATATAAAGAAAATAGAAAGAATCCAAAGAGCAGCTACAAAAATGGCACCTGCACTTGCAAACCTATCATACGAAGAGAGATTGGCTAAACTGGAGTTACCGACACTGGAGCAAAGAAGAGAGAGAGAGGTAACCTATTGACCATCTACAGAATCATGAAAGGCACAGAGGTACTCGATAGTGAGAACTTACTTAACTGGGACAAAAGAAACACAAGAGGACATGGAAAGAAAATAAAAAAACATAGCTATAGAAGAGAACTGAAGAAAAACAGTTTTCCTCATAGAGTTTTGGACACTTGGAACAAACTGGACAATGAAATAGTATGCGCAAAAACCATTCATGAGTTTAAAAACAAACTAGACACTGCAAGATACAAAGGCGGGACAACACGAGCATAGCTCCCCTTCCCGCAAAATACAACTAGGTAAATACAACTAGGTAAATATGAAAAACTGTATTTCTTCATATCCTGTCAACATGTGGTTTTTCCTAATTTACTTCCATGACCGCTTAAAGCCGTCCCATCTTTAATGAGATCTCTTCTATCAATGCAATCTATCTCCTTTCGTGACCTGAATACTGCAATCATGTCACCGCTTTCTCTTCAATCTTTCAAGGTTGGTAGACCCAGTACCTCTAGTCTTTCCTCATATGGTTTATCTGCCTGGCTGGGGACAAATTTGGTTCTTGCCCTTTGTAGTCTCTCAATCTTGCTTATATCCTTCACTCTGAGTGGGGACTGTACTACTGATGCATATTAGGGTTTTAATGAGTTTTTTCATCATCTTATCCATATAATGGAATGCCACTATAAGCTTCTGCAGTAGTCCATATGTCTATCCCACAATCCTGTTGATATGTCTGTCAGGTGACAGGTTGTCTTTTATCAATACTCCCAAGTCTTTCTCTTCTTTTTCTTTTGTAAAAATGGGTGGGGGGATGGGGGTGAGGTAGTTTGTGTGAGAAAAATTTAACGCAGCCTGAAGGGATTTCTCCCCGTCTTCTCCTTTTCTGCATGAGGGGACAGAGAGGGGGGGGTCGTCGATTTAATGAAGTGGCTTTGCTGTAGATGTGCTGTGTCTTGCGGCACTGCCTCTGACCCAGGGCAGTGGAGTGGAGTGGAGTGTATTTAAGGATGTAATGGGTGGGAATGGTTTTTATGCCTCTTTCTTTTTGGCTACCTCCCTTGTAAGGGGGAAAAAGCCTTTGGTATATGTATATACTGTATATGTATGCTTTTGTAATGTGTTCACTTCCCAAGGAAAAGTTTAAGGATGGTGTTTTGCCACTATTGTCCATTTCCAGTACATCTCCTTTCCTGTATATTACAATCAGGTGAATACTGGGCAGAAAGAATGTAACAAGGGCCAATTGTGGCAATCAGGACAACCAGGCCATTGTCTGTTTTTAGTACATTTATTTTTACTTTATTTATTTATTCATCTATTTTTTTAATTTTATTTTTTTCCATGATTTGCGGGGCTGGTACCCACTCAGACCTCAACCTTGTTGGTGGTCTGGACCTGTTCATACATGAATACTGGAAACAGTGTCCACAGTATGCCACTACAGTGATGATACCTGGAGGAAGCTGATGTATTACACACATGGTGATACCCAAGTCACCTTAGGTCCTGAGGTAAACAGTGGTCGGGAACCATTATTCAGAATGGGCGCCTTTCCTAATCTCTGCATCTTGGTGGGTCCCTGACTGTCAGCTGAGGCAATCCTGAACTCCCCACTGTGGTGCCCAGCCATGGCAGTAACCTCTCCAGTAAACAGTTTAAGTTCATGAGCCCAGGCAAGGATCAATCTGCCGACCCTGTGATTAGGCTAAAATGCTACCACTGTGCTAGCCAGAAGGCTATATATACATTTATCATTACATTATACTTCTTCCATCCAATAAAAATTCTCAAAGATAACTCCAAATTAATTTTTGAGGTAAACCATTTCAAAAGTGAAGCACTCTCTGAATATAGGAATGCTACAATGGGCCTTATGCACCTTTCTACTTCCCTTACTTTAATACTTTCCTCAAGTTTCTATTTCCAAGTTATCTAAGTCACCATGGATTTAACAAGGATACCATTTTACCTCTTAAAACTTTTCCCAATGAGAATATCCCAAGGTTTTTTCATCTATCTTAGCATTCTAAATGCTTCAATGTTTAGATCAATCTAGCTACTCTTCTCTGAATGGCCTCTAATAAATCTATATACTACTTAAATGACTATTTATACACTGCAGTGACTATAATGCAATATGATATATTCACTGTATGGCCTTTCTGGTAGAAAAAAGGCTATGCAGTATTTCATTGATAATGTTAAGTTAGGGTAAGGCTGTGTGAGTAAGGATAGATTAGGTGCGGTAAGGCTGAGATATGTTTTACCAAATATTTCAATTTCAATTAAATTTAACAGTTTATTCAACAAAATATCACACATTACATGAGGGGACGTCCTAGGATGAGGTGGATGGATGGGGTGAAGGGGGCTTTGGGGAAGAGGGGAATGTCTGTTGAGGAAGGACGGGAGAGGACAGAAGACAGGAGTGAATGGAGAATGGTTGTATATGGATGATGTTGTGATTGCATGAGGTGGAATGGGCAGGGTAGTATATGTGAGCAAAAGTTGACGCAGCCTGAAGGGATTTCTCCCCGTCCTCTCCTTTTATGCAATGGGGGGACGGAGAGGGGGGGTCGCCGATTTAATGAAGCGGCCTTGCTATGGATGTGCTGTGTCTTGCGACACTGCTTCTGACCCAGGGCAGTGGACAAGGTGCAGGGATGACCCGTCATCCAGGAGGTGCTCAGATAAGAGGGAGGGTGGAGGGGTGTGGAGTGTATTCAGGGATGGAATGGGTGGAAATGATTTTATGCCTTTCACTTTTTGGCTACCTCCCTTGTAAGAGGGAAAAAGCCTTGGTATATGTATGTATATGTATGTGTACATTTTCATGTTGAAGATATACATATATACATACATTTAAATATCAATTTGTTGAAAAGGAGAGAGTGGAAGCAATAGCTTATAAAATGCTCTCCCCTAATAGTTTATATACAAGCATTAAACCATTTACAACATTTTTCACAGAAAAGGAAATTTAATCACAAAGATATCAATAGCAACAGTAATTGTATCCAGTGGGAGCAGCCAATATTTACAATTTATATATATATGAGAATCAGATATATAAAGACATACATGTATCCACAATTCACACAGATACAAGGTGCAGCTATACAATTTGGGCAAACAAACAGCGTTCACAAGAAACTATGTATAAAGACATGCATACATATACGTACTGACACATACACACGCACATCGGTCGAAATGACAACGAAGTTTGGAACTCCAAGAAAACTTTAAGTTTCATCGATCTCAACAAGGGAGTACCTTTGTTGTATTAATAGGGAAGGGGAAAGTTCATGGTGTAGTGGGAAGATGAAGAAAAAGGAGGAGAGGGATTACTGAGGAAAATGGAAGGAAATGAGGAAGGGGACAAAGGGGCCCAGGAAGTCAGATGGCATGTCAACAAAGGAGGGGCAGACGACTGGTGATGTCGAAGAGATTAGTAAAAATGTAAAAATTAGAAATATAGATAAGAGCAGCGCAATGGAAGGTGAAGATAATTATTTCCATGGATTTAATGAGGGAGAAAATGACAACCTCCCCCCAACTAGTAAATCTAGAGGAGAAACTAAAAGAAATGAACGAAACATGGGAGGTTAGGTTTAACCAATTAACTCTAGTTACCCAAAGAGTTGATAAACTGGAAGAACTAAAGAGAATCAAAACCTAACTAAAGAAATAGAAGAATTAAAAAGACAGTTAAGAGAAGTAAAGGAAGAGAATGAGGAATTAAAGAGGAATAATAAAGAGAATAAAGAGTCCATAGCAAAAGAGGTAAGTGGTTAGAAAAAAGTACAAGAGAACAATAAAATGGAATTTAGAGGTATAATGGAACAGCAGATGAAAGAACAAACTAAGGACACAGTTATAAAAGTGATGAGGGAGAAGGAGAATATAGTAAGAGACTTAGCAGATAAAAAGAAATGTATAATTATATTAGGGATGGAAGAGAAGTATAATACAAATAGGACTACAAGAATAAAGGAGGAAAAGGAAAAAGTAAATAAGATATTAGAAGTAGTTCAAGAAAATGAACCAGAAACAGGGAAAGGAATAGAAGACATATATAGAATAGGGAAATACAATACAGATAAGACCAGACCAATTAAGTTTAAATTAAGGTCACAAACGACAGCAGAGAATATCTTAGCAAAAACAAGGAAACTAGCAGACAGTGATCAATACAAACAGGTATGGATAAGAAGAGAAATGAATAAAGAGGAAAGAGAAGATGAGAAAAAAAAAAATGACTAGAAGCTTAGCAAAAAAACTGAGAAAAGAATAGTCAGAAAAAGATAAATTCTCTTGGAGTGTAGTGAATATGAAAGTGAGGAAATGGTTCATAGCAGAGAAAAACAGAAGGAAAACAGAAAACACGATGGAAGTAGCAGAAAATCAAAAGTTTCTTACACAAATATAGATGGGTTAATAACAGGCTTGAACGAACTGAATAATTACCTGAAGGAAAAAGAACCAGACATAATGGGAATTGTAGAGACAAAATTGAAAGGTCCACTATAACCCAACAGTGTAGGACATGGTGCATATAATTATTGGATTAGAAACAGAGAGGTAAAACAAGGGGGTGGAGTTATGTTCCTGACTAAGAAGGATATAAATGTGAGGAATGTCACATATGGAAAGAATAGAGATGATTATGATGGAAGTGGAGGACAAGGAAGGGAAGAGCAGGAAGTTTGTAGTAATTATGTGCCTCCTAAAACAGCTTCGTAGGAAGAGAAAGAACACAAAAATATGTTAGAAGACACAAGGATAACACTAAATAATATAATGGAAGATGGAGGAAGAATAGTTATAATGGGTGACTTTAATTGTAAACAAATCTGATGGAAGAGATGACAGTGAAGGGTGGAGACGACCTATGGGGAAATGTACTACTTGATATGATTATAAAACATACAATGATACAATGTATACAAGAGAATACTAGGTATGGAAATGAGGAAGAACCATCAAGACTGAACCTATTAATTACATCAGAACCCAAAATAGTGGACAAGATTGAATGTAAGACAGCAATAAGTAAAAGTGACCACATATTGGTTGAACTGGAACTAAATGAGGAAAAATACATGAAAAAAATGAACAGTATAGAAAGGGAAGATTGATGTATGAAAAAACAAATCTTGATAGAATAAGAGAATTCTTTCAAAAAGCAGACTGGGAAAGAATACACAAGGAGGAAACAACAGTAGAAGAGAAATGGAATATTTTGACAAAAAATTATAAAGGAATGAAAAAGTATGTTCCAAGACAAAAGCAAGAAAAAGAATAAATAAAGTGTTGGTACAGCAAAAGATGTAAGGAGTTAAAAGATAAAAGGGATAAAGCTTGGATAAAATGGAAAAAAGACAAAAGACCTGAAAAATGGAAAATATATACTAGTTATAGAAATAAATATGTACAAGTGTGCAGAGAAGAAAAGAGAAAATACAAAAAAAAAAGATGTCATAGAAAAATGTAAAGATCAACCAAAACTTTTACAGATTTGTAAACAACAAACTGAAAAACAAGGATTAGAGAAACTACAACAAGGAGTTGAATACACAGAGGAAATAGAAATGGCAAAAATTATGAACAAGCATTTTAAATCGGTGTCTACGAGGGAGAACATACAACCTAGAGATATCGAGTGGGAGGAGAAAGTCCCCCCTATGAAATAGTAACAAGGAATGAAATAATGAATACCTTGAATAATCTTGATGTCAGAAAATTGCATGGTCCAGATGAAATGGCAAACTGGATTTTGAGAGAATGCAGGAATGAACTAAAAGACAAATTACATAGTCTAATAAACAGTTCATTGAAAGAAGGAAAAGTTCCTGAAGATTGGAAAAGAGCAAATATAGTACCAATAAATAAAGGGGGAAACAAGGAAGACCCTACTAACTATAGACTGGTCTCTCTTACAATTATGATAGCCAGAATTTGTGAAAGAATTATCAAAATTAGATGGGTAAGGCATTTGGAAAAAACCACATACTAAGTCCAAGGCAATTTGGTTTTAGACAAGGACGATAATGCGTAACAAACTTAATGTGTTTCTATTCAAGGCTAATAGATGTAATACAGAAAGAGATGGATGGACTAATTGTGCATTTCTACACCTGAAAAAAGCTTTTGATACGGTGCCACATAAGAAGTTGCTAAAGAAATTAGAAACTGCAGGAGGAATACAGGGCAAACTGTTGAAGTGGATGGAAGACTTCTTGCATGAAAGAAAAATGAGTGGTGATAAGAGACAAACACTCTAATTGGGATGAAGTGATAAGTGGAGTTCCACAAGGAACAGTTCTGGCCCCAATAATGTTTGCTATATATATATTAATGATATGGATAAAGGAATTGAAAGTTATATGAGCTTCTTTGCAGATGATGCAAAATTGTTGAAAAAAGTGAACACTGAAGAAGATTGTGAGTCGCTACAGAGTGATCTCAATAAAGTATGGGAATGGAGTAGGAAGTGGGAGATGGAATTCAATATTAAGAAGTGTTGTATAATGGAATTTGGAAGAAGCAAAAAAAGAATAGTGGATCATATAAATTGGAAGAAGAAATTAAAAAAGTAGAAAATGAGAAGGACCTGGGAGTCATTATTATGAATAATATGTCCCCTGAGAAACACATAAACAAAATTTTTGGAGAAACTTATAATTTAATAAGAACAATCAAAGTAGCATTTACATACCTGGACAAAGAAATGGTGAAGAAAATACTAGTCACTTTGATAAGACCAAGATTAGAGTATGCAGAAACGACATGGTCACCAAGTACAAAAAAATGTATAACAAAACTTGAAAGAATACAAAGAGTAATTATGAAATTGGAACCAACACTCTCAGAACTATCATATGAAGAGAGACTAGCAAAACTTCAGCTACAGACAGTAGAGCAAAAAGAGAGAGAGGAGACTTGATTACTATTTATAGAATCATGAAAGGCATAGAAACTATTGATAGAGAGGATCTAATAAAATGAGATAGTAGAAATACAAGAGGACAAGTAAAGAAAATCAAGACAGTTACAGAAGAGACCTGAAAAAGAACAGCTTTCCCCACAGAGTAATAAGACGCTTGGAACAAGTTAGATGAGAAAGTGGTGTGTGCAAAAACAATACACAAACTTAAAAAGTCTAAATAAAATGATATATGAAGACAGGCCACCACGAGCATAGCTCCCCTTCCCGCAAAATACAACTAGGCAAACACACACTGGTCGAAGTGACAGTGAAGTTTGGAACTCCAGGAAAACTTCAAATTTCTTTATCTCAACAATGGAGTACCTTTGTTGTATTAGTAGGGAAGGGGAAAGCTCATGGTTTAGTGGGAAGGTGAAGAAAAAGGAGAATGGGAGGGATTACTGAGGAAAATTGAAGGAAATGAGGAGGAAATCGAATGGGCTCCCCCGGATGTCAGAAGAAATGTCAACAAGAGGGCTGCAGATGACGCAGGTGAAGTCGAAAATATCAGTGAAGGCACTAAAATTAGAAATATAGATAAGAACAACACAATAGAAAGTGGAGATAATAATTTCCATGGATTTAATGAGGGAGGAGATGCCAACCTTCCCCGATTAGCAAGTCTAGAGGAAAAACTAGAGAAAATGATCGAACACTGGGAGGTTAGGTTCAGCCAACTTACAAGGATTATGCAAAGAATTGATAAATTGGAAGAACTAAAGAGAACCAAAACCTAAATAAAGAAATAGGATTAAAAAGACAGCTAAAAGAAGTAAAAGATGAGAATGAGGAATTAAAGAATAATAATAAAGAGAATAAAGAGTCAAGCAAAAGAAGTACAGGGTTGGAAAAAAGTCCAAGAAAACAACAAAGTTGTATTTAGAGATAAAGTGATACAACAGATGAAAGAAAAAAACTAAAGACACAGTTATTAAAGTGATGAGAGAGAAGGAGAATATAGTAAGAGACTTAGCAGATAAAAAGAAATGTAAAATGATATTAGGGATGGAAGAGAAATCCAAATAGGACTACAAGAGTAAAAGAAGAGAAGGAAAAGGTAAACAAAATATCAGTAGTTCAAGAGGATGAACAAGAAACAGGGAAAGAAACTGAAGAAATATATAGAATAGGGAAATACGATACAGATAAGACCAGACCAATTGAGGTTAAATTCAGGTCACAAACGACAGCAGAGAATATCTTAGCAAAAACAGGGAAACTAGCAAAAAGTGATCAGCATAAACAAGTATAGATAAAAAGAGAAATGATTAAAGAGGAAAGAGAAGATGAGAAAACAAAAAGACTAGAAGCTAAGGGAAAAAATGAGAAAAGAATAGAGTCAGAAAAAGAGAAATTCTATTGGAGAGTAGTGGATATGAAAGTGAGGAAATGGTTCATAGCAGAGAAAAATGGAAGGGAAACAGAAAACACAATGGAAGTAGCAGAAAATTAAAAGTGTCTTACACAAATATAGATGGCTTAATAACAGGCTTGAGTGAACTGAATGATTATCTGAAGGGAAAAGAACCAGACATAATGGGAATTGTAGAGACAAAATTGAAAGGTCCACTACCACCCAACAGTGTAGGACATGGTGCATATAATTATTGGATTAGAAACAGAGAGGTAAAACAAGGGGGTGGAGTTATGTTCCTGAATAAGAAGGATATAAATATGAGGAATGTCACATATGGAAAGAATAGAGTAGAGATGATTATGATGGAAGTGGAGGACAGGGATGGGAAGAGCAGGAAGTCTGTAGTAAATGATGTGCCTCCTAAAACAGCTTCATGGGAAGAGAGAGAACACAATAATTTAATAAGAACAACGGAAGTGGCATTTACATACCTGGATGAAGAAATGGTGAAGAAAATACTAGTCACTTTGATAAAACCAAGATTGGAGTATGCAGCAACAACGTGGTCACCAAGTACAAAAAAAATGTATAACAAAACTTGAAAGAATACAAAGAGCAATTATGAAATTGGCACCAACACTCTCAGAACTATCAAAACTTGAGCTACAGACATTAGAGCAAAGAAGAGAGAGAGGAGACTTGATAACTATTTATAGAATCATGAAAGGCATAGAAACTATTGATAGAGAGGATCTAATATAATGGGATAGTAGAGATACAAGAGGACAAGGAAAGAAAATCAAGAAAGACAGTTATAGAAGAGACCTGAAAAAGAACAGCTTTCCCCACAGAGTAACAGATGTTTGGAACAAGTTAGATGAAAATGTGGTGTGTGGAAAAATGATACATGAATTTAAAAACACTCTAGATAAAACGAGATATGAAGACAGGACACCACAAGCATAGCTCCCCTTCCTGTAAAATACAACTAGGTAAATACACATGACACACAATTCCACTTTAAATGCTCCAGGACAAATTATCACACAACTGTAGCAACAGATGAACTAACATTCCCAGTTGGGCAAATGTCACAGCACACCTGTATTTGGTCAGTAAGGTTGGTCATGGAGTTGATTTAGGTGAGGTCATCAGAAAGGTGTTGTGCAGGTCAGGACAGTGTAGGTTTAGATGAGGTCCCCAGAGGGTACTGTGACTGAGGTTTCCAAAATTTTGCATTTTTTACCCATGGCAATACTGATCCAATGTGGCCAATAAACAACGAATTAAAAAAAAAAAGTGGACTCCTGATATTTCTAGTGGATATCATATACAGTTCTATCTGAAAATAAATAGATTAATAAATAAGACTAGCCTCTTCACTCCGGGGCACATCGCACGTCTGGCAGCATTAGCTGCCCAACGTGCGATGTTGCATCATAATAATCGCATTATAAAAAATAAAGTCAGTGCTCAATCGTTCGTTCTCTTTCACCCGTGTATTTTGATAACCATAGAAAATATGATGAAGCCAGTTTACAGAGAATGGAGGATACGTAGGTACGACTACAATAAATATAGTCAAGATGCTGACGTCGGCATCATCAAGTACCCACTTGCTCCTCATGTCGCCTACGTAGGCATCACCGTATGGAAGTGGCTAGCCTTATGCTGACCCATCTAGAAAGTTAAAAAAAAAAAAGATAAAAATTGTTCAGTTGTAAAAGATATTACTATAGAATACCTGACATCCTGCAGTCACCAGAGAATAAAAATATTGTACTAGATTAATATCATCATACAGCAGTGTATTTATCTAGTTGTATTATATGGGAAGGGAGCTATGCTCATGGTGACCCATCTTTTTATCTTTCAGCATCAATTTTTTTCTTAAAATCTTGAATAGTGTTTGCACACACTATTTCTTTAATTTATTCCAGGTATATAGTACTCTGTGGAAAGCTATTCATTTTCAGATCTCTTCTATAGTTATACTTTTTTAGTTTCTTTTCGTGTCCTCTTGTTTTTCCATTGTCCCACTTTAATAAATCCTTCCTATCTAGGATTTCCATTCCTTTCATGATTCTATGGTCAGCAGACCTCCTCTTTCTCTTCTTTGTTTGAGAGTTGGTAGTTCCAATTTGGATAATCTTTGTTCGTATGTTAATTTGGAAAGAGTTGGTGCCAACTTTATTGTTGCTCTTTGTATTCTTTCTAATTTCTTTATATTCTTTTTAGTACTGGGTGTCCATCGTGTTGCTGCATACCCCAGTTTTGGTCTTATTAGTGTGACTAATATTTTTTTTAATAATTTCCTCATCCAAGTAGTCAAATGCCACTTTCATTGACCTTAATAGGTTGAAGGTTCCTCCGACTATTTTATTGATATCTTTGTCCAGTATGTCTTTGCTGATTATTGCTCCAAGGTCTCTTTCCTAGTTCACTTTTTTGACTTCACCAATTTTATAATTTCTTGATATTCTATTTTTACTTTTTCCATTTTTCAGTCCATTTCCAGATTTTCTCTAGGTCTAACTGTAATGATTCCAATCCTCCTCTGTTCTTACTTTCCTTAGTATTTTAGCATTATTTGCGAATTGCAAAGAAATTCATATAACACTCCACTCTTTCATCCATGTCATTTATATATATGGCAAACATGATTGGAGCCAATACTGAACCTTGTGGAACACCATTTATTATTTCTTCCCAAATTGAGTATTTGTCTCTAATTGCTACCCTCATTTTTCTCCAAGTCAGGAAGTCTTCCAACCATTCCAATAATTTTCCTTTGATGCCACCTATTGATTCCATTTTTCTTATAAATTTTTTGTGTGGTACTTTATCAAATGCTTTTTGTAGGTCTAGAAAGGCACAGTCTACCCATCCATCCCTTTTTTGTATTATTGCTATTAGTCTCAAATAGAAGCAGATCAAGTTTGTTGTACATGACCTTCCTTGTCTAAATCCAAATTGATTTGGATTCAGTATGTTTTTTCTTCCAGATGTTTAACCCATCTACTTTTGATAACTTTTTTACATATTTTTGCTATTGTGCTTGTTAGGAAGACCGGTCTGTAGTTGGTTGGATTTTACTTTGTTTCCTCCTTTATATATTGGTACAATATTTGCATTTTTCCAGTCATGTGGTACCTTTCCTTCTCTGAGTATTTAATTATATTGCATATTTTGTCCATCAATTCCTCTATGCATTGTTTCAATATCCAATTTGCAATTCCATCCGGACCATGTGATTTTCTGACATCAAGGTTTTTTAATTTCTCTTATTTCTTCTGTGTTACAATTATTTCCTTCATTGGGGGGGGGGGGATCTCTCTCTATTCCCTCACAGTTCTATGAACTTTCAATGGTGAATACCAATTTGAAATAATTGTTCATTTTTTCAGCCATTTCTACTTCTCTATATTCATAATTTCCCTGGCACATCTTTTCCATTTCTTGTTTATTTTTTAGTTTACCATTTACATATCTGTAAAATCTTGCATTTTTTTATCATATCTCTTTCATAGTTTCTCTTTTTATCTCCACGTATTTTTACATAATCATTTCTTAGTTTGATATATGTTTGCCATTTGCTCGTTTTTTATTATCATAATTATTATTTTTTTTTTTCATCTTTACTGAGCTTTGTCTCTTTTATCCTTCCTCACTGCATTTTTTGTTGCACCAGCTTTTTACATATACTCTTTCTTGCTTTTGTTGTGGTACATATTTGTTCATTCCCTCATTAGAAATTTCTTTTAGTATATTCCATTTCTCTTCCATCTTTGTTTGAGTTTCAAAAGAATTTTTTGAGTTTCTCAAAACTTGTTTTGTTGTACATTAGTCTTCCTTTTCTATGTTTCTCATTTCTTCTTTAGTCCATTTGCTCTTTTAGTTCGAATTCTAATAGTAAATGGTCACTCTTCTCTATTGGAATTTTGTAATCAATTCTGTCCACAATTTCAGGTTCTGACATAAGTATTAAAACTAGTCTCAATGGTTCCTCACTGTTTCTGTATCTGGTATTTTCTTTTATCCACTGAGTCATTGTGTATTCAATGGTCATATCAAGTAATATGTTTCCCCAGAGGTCTTCTCCACCCTTTACTGTCATTTCTTCCTAACATATTTCTTTTGAGTTAAAATCACCCATAATTACTATATTTCCTCTTTCTTTCAGTATATTAGTTAGTTCATATTTTGTATCTTCCAACAGTTTGGAATGATCGATTTCAGTCCAGGACTGTGTTTTGGGGGAACATACACTACTATAAATTTTCTACTTTTCATGTAATTGCTTCCAACTTTTATCATAATTGATTCTACATTGTTTTTTCCTTCTGCTATCTTTGTCACATTTAAGTCTTTCCTAGTCAAAAATAATACTCCCCTACCCTGTTTTTCCTTTCTATTCTTCGTCCAACAGTTGAATAGACCTTGTCCCACAGTATTTGGTGGTAAAGGACTTTTTAATTTTTTTTCTATAATTCCCATTATGTCTGGTTTTTTAATGCCAGATAGTCATTTAATTCATTCAGTCCTGAAATCATTCCGTCTATGTTGGTATAAGCTATCTTTAATTTTTTTCCCTCGTCCTTTCCTGTCTATTTTGTATCCTTTTTCTTGATATACCATTTTCTCAGCCTCAGGTCCACCACTCTCCAAAAAGAAGTAATTCTTTTCAGTCTCAGTTCTCTTTTCATTTTTTTCATTTGCTTCATATCTAAGTTTCTTTTCTTTCTCATTTTCTTCATCACTCATTTTTTTTCCATACATTTTTGTATTTACCTAGTTATATTATATGGGAAGGGAGCTATGCTCATGGTGACCCATCTTTGTATCTCTCAGCATCAAGTTTTTTCTCAAAATCTTGAATAGTGTTTGCACACACTGTTTCTTTATCTAATTTGTTCCAAGTATCTATCACTCTGCGTGGGAAGCTATTTTTTTCAGATCTTTTCTGTAATTATCTTTTTTTAGTTTCTTTTCGTGTCCTCTTGTTTTTCCATTGTCCCATTTTTCCATTGTCACTATTTGCTAGTTTTGTTGTTCTAGATAGTAGGATATGCTCAGTGTCCTCTGTGTAATGGTTGCATCTAGAGCAGTCTAATTTTGTGTTGGTAGTGTCTTAGTATTTGGATGGTGTCCTAAATGAAAGTGTGCTAGTGCAGTTCTTGCTTTTTTTGAGAGATTTTTCTGTGAGCTGATGTTGGGAGTGGTTGGGTTTGGAGTTGGAGTATTGAGTTTAGTGGTCTATGTTGAAAAGTATGTTTAATGGTCTGGCTGTGAATGTGATTTTATTGTATGGTATATATGATAGGTATGGTATGGTATATATGATAGGTTGTTGTATATGTTTGAGTAATAAGCTGCTGGTATGTTTTTGTTACATTTAGCTAGTTGTGTTTGTGTGAGGTAATGAGAAATCTTTTCCTCAGTTGCATTTCACTGCCAACATCCACCCACTTCACATCTCATATTCTTCCTGTCTCCCCTAAATAGGTTACTGACTGTATAACCTTTATGTACTCAATATTTCAGAGACTTTGGTTACACTCTTAAGGATCAGTCCTGCAATATCTGTTTATGACTGGAAACTAATCTCCATTTGAAAGAGAACACTAATTACGTTTAACTTCTACTATCCCATCATTCTACTACCCTCCTTACATCATTCCTTTACCACCTCTTCAGTGTGATATTGTCCCTAAGGATAGAAGTACTGGTTATTACTAATGAAATATTAATACCTTATGGTTTCAGCAAAACACATATATGAAAAAACTACATTTCTGAACAATTTATTTGATTTGCAACCTATGGGCCCAAGCATCCTACTGTGATCTTTGTAAGAAAGTTATTCATAATATCAATCAGTCCATTGTCTTTTGTCTCTTGTAGATCCACAGCTCCTAGGTAACCAGAAACAAGCACTAGATTGACCCATAAGTTACTCAAAGAAGGGAGATTGTGCTGTTGTTAGGTAAGGCTAGGCTGGGGTAATGTAGGTTGTGTTCAGTGCTTTCTGTGGAGTGATTACATCTGGGGCAGTTTGCTTCTCTAGCTAGGCCTATTTTCTGTTAATATTGTTTGAAGGCTGGATGATGTGCTGAAAATAGTCCTGCAAGTGTGGTTCTTGCCTGTCATGGGAAAGGTCTCTGTAAGGTTTATATCAGAAGGAGTTTGGTGGAATAGGAAGTTTGGTCAGTTTTGGAGTGCTTATTTTGTGATGAGTGCACAAGTGTTTTTATATGGATGTGTTGTGTGGTGCAGATGGTAGGCTACTGTTGACATTTGAGTAGTATACTGCATTTTTTTTTATTCGGTTGGTTGTGCCTGTGTTATACAATGGGTTGGATGGGTAGGACTGAGGGCTCTTGCACAGAACTGTGTCCTTATCATTTTCAAGCGCTGTCCTATGGGAAGGATGTTGGTTTCTGTGTAAAGATATTCATTGGGATGGTTTTGGTGTGTCCCATTTTATCGTTCTTAATACTTTGTTTTGTACAATCTGTACAGTGTTGGTAGGAATCCATACCAGAGGCAAATTTGAGCTGTTTGTAGACTGTGATTAGAGTTTCTTTCTGCTGATCAAAGCATAAGCTTGCTACTGGTTTTCATCTGTTTATTTTCTTGTTGATTTTCACTGTTAGGTCCTTGATGTCTGAAGGACAAGTATGTATCATAAGTGAGGCCTAGGATTTTAGGGTTATTGTCCAGTAGAATGAATTAGCCATTCAATTTCACTATTGAATATTTCACTGATTTGTGATTGTCTGTTGGGAGCAATGTTACCAATGATTTCTGTGGGGAGGTTTCCATTCTATTTTGTCTTAACCAATGTTCTAGTTTGTCTAATTAAGTTTGGTTAATCTGAACAGTCATTCTGTAATTACTGTTCTAAATTATTATTGCTAAGTCAACTACATAGGTGTAATGTTCCGGATATGCTGTGAGAGATCACTTGTATTTACCTAGTTGTATTGTATGGGAAGGGAGTTATGCTCGTAGTGACCCACCTTTATATCTTTCAGCATCAAGTTTGTTCTTAAATTCTTCAATAGTATTTGCACACACTGTTGCCTCATCTAATTTATTCTGGATATCTACCACTCTGTGTGGGAAGCTATTCTTTATCAGATCTCTTCTATAACTATCCTTTTTGAGTTTCTTTTCATGTCCTCTTGTTTTCTCTTTCCCACTTTAATAAATCATCTCTATCTAGTACTTCCATTCCCTTCATAATTCTATAAATAGTCAATAGATCTCCTCTTTCTCTTCTTTGTTCCAGGGTTGGTAGTTCCAATTTGGACAATATTTGTTCATACGTCAATTTCAGTGTTGGTGCCATCTTTGTCATTGCTCTTTGTATTCTAATTTCTTTATATTCTTTTTAGTATTGGGTGTCCATAGTGTCCAGAATACTCCAATCTTGGTCTTATTAGTGTAACTAATATTTTCTTTTACCATTCCCTCATCCAAATAGTCAAAAGCCACTTTCATCAACCTTAGTAAATTGAAAGTTTCTCAGATTATTTTATTGATATGTTTGTCTGGTGGCATGTCTTTGCTGATTATTACTCCTAGGTCCCTTTCTGAGCTTACTTTTTTGACTTCTTCACCAATTCTATAATTCCTCGATATTCTATTTTTATTTTTTCCAAACTCTATTATACTACATTTCTTGATGTTTAAGTTCACTTCCCACTTTTGACTCTATTTCCAGATTTTATCTAGGTCTTTCTGTAGTAATTAACAATCTTCCTCTGTACTTACTTTCTTTAGTATTTTTGCATCATCTGCGAAGTTCATATAACATTCCACACCTTCATCCTTGTCATTTATAATATGACAAACATAATTGGAACCAATATCGAACCTTGCAGGACACCACTTATCATTTCTTTCCAGTTCGAGCATTTGTCTCTATTACCCTCATTTTTCTCCCAGTCAAGAAGTCTTCCATCCATTCCAATAATTTTCCTTTAATACCACCTATTGATTCCATTTTTCTTAATAGTTTTTTGTGTGGTATTTTATCAAATGCTTTTTTCTTAGATCTAGAAAAGCACAATCTTCCTATCCATCCTTTTCTTGTATTATTCCTATTAGTCCCAAGTAGAAATAAATCAAGTTTGTGGTACATGATCTTCCTTGTCTAAATCCAAATTATGTTGGATTCAGTATATTTTTTTCTTCCAGATGTTTAACCCATCTACTTTTGATAGCTTTTTCACATATTTTTGCTATTGTGCTTGTAAGGGAGACTGGTCTATACCATAGTTGGATTTTCCTTGTCCCTTCCTTTATATATTGGTACAATACTTGCATTTCTCCAGTCCTGTGGTACCTTTCCTTCTTTAAGTTAGTCAATTGTCTTGTATATTTTGCCCATCAACTCATCTATGCATTCTTTTAATATCCAGTTTGCAATTCCATCCGGACCATGTGATTTTCTGACATCAAAGTTTTATATTTGGTCTCTAATTTCCTTCCGTCACAGTTTTTTTTTTTTTTATTGGGGGTATCTTTCTGCATTTCCTCACAGTTTTGTGAACTTTCAATTGTGAATACTGATTTAAAATGTTTGTTCATAATTTCAGGTGAAAGTATGGCTCCTGAGTGATTCCATTGTACAGTCTTTTGGTCCCAGATACATTATTCTTTTGGATTACTCTGCACTCCAACTCAGAAGTTTTTTTCTTTTTTAGCAATTTCTTGTTATTGTTCTTGATATCTGGCACAATGTTCTTTTATCATACTATGTGTCTAGGGACTATATCTTAATAGCAAAAAATTGAATATAAAAACTCTTGCATCTATAAAAAAAAATAATTATAATATTTCATATTTGCCATGGAGCTCTGTCATATATGTTATATCCTTACATATACAAGAATTTTCATCTCAATAAATATTCATACCAAACACCATAGTTTATACTGTATTAAGATGACTATATTTAGAGAAAATCATAAAGACAATACTTTGTGAGCAGGTCTGACATTTTACTGCTCCTTTTCAATTTGCCTATACTAGAAATTGGTGTGTAGAGGACACCACTTTGTCTCTTATTCATTTTGTACTTAAGCATATGGATAAACCAAATACCATTAACTTCATACATTTTGCTAAAATATTATTTGTAGATTTTTTCAAGTGCCTTCAACACCATACAGCCGTACATAAATTTAAAAATTAAATAATATGAACGTAAATGCCAACTTGATATTATGGATTAATGATTTTCTCACATGTAGACCACAAAGGATTACAAAGGCAGAGCATGCTGACAGGAGACCTTTTGGTCCATATCTAGGTCGGATGCAAAAAAAATAATAATAAAATAATAAATAAAAACTATAATTATGTAAATAACAAATAAAATACATAAACAGGTAAATAATAAATAATAATAAATTGACATATAACTAATGATAAATGAAAATCAAACAGACAAATGATAACAAAACAAAAACAAATAATATAAGATAAATTATAATCATTACAGCATCTTGCTTAGGTGTTTATCTAAATGATTCTTAAAGCTTCGAACTGGTCTACATTGCACTACCTGTGCAGGAAGTTTATTCCATTCATTAACTACACGGTTGGCAAAGTTGTCCGGACAGTTTGAGACCATTGTTTCTTGTCTGATTCTCATTCAATGTGAAAATTTTGTCACTTTTCATGTTGTCAATTCACTTTAGAATCTTAAAGACCTGTATCAAGTCACCTCTGAGTCTACGCTTTTTTAGGGAAAACAGATTCATGTTTTAGTCGATTTTTGTATGATTTATTTTTGATATTTGGAATCAGTTTTGTGGCTCACCGTTGTACTTTTTCCAGTCTGTCAATGTCTTTAATGAGATTCGGTGACCATACAGAAACAGCATATTCCAAATGTGGACGAATAACGATTTATATAGCTTGTTAATGAGTGATGGACTCTTGAAATCAAAAGATCGCGCAATCAGTCCTAGAATCTTATTTGCTTTCTCAGAGGCTGAAATACACTGCTTGGATGATTTGAGGTCGTTACTGATAATTACGCCGAGATCTTTTTCACTATCCACTTTTGTTGACGAATTTCCAAATAACTTGTAATCGTACTTACTGTTATTTTTACCTATGTGCATTACCTTGCATTTACTTGTGTTAAATTTCATTAGCCACTTTTCAGACCATTGCTGTAATTTATCTAAATCTTCTTGGATATCTAATTGGTTTAAGTGATCATTTGCCATTCCGCACAGTTTTGTATCATCAGCAAATTTGGAAACAGTAGATTTTAGTCCATGGTCTATATCATTTATATATACTATGAATAGAAGTGGCCCAAGAACGGAACCCTGAGGAACTCCACTTGTAAAAATTTTCCATCTAGAAGTTTTTCCATTTAAAACAACTCTCTGTTTTCGACCATTCAACCAATTACTAGTCCAATCTAATAGGCTACCACTTATTCCGTGTAAAGCTAATTTAGTAAGTAGTCTTTCATGTGGGACGGTATCAAAAGCTTTTGCAAAGTCTAGATATATTAAATCTATATTGTTTCTTTTGTCATAATTCGAGATAACTGTGTTGTAGAATTCGAGTAAGTTAGTCACGCAAGAACGTTTCCGTCTGAAACCATGCTGGCTATCATTTATCAAACAGTTACTTTCTAAATGATGTTCGATAGCATCTCTGATGATGGTTTCCATTATTTTTCCTACGATTGAAGTCAAACTTATAGGCCTGTAGTTATTTGGCTTCTTTTTGTCACCTTTTTTGAATATGGGAGTAATGTTAGCTAGCTTCCATTTTCCTGGGACATCTCCAGATATGATGGATTTCTTGAAAATAATATCTAATGGAACAACAATCTCATTTTTCATTTCCTTTAAGATTCTTGGATGCCAACCGTCAGGCCCTGGTGTTTTATCAACTTTGAATAAGATCATAGATAATAAGTTCAGTTTTAATAGTAATGTGGAGGCAGTGTACAAAGAAGTAAATTCCAGAATGTACTTTGTAAGGAAACTGTACAAACTTAGAATTGACACAAAAATCTATTCCACTGTAGTACCGGTACAGTCTGTCATTTCATTCTCTATTGCCTGTTGGTATGGCAACTGCAGCATAGAATTAGAAAATAAACTTACAAGAGTAATAAAGCTGTGGAAAACTGGGTGTTCAAAATCTATACACATTTTAATTTTTTATTTTTTTTTATATTTACCATAGTAAGTTTACCCTAGACTTTTCACAGGTTTCAGTTTAGAGTTCACTTTGAGGTGTTTTGTTTACAAATACCGAGCTAAAATAATTGTTTAAGATATTACACATTCCTTCATTTGAATATTAAAGTTGACCGTCAGCAGATAATAGTGGACCAATGTGATTCCTAACAACCTTTTTATCTCTAATATTACTATAGAATTCTTTGGGATTCTCTTTGGATTTATCAGCAATGTTCATTTCGTATTGTCGTTTTCTTTTTCTTATTGTCTTTTTTAAATCTCTCTGTATTGATACATAACTTTCATAGTCATTAGATGCACCCGAGCACTTATATTTCTTATAAGCCTGTCTCTTTTTAGCAATACTTTTTTCAGTTTCTTTGTCGAGCCACTTTGGGCGAGCCTGATTTGGGGGACGTCTGTCCTTAAAAGGAATGTAAGTATGAATCATCTTAGTGAGCGTATTTTGAAATATTTCCCACATCTGATGTACAGGTCATGTTAAATTTCTTTACACTAAATCAGATGTCATTATTACAAACACAGGTGTTCCACAGGGATGTGTATTGCCACCCATATTATTCACTTTATACACTAGTGACTGTCGATGCCATGCCAATAATTGTCAACATTTTAAATATGCAGATGATACTGCCCTTGCTAGCCTGTGCACTAACAATGATATCATGTATCGAGAAGAAGTAGAGCATTTTAATGAATGGTGTAATGACAACTACCTCAAACTTAATGTTAAGAAGACAAAAGAAATGGTTATTGATTTTAGTACCACACAAGTTGCTCAACAGTCATTAAATATAAATGGGGAACTTGTAGATACTGTTAATGAATACAAATATCTTGGCACGATCATAGATAATAAGTTCAGTTTTAATAGTAATGTGGAGGCAGTGTACAAAGAAGTAAATTCCAGAATGTACTTTGTAAGGAAACTGTACAAACTTAGAATTGACACAAAAATCATGGGTTTAATCTATTCCACTGTAGTACCGGTACAGTCTGTCATTTCATTCTCTATTGCCTGTTGGTATGGCAACTGCAGCATAGAATTAGAAAATAAACTTACAAGAGTAATAAAGCTGTGGAAAACTGGGTGTTCAAAATATGATTTCATTGCTAGACATATACAAAAGGAGTACAATCCAAAGATGTCATGTAATTATCAATGGTGCAACACACCCACTGAATGACAGTTACCAAATGTTACCTTCAGGAAAAAGACAGATCACTGAAAAGCAGAACAGCAAGGTTTTCTAAATCCTTTGTACCAGCTAGTATAAGAATCCTAAATGAGAAAAAATTAAACATATCATAGGGTAGACTGTTAAGGCTTGAAAACTAAGATGGTAATTTTTTGTATTTCTCTAGCTTTTGTGTAAATGGGATTTTGATAACCACTGTAAGATTGTAGTAGCTCATCTATGTATGATTGCCCTCAATTTCTTATGAAAACACACAAGACAAATTTCATGTAATTTACGTGACCAATAAAGAATTTTATTATTTATTATTTATATTACATGCATCAAAATTTGTTTGTGTATCTTCAGCAACTCTCATGATTGTATCATGTGCAGCATCAAATGTTTTCTTCCTTATTCCTACATCAGCATTTCTTAACCCTTTCTGACCATAGCCCCCCTGTAGTGAGGGGTAGGCAGTCCAGCACCTCCTAACTTTGGCAAACACACACTCAAGCAGTGGTTGAAGTAAGACATACGAAAAAGAAGCTCCGAAGCTCCAAAGCACTAAGCAGCGCCTTGCTGACACACAAATTTGGAACTGGCCCTAGTTGTGTTTACAAAAACAGGAAGGGAGAATTGTACTATGAGTGACCAAAAATGTAACTGTCTTGTGTCTTTATTTTTTTTCTTGGTCTGTTACTCAAGAAATGGAAGAAAAAAACAGAAACCCAAGGGATAAAGAACCAATGAAGAGATGCCTAGACATAAGTAGGGTGGAACTGCCTCTAGGGGTAATTCCCAAAGGGACATGCCTGAATGAAACCCTGAAGACATACCAAAGGTTTGAAAACAAATTATTTTCTGGTTTTGACAGAGAGTGGAATTATGTATAGAGGGATAGAAATGAGAAGATAATCCAGGTTTAAAAATAGAATGAGAAATAGGGATATCAATGACTTGTTAGATGAAATAATCGAACTCAAAAGTGAGCATAGAATGATGTACAAAGAGTTAGCCCTGCTAAGGAGGGTCAATGAAGAGAATAACAGGGAGATAGATGATTTTAAAAAGGAACTAAACAGGATAAAGGGAGAAAATGAAAGATTGAAAAATGAAGATATGAAAAGAAACGAGGCATTAAAGAAAGAGATTAAGGATCAAATGCTGGCAGTAACCGAGAAAGCAAAAGATCAAAGAAAATTATTTCCAAGAAATAAAGAAACAATGGAAGAACAGGAAAGTCAAAAATTATCTTAAGAAATAGTGGAGCAACAGGTCGAGGAAAATGCTAGGGAAATGGTAATTAAAGTAATTAAGGTGAAAGAATATTTGGTCAGGGACACAGTGGATAAAAAAAAGATGCATTGTAATCTATGGTATTACAAAGGAACATGATGTTCCTAGATATCAGAGAGAAAAAGAGGAGAAAGAGATCGCAAAAGTAATTCTGAAAGAGATTCAAGGGGAAGGACAAAATATAAAGAAATTGAGGAAACACACAGATTAGGAAAATACTCAAAAGAAAAACAATATAGGCCATTAAAAGTAAAACTTAGGTCTCAAATGATAGCAGAGGAAGTTCTATCTAGAACAACAAAACTAGCAAATAGTGAACATTACAAAAACGTATGGATAAAAAAAAAAGTGAGTGATGAAGAAAATGAGAAAGAAAAGAAACTTAGATATGAAGCAAATGATAAAAATGAAAAGATAATTAAGACTGAAAAGAATTTTTTTTTTTTTTTTTTTTTTTGGAAAGTAGTGGACCTGAGGCTGAGAAAATGGTATATCAAGAAAAAGGATACAAAATAGACAGGAAAGGACAAAAATAAATAAATATATAAAGATAGCCTATACCAACACACATGGAATGATTTCAGGACTGAATAAATTGAATGACTATCAGGCATTAGAAAAACCAGACATAATAGGTATTGTAGAAACTAAATTAAAAAGTACTCTACCACCAAATACTGTGGGACATGGTCTATACAACTGTTGGACGAAGGAAAGGAAAAACAGGGAGAGGGAGTATTATTTTTGACTAATAGGACTTAAATGTGACAAAAATAACAGAAGGAAAAAACAATGTAGAATCAATTATGATAAAAGTTGAAAGCAATTACATGAAAAGTAGAAAATTTGTAGTAGTGTATGTGCCCCACAAAACACAGTCCTGGACAGAAATTGATCATTTCAATCTGTTGAAAGATACAAAATATGAACTAATATACTGAAAGAGGAAATATAGTAATTATTGGTGATTTAAATTCAATAGATACATGCTGGGAAGAAATGACAGTGAAGGGTGGAGAAAACCTCTGGGGAAACATACTACTTGATATGACCATTGAATACACAATGACTCAGTGGATAAAGAAAAATACCGGATACAGAAATAATGAGGAACAATTGAGACTGGATTTAATACTTACGTCAGAACCTGAAATTGTGGGCAGAATTGATTACAAAACTCCAATAGAGAAGAGTGACCATCTACTAATAAAATTTGAACTAAAAGAGCAAATGGACTTAAGAAGAAATGAGAAACATAGAAAAGGAAGACTAATGTACAACAAAACAAATTTTGAGAAAATCAAAAAATTCTTTCGAAACTCAAACTGGGATATATTCCTAAATGAAGAAACAAAGATGGAAGAGAAATAGAATATACTAAAAGACATTTCTAATGAGGGAGTGAGCAAATATGTACCACAACAAAAGCATGAAAGAGTATACATAAAAAGCTGGTACAATAAAAAATGTAGTGAGGCTAAGGATAAAAGAGACAAAGCTTGGAAAAGATGGAAAAAAAAAAAAAAATGAATAAATGGCAAACATACATCAAACTAAGAAATGATTATGTAAAAATATGCAAAGATGAAAAGAGAAGTTATGAAAGAGATATAATAGAAAAATGCAAGGAACAACTTAAACTATTTTACAGGTATGCAAATGGTAAACTAGAAAATGAACAAGAAATGGGAAAGCTGCACCAGGGAAATTATGAATATACAGAAGAAGTAGAAATGGCTGAAATTATGAACAATCATTTCAAATTGGTATTCACAATTGAAAGTTCACAGAACTGCGAGGGAATAGAGAGATCCCCCAAAGAAGGAAATAACTGTTACACAGAAGGAAATCAGAGACCAAATAAAAAACTTTGACGTCAGAAAATCACATGGTCCGGATGGAATTACAAATTGGATTCTAAAAGAATGCATAGAGGAGTTGACAGACAAAATATACAATATAATTAAATACTCAAAGAAGGAAAGGTGCCATAGAACTGGAAAAATGCAAATATTGTACCAATATATATAGGAGAAAACAAGGAAGATCCAACCAAATACAGATTGGTCTCCCTAAAAAGAACAGTAGAAAAATATGTGAAGTTATCAAAAGTAGATGGGTTAAACATCTGGAAGAAAAAAATATACTGAATCCAAATCAATTTGGATTTAGACAAAGATCATATACAACAAACTTGATCTGCTTATATTAGAGACTAACAAAAATAATACAAGGGATGAATGGGTGGACTGTGCCTTTCTAGACCTACAAAAAGCATTTGATAAAGTACCACACAAAAAACTAACAAGAAAAATAGAATCAACATGTGGTGTATCAAAGGAAAATTATTGGAATGGTTGGAAGACTTCCTGACTGGGAGAAAAATGAGGGTAGCAATTAGAGACAAATACTGGAATTGGGAAGAAATGATAAGTGGTGTTCCACAAGGTTCAATATTGGCTTCAATCATGTTTACCATATATATAAATGATATGGATGGAAGAGTGGAGTGTTATACTAAAGAAAGTAAGAACAAAGGATTGTGAATCATTACAGTTAGACAAAATCTGGAAATGGACTCAAAAGTGGGAAGTGAACTTCAATATCAAAAATATAGTATAATGGAAAAAAAGTAAAAGTAAAATATCAAGAAATTATAAAATTGGTGAAGAAGTAAAAACAATTAACTCAGCAAAGACATGACACCGGACAAACATATCAATAAAATAGTTGGAGAAACCTTCAACCTATTAAGGTCAATAAAAGTGGCATTTGACTACTTGGATGAGGAAATGATTAAAAATATATTAGTTACACTAATAAGACCAAAACTGGAGTATGCAGCAACACTATGGACACCCAGTACTAAAAAGAATATAAAGAAATTAGAAAGAATACAAAGAACAATCACAAAGTTGGCACCAACTCTCTCCAAATTAACATACGAACAAAGATTGTCCAAATTGGAATTACCAACTCTGGAACAAAGAAGAGAAAGAGGAGATCTGCTGACATTTTATAGAATCCCGAAAGGAATGGAAATCCTGGATAGGAATGATTTATTAAAATGGGACAATGGAAAAACAAGAGGACATGAAAAGAAACTCAAAAAGGATAACTATAGAAGAGATCTGAAAAAAGTAGCTTCCCACATAGAGTACAGGATACCTAGAATAATTCAGACAAAGAAACTGTGTGCAAATACTATTCAAGATTTTAAGAAAAACTTGATGCTGAAAGATACAAAGACAGGTCACCATGAGCATAGCTCCCTTCCTGTATAATACAACTAGGTAAATACACACAAACACACACACTTCAACGAATGGACGGCTTAGAAGACGTTCTGAAGAAAATTGAAGTTTGTGGATCCCAACGCAAAGAGAAGTGCCTATTGTTTTTACAGGGTGGGGGGGAAATTGCTCGTGGAGTAGTAGGAAAGTAGGGAAAGAGGAAAGGGGGAGGGATTACTGAGGGAAATGGAAGGAAATGAGGAAGGAGTAGACTTGGCCCAGGCAGACAGGCGAAAGGTAAACAAAAGGCCTCCTGACGACGACGAAATGTCTAATAAAAATGTAAAGATTAGAAGTATAGATAAGAGCAATACAGTAGAAAGTGATGAGAATATTTTCAAGGGATTTAAAGAGGGTGGGGGGGACACAAACCCCCCCCGACTGACAAGACTAGAGGAGAAGGTTGATAAGGTGATCGAGGACTTGGAGAGTAGGTTAGGTCATATGAACACCATTTTACAAAGGGTTGAAAGATTGGAAGAACTAGAAAAGGCGAATAAAAACTTAACTGATGAAATAGAAGACCTAAAAAGACAGTTAAGAGAAGTAAAGGTGGAGAATGAGGAATTGAAGAAGAATAGTAAAGAAAACAGAGAGACAATAGCTAAAGAAACTAAGAATTGGAAAACAACCCAAGAAGGAAATAAGGTTTCATTCACTGACATAGTCAAACAGCAATTGAAAGAACATACTGAAGACTCAGTTATTAAAGTGATGAGACAAAAGGAGAATATAGTAAGAGATTTAGCAGACAAGAAGAAATGTATAATTATATTAGGAATGGAAGAGAAACACAACACAGATAGAACCACAAGAATCAAAGAGGAAAATGAAAAAGTAAGCCAATTACTAGAATCAGTTCAGGAAGATGAACCAGAAATTATGAAACAAATCGAAGAGAAATTTAGACTCGGAAAGTATAGCACAGACAAGACCAGACCAATTAAGATTAAATTCAAGTCACAAACAACGGCAGAGAATATCTTATCCAAAACAGGGAAACTAGCAACAAGTGAACAATATAAAAAGATATGGATAAAAAGGGAAATGAATAAAGAGGAAAGAGAGGAAGAAAAGACTGGAAGCTAAGGCAAAAAACGAGAACAGAACGGAGTCAGAGAAAGAGAGATTCTATTGGAGAGTAGTGAACATGAAACTAAGGAAGTTCGACATACAAAAGAAAAACATAAGGGAAACAGAGAACACAATGGAAGTGGCAGAAAACTAAGAGTGTCTTACACAAATATAGATGGATTAATAACAGGATTGAATGAGCTGAATGATTATTTGAAGGAAAAAGAACCGGACATAATGGGAATTGTAGAAACAAAATTAAAAGGCCCACAACCACCCAACAGTGTTGTCGTTCCCTAGACTGTCTGTCCGAGCAGTCCCGTCTCCCCAAGGAAGGCCACAGCCGAAACTGGGTTTTCCCACAAATCCTTTATAGAGTGTATGTTGTGTTGTTTGCGTGCATGATTGTGTATAATGCAGTCTTCCATTATGTGTTGTATGGTATGGGGTGAAGTGTTACATCCTGGGCAGCTGTTCACAACACGGTCATCCAGCCTCTTCTGGTAGCTTAGAAGTGCTGGGTGGTGACCGCATCGCAGTCTGGCCAAGTGGACTCTGTCCTTTCGTGGGAGAGAGGATTCAGAAGGGTGGATATCAGGGGGTCTGGCATGCAGCAGTGTGTTGTCTTTCAGTGTGTTAATGGAGCGGTGAGTGATATGATTATGAATATGTTTCCGGAGGCTGGTATTTGGTGGTTGTGGAGGAAGAGAAGAGAGTATCTGTGCGTAATAAAGGTCTTTGGGTGTAGTTTTAATGTTTCTTGGTGTGTGTGGGTGTTCTGCTATGTAGTGTAGCGGGTGTGATGTGTTTGTGGTGGCTGCAGCAAGTGTTTGTGTGCCTCTCATGTCGAGGTGGTCCTTGACTTTGAGGACTTTTGTTTCATGGTGTAAATGGTCTGTAGGTGATGTATTTGTGCAGCCTGTAATTGTTTTTAGGGCTTTGTTTTGTATGATTTGAAGGGTGTTGTGGTGTGTCTCACTGAGATTAGGAGCCCATGCAGGACTCGCATAATTCATCACTGAGCGTATGCATTGTTTGTATATTGTTATATTAGTTTCTTTGTTTTGTCCAAATGTTGTTCCAGTGATTGACTTAAGTGCGTTAAGTCTAGGTGTACATTTGTTTTTTATGTTTGTGAGGTGTTGTTTGAAAGACATGGATGTATCGTATGTTACACCAAGAATTTTCGGTGTGTTTGTGTGTGGTATTAGAGTGTTGTTGATGTAGAGATGAGGTATGTATTTGTGTTCTTTTGTCCAGTTGGTGAGAAGTGTTGCTGTAGATTTGGTTGGAGCTATTTTAAGTCTGTTTGTGATGAACCATGTGTTGAGTGTGTCAAGGTAAGGCTGGATTATTTCTGCAGCTTTGTCTGTGTTACGATGTGTGCATGTGATTGTTATGTCGTCTGCGTAGGAAGAGATTTGTATTTCTGAGGTGTCTGGCGTGGGTAAGTCATGCATGTATAGATTAAATAATGTGGGGGATAGAACTGAGCCCTATGGTACTCCGTTCTTAATGTTTCTGATGTGCGATGATTGGCCATTATATGACACATGAGCATTCCTGCCTGCCAGATAATTGGCCAGCCATCTTTTGGTGTTATTGTGCATGTCTGTGTTATATATTTTATTTGTTAGGTTGTGGCGGGGGATAGCATCAAAAGCTTTACTAATGTCCAATGTTATAAGAAGGGTTCTGTGGTGGGGCCTATCTGAATTGATGCCATCTAAAATTCTTTGTGTGAGGTTTGTCAGAAGAGTGTTTGTGGAGTGTAGTGGCCTAAAACCGTGTTGTGAGTCAGCAAGGGGAATATATGGTGTGACAAGTTTAAGTATTAGGCATTCAATGACTTTAGAGGGGGTGCAGAGAAGTGTGATTGGGCGGTGCGATGTTGGGATTGTTGGGTCTTTGTTCGGTTTTGGAATGGTGATTATTTTACCATGCTTCCTGGAGCTGCAACGTCTACGTCGTGGGACCACCCCCCAACCCCAAGAGTTGGGGGCCAATCAGCAGCAACCACCCCTGGCCATCAGCTCTACGCAGATGGCACCGATCCCCAAGGAGGAGCTACGCCTACCTGGGGGAGTACCACCACAGGTGTAGGACATGATGCATATAATTATTGGATTAGAGAGACAAAACAAGGGGGTGGAGTTATGTTCCTGACTAAGAAGGATATAAACATGAAAGGTGTCATATATGGAAAGAATACGGTAGAGATGATTATGATAGAAGTGGAAGACAGAGATAAGAAGAGCAGAAAATTTGTGATAAATTATGTGCCTCCAAAAACAGCCTCATGGGAGGAGAGTGAACATAAAAGTATGTTAGAGGACACAAAGATAACATTAAATAAAATAATGGAAGATGGAGGAAGAATAGTTATGATGGGCGACTTTAATTGCAAAGAAATCTGCTGGGAAGAAATGACAGTAAAGGGTGGAGACGACTCATGGGGAAACGCTCTTCTTGAGATGATTATTGACCACACAATGACACAATGGATACAGGAGAACACTAGGTATAGAAATGAAGAAGAACCATCGAGACTAGACTTATTAATTACATCTGAACCTTGAATAGTGGACAAGATTGAATATAAAACACCAATAAGTAAAAGTGACCACATATTGATTGAACTGGAACTTAATGAAGAAAAATATATGAAAAGAAATGAACAATATAGAAAAGGAAGAATGATGTATGAAAAAACAAACTTTGATAAAATAAGAGAATTCTTTCAACAAGAAAACTGGGAAGAAATATACAAAGAAGAAACATCAGTGGAAAAGAAATGGAATATTTTGACAAAAATTTACAAAAAAGGAGTGGAAAAGTATGTCCCAAGAAAAAAACAAGAAAAAGAATATGTAAAATGCTGGTACAACAAAAGTTGTAGGGAGTTAAAAGACAAAAGAGACAAAGCCTGGACCAGATGGAAAAAAAGACAGAAGACCTGAAAAATGGAAAATATATACCGGTTATAGAAATGAATATGTACAAACGTGCAGAGAGGAAAAGAGAAAATATGAAAAAGACGTCATAGAAAAATGTAAAGATCAACCAAAACTATTCTACAGATTTGTAAACAATAAACTGAAAAACAAACAGGACTTGGAGAAATTAAGACAAGGGGGAGTTGAATACACAGAGGAAATGGAAATGGCAGAAATTATGAACAAACATTTTAAATCAGTGTTTACAAGGGAGAACATACAACCTGAAGAGATTGAATGGAAAGAGAAAGTCCCCCCTATAGAAGAAATAGAAGTATCAAAGAATGAAATATTGATACACTTGAGTAATCTTGATGTCAGAAAATCGCATGGACCAGATGAAATAGCAAACTGGATTCTGAAAGAATGCAGGAATGAACTGGCAGACAAAATACATAGCATAATAAGCAGTTCCTTGAAAGAAGGAAAACTTCCAGAAGATTGGAAAAAAGCAAATATAGTACCTATATATAAAGGAGGAAATAAAGAAGAACCTACCAACTATAGACCAGTCTCTCTAACAAGTACAATAGCAAAAATTTGTGAAAGAATTATCAAAAATAGATGGGTAAAATACTTGGAAAAAAACAACGTACTAAATCCAAGGCAATTTGGATTCAGACAAGGACGATCATGCATCACCAATTTAATATGTTTCTATTCAAGGCTAATAGATATAATACAAGAAAGAGATGGATGGGCTGATTGTGCATTTCTAGACCTTAAAAAAGCTTTTGACAAAGTACCACATAAGAAGTTGCTTAAGAAACTAGAATCTGAAGGAGGAATACAAGGTAAATTACTAAATTGGATGGAAGACTTTTTGCAAGAAAGAAAAATGAGAGTAGTGATAAGAAACCAGCACTCAAAATGGAATGAAGTAATAAGCGGTGTCCCGCAGGGAACAGTTCTGGCCCCAATAATGTTTGCTATATATATTAATGATATGGATGAAGGAATTGAAAGCTATATGAGCTACTTTGCAGACGATGCAAAACTACTGAAAAGAGTGAAAACTGAAGAAGATTGTGAATCACTACAGAGAGATCTAAATAAAGTACAGGAATGGAGTAGGAAGTGGGAGATGGAGTTCAATACAAAAAAGTGTAGTATAATGGAATTTGGAAAAAGCAAAAACAGAATAACAGGATCATATAATTTGGGAGAAGAAGGAATAAAAAAAGTAGAAAATGAGAAGGACCTGGGAGTCATTGTTATGAATAATATGTCACCTGAGAAACATATAAATAAGATTTTTGGAGAAACCTATAATTTAATAAGAACAATCAAAGTGGCATTTACATACCTGGATGAAGAAATGGTGAGGAAAATCCTAATCACCCTGATAAGACCAAGATTGGAATATGCAGCAACGATATGGTCACCAAGTACAAAAAAATGTATAAAAAAACTTGAAAGAATACAAAGAGCAATTACAAAACTGGCACCAACACTCTCAAAACTATCATATGAAGAGAGACTACAAAAACTTGAACTACAGACACTAGAGCAAAGAAGAGAGAGAGGAGATTTGATAGCTATTTACAGAATCATGAAAGGCATAGAAATTACTGATAGAGAGAATCTGATAAAATGGGATGACAGAAATACAAGAGGACACGGAAAGAAAATAAAAAAAGACAGCTATAGAAGAGATTTGAAAAAGAACAGCTTTCCTCACAGAGTAATAGACAGTTGGAACAAGTTAGATGAGAAAGTGGTGTGTGCAAAAACAATACATGAATTTAAAAATTGTTAGATAAAATGAGATATGAAGACGGGACCCCACGAGCATAGCTCCCCTTCCCGTAAAATACAACTAGGTAAATACAACTAGGTAATACATGTCCGTTGGATGGACGGGCGGAGATTGACGTCCTGAAGAAAAAGTGAAATTCTCGTGGATCTCAACGCAAAGGAAGTACCTTTTGTATTTACAGGGGGGGGGGGATTTTTTTTTTTTTTTTTTTCAATTCGGGAGTGAGGAATCACTCCCACGGGCTTTGTTTGAGCCCGTGTGGTGGTGTTTATGTAAGACACACCTGGCGGAGAGGAGGTGAAATGGTATAGCTAGTCAGAGGGTGATAGATGGCAGTAGAAAAGAGAGGCCGCAGCTGCTAGAGCGGCTGTGGACGCTCTAGCAGCTGACGGAGCTCATATGGGCTTTGGAGGCGGCAGAGGCGGCTCACAAGACCTTCAGGGGGAGCCGGTGGTCCCCGTCTGAGGAAAGAGGTGGCGGAAGGGGAATTGCTCGTGGTGTAGTGGGAAAGTGAGGAAAAAGGAGAAGGGGAGGGATAGCTGAAGGAAATGAGGAAGGAGAGGACTTGGTCCAGGCAGGCAGACGCCATGTAAACAAAAGAGGGCCGGACCAATTTAGTGATGACGAAAGTTCTACCAAAATGTAAAGATTAGAAACATAGATATGAGTAGCACAATAGAAGGTGAGGATAATAATTTCCATGCATTCAATGAGGGGGGGCGGATACCAACCTCCCCCGACTGGCAAGACTCGAAGAAAAACTTGAACAAATAACTGAACATTGGAAGAGTAGGTTCGGTAGAATGTCAAAAATGGCAGAAAGGGTTGAAAGATTGGAAGCACTAGAGAAGGCAAACAAAAACTTAACTAAGGAAATAGAAGAACTGAAAAGACAGTTAAAAGAAGTAAAAGAGGAGAATGAAGAATTAAAGAGGAATAGTAAGGACAACAAAGAGGGAAAAAAAAAACAGTAAAGTTGCATTTACTGACATAATCAAACAACAAATGAAAGAAAAAACTGAAGACTCAGTTATTAAAGTGATGAGACAGAAGGAGAATATAGTAAGAGACTTAGCAGATAATAAGAAATGTATAATTATATTAGGAATGGAAGAGAAACATAACCCAGATAGAACCACAAGAATCAAAGAGGAAAATGAAAAAGTAAGCAGTTTACTAGAATCAGTTCAGGAAGATGAACCAGAAATAATGAAACAAATCGAAGAGAAGTTTAGGCTCGGAAAGTATAGTACAGATAAGACCAGACCAATTAAGATTAAATTCAGGTCACAAACGACAGCAGAGAATATCTTATCCAAAACAGGGAAACTAGCAACAAGTGAACAATATAATAAGGTATGGATAAAAAGGGAAATGAATAAAGAGGAAAGAGAGGAGGAAAAAAAGAAAAGACTTGAAGCTAAGGAAAAAACGAGACCAGAACAGAGTCAGAAAAAGCAAGATTCTATTGGAGAGTAGTGAATATGAAAGTAAGGAAATTCAACATAGAGAAAAACAAAAGGGAAACAGAGAACACAATGGAAGTGGCAGAAAACTAAGAGTGTCTTACACAAATATAGATGGATTAATAACAGGATTGAATGAGCTGAATGATTATCTGAAGGAAAAAGAACTAGACATAATGGGAATTGTAGAAACAAAATTAAAAGGTCCACTACCACCCAACAGTGTAGGGCATGATGCATATAATTATTGGATTAGAAACAGAGACAAAGCAAGGGGGTGGAGTCATGTTCCTGACTAAGAAGGATATAAACGTGAGGTGTGTCACATATGGAAAGAATACAGTAGAGATGATTATGATCGAAGTGGAAGACAGAGATAAGAAGAGCAGAAAGTTTGTGATAAATTATGTGCCTCCAAAAACAGCCTCGTGGGAAGAGAGTGAACATAAAAGTATGTTAGAAGGCACAAAGATAACATTAAATAAGATAATGGAAGATGGAGGAAGAATAGTTATGATGGGCGACTTTAATTGCAAAGAAATCTGCTGGGAAGAGATGACAGTAAAGGGTGGAGACGGCTCATGGGGAAACGCTCTACTTGAGATGATTACTGACCATACAATGACACAGTGGATACAGGAGAACACTAGGTATAGAAATGAAGAACCATCGAGACTAGCCCTAATAATTACATCTGAACCTAGAATAGTGGAAAAGATTGAATATAAAACACCAATAAGTAAAAGTGACCACATATTGATTGAACTGGAACTAAATGAGGAAAAAAAATGAAAAGAAATGAACAATATAGAAAAGGAAAAATGATGTATTAAAAAACAAACTTTGATAAAATAAGAGAATTCTTTCAAAAAGAAAACTGGGAAGGAATATACAAAGAAGAAACAACAGTGGAAGAGAAATGGAATATTTTGACAAAAATATATAAAAAAGGAGTGGAAAAGTATGTCCCAAGACAAAAACAAGAAAAAGAATATGTAAAATATTGGTACAACAAAAGTTGTAGGGAGTTAAAAGACAAAAGAGACAAAGCTTGGACCAGATGTAAAAAAGACAAAAGGCCTGAAAAATGGAAAATATATAATTGTTATAGAAATGAATACATACAAATGTGCAGAGAGGAAAAGAGAAAATATGAAAAAGATGTCATAGAAAAGTGTAAAGATCAACCAAAACTATTGTGGTACTCCCCAGGTAGGCGTAGCTCCTCCTTGGGGATCGGTGCCATCTGCGTACAGCAACACTTCTCACCAACTGGACAAAAGAACACAAATACATACCTCATCTCTACATCAACAACACTCTAATACCACACACAAACACACCGAAAATTCTTGGTGTAACATACGATACATCCATGTCTTTCAAACAACACCTCACAAACATAAAAAACAAATGCACACCTAGACTTAACGCACTTAAGTCAATCACTGGAACAACATTTGGACAAAACAAAGAAACTAATATAACAATATACAAACAATGCATACGCTCAGTGATGAATTATGCGAGTCCTGCATGGGCTCCTAATCTCAGTGAGACACACCACAACACCCTTCAAATCATACAAAACAAAGCCCTAAAAACAATTACAGGCTGCACAAATACATCACCTACAGACCATTTACACCATGAAACAAAAGTCCTCAAAGTCAAGGACCACCTCGACATGAGAGGCACACAAACACTTGCTGCAGCCACCACAAACACATCACACCCGCTACACTACATAGCAGAACACCCACACACACCAAGAAACATTAAAACTACACCCAAAGACCTTTATTACACACAGATACTCTCTTCTCTTCCTCCACAACCACCAAATACCAGCCTCCGGAAACATATTCATAATCATATCACTCACCGCTCCTTTAACACACTGAAAGACAACACACTGCTGCATGCCAGACCCCCTGATATCCACCCTTCTGAATCTTCTCTCCCACGTAGGGACAGAGTCCACTTGGCCAGACTGCGATGCGGTCACCACCCAGCACTTCTAAGCTACCAGAAGAGGCTGGACGACCGTGTTGTGAACAGCTGCCCAGGATGTAACACTTCACCCCATACCATACAACACATAATGGAAGACTGCATTATACACAATCATGCACGCAAACAACACAACATACACTCTATAAAGGATTTGTGGGAAAACCCAGTTTCGGCTGTGGCCTTCCTTGGGGAGACGGGACTGCTCGGACAGACAGTCTAGGGAACGACAACAACAACAACAACAACCAAAACTATTTTACAGATTTGTAAACAACTGAAAAACAAACAAGATTTGGAGAAATTAAGACAAGGAGGAGTTGAATACACAGAGGAAATTGAAATGGCGAAAATTATAAACAAACATTTTAAATCAGTGTTTACAAGGGAGAACATACAACCTGAAGAGATCGAATGGAAAGAGAAAGTCCCCCCCATGAAAGAAATAGAAGTAACAAAGAATGAAATATTGAAACACTTGAGTAATCTTGATGTCAGAAAATCGCATGGACCAGATGAAATAGCAAACTGGATTTTGAAAGAATGCAGGAATGAACTGGCAGACAAAATACATAGCATAATAAAACAGTTCCTTGAAAGAAGGAAAATTTCCAGAAGATTGGAAAAAAGCAAATATAGTACCTACATATAAAGGAGGAAATAAAGAAGACCCTACCAACTATAGACCAGTCTCTCTAACAAGTACAATAGCAAAAATTTGTGAAAGAATTGTCAAAAGTAGATGGGTAAAATATTTAGAAAAAAACAATGTGCTAAATCCAAGGCAATTTGGATTCAGACAAGGACGATCATGCATCACCAATTTAATATGTTTCTATTCAAGGCTAATAGATATAATACAAGAAAGAGATGGATGGGCTGATTGTGCATTTCTAGACCTAAAAAAAGCTTTTGACAAAGTACCACATAAGAAGTTGCTTAAGAAATTAGAAACTGAAGAAGGAATACAGGTAAACTGCTTAATTGGATGGAAGACTTTTTGCAAGAAAGAAAAATGAGAGTAGTGATAAGAGACAAACACTTAAAATTGCCCCAATAATGTTTGCTATATATATTACGGTAATCATATGGATGAAGGAATTGAAAGCTATACGAGCTTCTCTGCAGATGATGCAAAACTACTGAAAAAAGTGAACACGGAAGAAGATTGTGAATCACTACAGAGAGATCTAAATAAAGTACAGGAATGGAGTAGGAAGTGGGAGATGGAGTTCAATACAAAAAAGTGTAGTATAATGGAATTTGGAAAAAGCAAAAACAGAATAACAGGATCATATAAATTGGGAGAAGGAATAAAAAAAGTAGAAAATGAGAAGGACCTGGGAGTCATTGTTATGAATAATATGTCACCTGAGAAACATATAAATAAGATTTTTGTAGAAACTTATAATTTAATAAGAACAATCAAAGTGGCATTTACATACCTGGATGAAGAAATGGTGAAGAAAATTCTAATCACCCTGATAAGACCAAGATTGGAATATGCAGCAACGATATGGTCACCAAGTACAAAAAAAATGTATAAAAAAAACTTGAAAGAATACAAAGAGCAATTACAAAATTGGCACCAACACTCTCAAAACTATCATATGAAGAGAGACTAGCAAAACTTGAACTACAGACACTAGAGCAAAGAAGAGAGAGAGGAGATTTGATAGCTATTTACAGAATCATGAAAGGCATAGAAATTACTGATAGAGAGAATCTGATAAAATGGGATGATAGAAATACAAGAGGACACGGAAAGAAAATAAAAAAAGACAGCTATAGAAGAGATCTGAAAAAGAACAGCTTTCCTCACAGAGTAATAGACAGTTGGAACAAGTTAGATGAGAAAGTGGTGTGTGCAAAAACAATACATGAATTTAAAAATAGTTTAGATAAAATGAGATATGAAGACGGGACACCACGAGCATAGCTCCCCTTCCCGTAAAATGCAACTAGGTAAATACACACAATCAGTCGAAGTGACAACGAAGTTTGGAAATCCAGGAAAATTCAAGTTTCATCGATCTCAACAAGGGAGTACCTTAGTTGTATTAGTAGGGAATGGGAAAGATTGTGGTGTAGTGGGAAGGTGATGAAAAAGGTGAAAGGGATTACTGAGGAAAACGGAAGGAAATGAGGAAGGTGAAGAACAGGCCCTGGATGTTAGAAGGGGTGTGAACAAAAGGAGTGCAGAACACACAGACAAGGAAAAACAAGGAAGAAGTGTCAAAAGCAGAAATATAGATAATAGCAGATCAATGGAAAGAGAAGATAACTGCTTTTATGAGTTTAATGAGTTAGGAGGTGACAACCTCCCCCAACTAGTAAATCTAGAGGAGAAACTAAAAAAAATTAATGAAGCATGGGAGGTTAGGTTTAACCAATAAACACTAGTTACCCAAAGAGTTGATAAACTGGAAGAACTAAAGGAGAATCAAAACCTAAATAAATAGAAGTATTAAAAAGACAGTTAAGAGAAGTAAAGGATGAGAATGAGGAATTGAAGAGGAATAATAAAGAGAATAAAGAGTCCATAGCAAGAGAGGTAAGTGGTTGGAAAAAAGTACAAAAGAACAATAAAATGGAATTTAGAGATATGGTGAAACAGCAGATGAAAGAACAAACTAAGGACACAGTTATTAAAGTGATGAGAGAGACTTAGCGGATAAAAAGAAATGTATAATTATATTAGGGATGGAAGAGAAGTATAATCCAAATAGGACTACATGAATAAAGGAGGAAAAGGAAAAAGTAAATAAGATATTGAAAATAGTTCAAGAAGATGAACCAGAAACTGGGAAAGAAATTGAAGAAATATATATAGAATAGGGAAATACAATACATATAAGTCCAGACCAATTAAGGTTAAATTCAGGTCACAAACGACAGCAGAGAATATCTTAGCAAAAACAGGGAAACTAGCAGACAGTGATCAATATAAACAGGTATGGATAAAAAGAGAAATGAACAAAGAGGAAAGAGAGGATGAGAAGCAAAACAACTAAAAGCTAAGGAAAAAACGAGGAAAGAGTAGAGTCAGAAAAAGAGAAATTCTATTGGAGAGTAGTGAATATGAAAGTGAGGAAATGGTTCATAGCAGAGAAAAACAGAAGGGAAACAGAAAACATGATGGAAGTAGCAGAAAATTAAAAGTGTCTTACACAAATATAGATGGCTTAATAACAGGCTTGAACAAACTGAATGATTATCTGAAGGAAAAAGAACCGAACATAATGGGAATTGTAGAGACAAAATTGAAAGGTCCACTACCACCCAACAGTGTAGGACATGGTGCATATAATTACTGGATTAGAAACAGAGAGGTAAAACAAGGGGGTGGAGTTATGTTCCTGACTAAGAAGGATATAAATGTGAGGAATGTCACATATGGAAAGAATAGAGTAGAGATGATTATGATGGAAATGGAGGACAGGGATGGGAAGAGCAGGAAGTTTGTAGTAAATTATGTGCCTCCTAAAACAGCTTCGTAGGAAGAGAAAGAACACAAAAATATGTTAGAAGACACAAGGATAACACTAAATAATATAATGGAAGATGGAGGAAGAATATTTATAATGGGTGACTTTAATTGTAAAGAAACCTGCTGGAAGATATGACAGTGAAGGGTGGAGACTACCTATGGGAAATGTACTACTTGATATGATTATAAAACATACAATGACGCAATGATAATACTAGGTATAGAAATAAGGAAGAACCATCGAGACTGGATCTATTAATCACATCAGAACCCGAAATAGTGGACAAGATTGAATATAAGACACCAATAAGTAAAAGTGACCACATATTGGTTGACCTGGAAATAAATTAGGAAAATACATGAAAAAATGAACAGTATAGAAAGGGAAGATTGATGTATGAAAAAACAAATATTGATAGAATAAGAGAATTCTTTCAAAAAGCAGACTGGGAAAGAATACACAAGGTGGAAACAACAGTAGAAGAGAAATGGAATATTTTGACAAAAAATTATAAAGGAGTGAAAAAGCATGTTCCAAGACAAAAGCAAGAAAAATAATATATAAAGTGTTGGTACAGCAAAAGATGTAAGGAGTTAAAAGATAAAAGGAATAAAGCTTGGATAAAATGGAAAAAAGAAAAAACCTGAAAAATGGAAAATATATACTAGTTATAGAAATAAATATGTACAAGTGTGCAGAGAAGAAAAGAGAAAATACAAAAAAGATGTCATAGAAAATGTAATGATCAATCAAAACTATTTCACAGATTTGTAAACAACAAACTGAAAAACAAACAAGAATTGGAGAAACTACAAGGAGTTGAATACACAGAGGAAATAGAAATGGCAGAAATTATGAACAAGCATTTTAAATCGGTGTTTACGAGGGAGAACATACAACCTAGAGATATTGAGTGGGAGGAGAAAGTCCCCCTTATGAAAGAGATAGAAGTAACAAGGAATGAAATAATGAATACCTTGAGTAATCTCGATGTCAGAAAATCACATGGTCCAGATGAAATGGCAAACTGGATTTTGAGAGAATGCAGGAATGAACTATCAGACAAAATACATAGTCTACTAAACAGTTCATTGAAAGAAGGAAAAGTTCCTGAAGATTGGAAAAGAGCAAATATAGTACCAATATATAAAGGGGGAAACAAGGAAGACCCTACTATAGACCAATCTCTCTTACAATTACGATAGCTAAAATTTGTGAAAGAATTATCAAAATTAGATGGGTAAGGTATTTGGAATTAAACAACATACTAAATCCAAGGCAATTTGGATTTAGACAAGGACGATCATGTGTCACAAACTTACCGTATATTTCCACGTATAAGACGACCCTAAAATCCAAAAATTCACCCCTTAAAATTGGGGGTCGTCTTATACTACCATTATAAAAATCAGACCTTGAATTCTACGTGAGATGACTTGGTAGGCTAGCCTGCCGATAACCACCGATACACAGGAAATGATTCACATTATGATAAGAACTGGTAATAAAGGTAATTAAACCATATTTACCTTATATATTATTGGCATATCTTTATAGTAAATGGCAATTGTTAATAAATTCGAGGAATAATTCTATATTAATGAAATTATGGTACATTTAACTACTCTGAAAAAAATGTAAACATCGAGCACTGGTTGCGTTCAGAGCAACCTTTTTCTTTCGCTAACTTTTCAGTAATCTTTAAGACTGAAAATAACAATTTTGGATTATAGTACATAAAACGTTTATCAATAAAAAATTATTACAGTAGTTGCATTTAAAACATAGAAAATTTAAAAATGATAAAATTATAAAACTTAATTTCTAATCATCGTCAATATTACACATCAAACGTATTTCTAAAACCTTTATTTTAAATAAAATTACATTACATTACATTTAAAGCTTAAAACATTATAAAACTTTATTTCTTTATTTATTTATATAAAACCCCTCAAACTCGTCACAATCATCACTCTCTGTTTCGAAAAGTTGTTCGAACATATCACAAGATTCCTCAAATATGCCGTCATCGTAGGGATCCCAGTCCGGTTCCGGTGAGTCGACTTCGGCTTCGTCATCACTTTCATACAATAAATCATCTTCAGTGCCATCCATGGCATTAGAGATTCCACATTTTTAAAAAGATTTTACGATACTTTCGACCTTAACACTTTCCCAAGCTTTAATAACAAATTCGCAGAGAACATCACGTGATACACTACGCAAATCATTTTTGTTAGTTAGTTGACGTGTGTTCTCAGAAAATCATGATACATGATTTGCTTTGTTATTTCATTTATTTTGAATTTATAAGGATACAGTAAGTAATTTATCTGGTATAAGGATACAGTTAAGTAATGAGAAAGAAAAGAGAAAAAGCGGAAAAACCAGCTGATAAACGTAAACAAAAACAATTCTTTTTGTATGGTAGGTTTGATACACTGATGCTTTTGTAAGTTAGCAGTCGTCTTATACTACCGATATGAGATAAATTCATAAAAATTTGCTCTAGTTTTGTACCTCGTCTTATACAAAGGTCGTCTTATACACGGAAATATATGGTAATGTGTTTCTATTCAAGGCTAATAGATGTAATACAGAAAGAGATGGATGGGCTGATTGTGCATTTCTAGACCTGAAAAAAGCTTTTGATAAGGTGCCACATAAGAAGTTGCTAACGAAATTAGAAACTGCAGGAGGAATCCAGGGCAAACTGCTGAAGTGGATGGAAGACTTCTTGCATGAAAGAAAAATTAGAGTGGTGATAAGAGACATAAATTCTAATTGGGATGAAGTGATAAGTGGAGTTCCACAAGGAACAGTTCTAGCCCCAATAATGATTGCTATATATATTAATGATATGGATAAAGGAATTGAAAGTTATACATTTAGCTATTCTTCGACCGAAAATTGGTAATTTACCTTGTAGTAAACAGATCGGAGGGGGCTTATGACGAGTGGCACCGTGATGTAGCAAAGTGATTTAAATTTAACAAGAATAGAAAAACAAAGGGAAATGGATGATAAACCGACATATGCTGAGACAACCAAAAGAAGATTGGACATGAGTAAGTATGAAACGACTTTGGGAGTGGTTAGAAAGTATGTAACATAGGAAGTCCCAGATATGAAGACAAGTCATTCCATGGATTCAGAACAGAAATAGGTATCGACCTCAAACACATACTAATAAGCCAAGAAATATTTGATATGAAAAGGGATATTGTTGAATGGAAAAGGGAACATAACCAATTATACAAAGAAGTGAGTGAATTGAAGAAGAAAAATGCACTATTAGTTAGGGAATTGGAAGAAATAAAAAAGGAACTGGCTAAAGTAAAAAATGATAATGAAAAGATGAAAAATGAAACTTTGTTGAGGGAAGTTAATGAAAAAATATTAATAGAGGCAGGCAAAGTTGGTGAAAATATAAAAAAATCAAACATGATGGAAATCAAAAACCAAATGAAAGAAGACAAAGAAAACCAAAAAATACTATTTAAAGAAATAGTCAAAGAACAAATGAACAAAAGTACAAAGGATACACTGATAGAAGTAACAAAGGAAAAAAGAGATTGGGTAAGAGACACAATAGACAAAAAAAAATGTATTGTAATCTATGGTATCAAAGAAAAATAATGGTCTCATAAGGTTCCAAAGGGAACAAGAGAAGAATATAGTGACAGAAATACTAAAAGAAATACAGGGGGGCCAAAGATTTGAAAAGGTAATAGAAGAGATCTATATAGGATGGGCAAATATTCTGAAGAGGAGAATAGACCACTCAAAATAAAACTTAATTCACAGAGAATAGCAGAAGAAATATTAACAAACATAGGAAAACTAGCAAAAAGTAAAAACTACAAAAATTTAGGGATAAAAAAGGAACTGAGTGATAAGGAAAAAGAAAAGGAAAAACCACTTAAAGAGGAAGCTAAGGAAAAGAACGAGAGAAGAACAGAAAACGAAAGGAAGGAGTTTTTTGGAGAGTGATGGACTTAAGACTGAAGAAATGTACATAAGGGAAAAGGAAATGCAGGAGAAAGAAGAAAAGGAAGGAAAGGAAAAAAAATTAAAGATAACATCTACCAACATAGATGGATTGATATCAGGAATGGATGAATTGAATGACTATCTAGAACAAGAAAAAACAGATATAATGGGGATTGTGGAAACAATTAAAAGGATCATTACCACCAAATAGTATAGGCCAAGGATTATATAATTGTTGGTACAGAAATAGAGAAACAAAGAAAGGTGGAGGAGTGATGTTGCTAACCAATCACAGAAGGAGAGAACAATGTGGAATTGATTATGATAAGAGTTGAGGATAGAGATATGAAAAATAGAGAGTATGCAGTGATTTATGTCCCACCTACAACTCACGCATGGAATGAAAGTGAACACTCCAAAATGCTGGAAGACACAAGAAAAACACTAAATGAAATACTAAAGAAAGAAGGAATTCTGGTAATCATGGGTGATTTTAACTCAAAAGAAATATGTTGGGAAGAAATGACTGTGAAGGGTGGAGATCACTGGAGAAACATATTACTGGAAATGACCATTGGTTATACATGATGCAATGGGTCAAGGAAAACACCAGATATAGAAATAACAATGAACCCTCAAGATTGGATTTGATATTCACATCAGAATCCGAAATTATGGATAAAATCAAATACAAGACACCAATTGGAAAAAGTGATCACATACTAATAGAACTAGAATTAAATGAAGAAACATATATAGAAATTAACGAAAAACGCAGAACAGGAAGACTAATGTACAACAAAACAGATTTTGAGAAACTTAGAAAATTCTTTAGAGAAGCATACATATATATACTTATACCAAGGTCTTTTTCCCCCCTACACGGGGGGTAGCCAAAAAGAAAAAGGCATATAAACCACTCCCACCCATTTCATTTCCTATATATTCCATTCCCCTCCACACTCCTCCCTCCATCACATCTTGGCACCTCCTGGACGATGGGTCATCCCTACATACTGTCCACTCCCCTGGGTCAGAGGCAAATTGAAAAAAAAAATAATAACAATAATAATAATGTTAATAATAACAATAATAGTAATAATAATAATAATAATAATAATAATAAAGAAACAAAGGTGGAAGAGAAATGGACAATTGGGAAGGAAATCTATGATGAGGGAGTGGATAAGTATGTACCTAGACAAAGACAGGAGAGGGTATATATAATATCCTGGTATAATAAAAAGTACAGTGAACCAAAAATACAGAAGAGATAAAGCATGGAAAAGGTAGAAAAAAAAAATGAGAGCTGGAAAATATACACCAAACTAAGAAATAAATATGTAAAAATATGTAGAGAAGAAAAGAGAAATTATGAAAAGGACATAATAGACAAATGTAAAGGTCAACCCAACTTATTTTATAGATATGTAAATGGCAAGCTAAAAAATAAATAGGAAATACTTAAATTATGTCAAGAAGATACAGAAATGGCAGATATTATGAACAAACATTTCAAATCTGTATTCACCAAATAGGAAAAATTCTACAAAACTCCATTGAAGAAATTAAACATTACTCAGAATGAAATAAGGAATCAAATATTAAAGCTTGATGTTAACAAGTCACTTGGCCCGAACAGAATTGCAAACTGGATACTGAAGGAATGTATAGACGAACTAACAGGAAAAATATATAAAATAATTGAATGCTCACTCAAAGAAGGAAAACTACCAGGAGACTGGAAAAATGACAATATAGTGCTGATATATAAAGGGGGAAATAAGGAAGACCCAATAAATTATAGACCGGTGTCCGTAACAAGTACAATAGTTAAAATTTGTGAGAGAATCATCAAAGATAGATGGACAAAATACCTGGAGGAGAACAATATACTGAACCCGAGGCAATTTGGATTCAGACAAGGAAGATCATGTACCACTAATCTAATTTGTTTCTATTAAAGATTGATAGACATATTGCAAGAAAGGGATGGCTGGGCAGACTGTGCCTTCCTGGACTTACAAAAGGCATTTGATAAGGTACCACACAGTAAATTACTATATAAACTGGAAACAATAGGAGGCATACATGGAAAACTATTGAATTGGATGGAGGACTTCCTACATGGAAGAAAAATGAGAGTAGTGCTCAGAGACAAATATTCCAAATGGGAAGAAATGAGAAGTGGCGACCCACAGGAGTCAGTACTGGCTCTGATAATGTTTGCTGTACAGTATATGTAAATGACATGGATGAAGGCATTGAAAGTTACATGAACTGCTTTGCAGATGATGCAAATTTATTAAAGAGAATAAACTCCAAAATAGACTGTGACTCATTGCAGAGTGATTTGAACAAAGTCTAAGAGTGGAGCAAGAGATGGGAGGTAGAATTCAACATCAAGAAGTGCAATATAATTGAATTTGGAAAAAGCAAGAAGAGAATATCAGGACAGTATAAAATTGATGGAAAAGAAGTAAAGAAAGTAAATTCTGAAAGGGACCTAGGAGTAATCATCAACAAAGACATGTTGCCAGATAAACATATAAATAGAATAGTCAGAGAAACATACAATTTGTTGAGATCAATAAAGGTGGCCTTTAAATACCTGGATAAGGAAATGATCAAGAAAATATTACAAACACTGATAAGGCCAAAACTGGAATATGCAGCACTGATATGGTCACCCAGTACAAAAAAGAATATGAGAAAATTAGAAAGAATACAAAGAGCAATGACAAAGATGGTCCCAACACTTTTAAACCTGACATTTGAACAAAGAATGGCTGAACTGGAATTGCCAACCCTGGAACAAAGAGAATGAGGGAACCTACTAACCATCTATAGAATTATGAAAGGAAAAGAATGCCTTGATAGAGAGGATTTATTACAGTAGGATAGAGAAAAAGCAAGAGGACATGCAATGAAACTCAAAAAGAATAACTACAGAAGAGACCTGAAAAAAACAGCTTCACACACAGAGTGATAGATATATGGAACAAATTGGATGAAGAAATAGTGTGTGTAAACATAATACAAGAATTTAAGAACAAACTTGATCTTGTGTGATACAAAAACAGGTCACCACAAGCATAGCTCCCCTTCCCGTATAATACAACTATGTAAATACAACTACGTAAATACACAGAGTCAGATTGATGGCGAAGATTGGAACTCTGGAAAAAATGCAATTTTCGTGGATTTCAGCGACAAGGGAGTAACTGTGTTGTATTAGTAGGAAAGGGGAAAGCTCATGGTGTAGTGGGCATGTGAAGAAAAAGGAGAAAGGGAGGCATTATTGAGGAAAATGGAAGAAAATGAGGAAGGGGAGGAATGGGCCTTGGACGTTGGAAGAGGTGTCAACAAAAGGTGTGCAGATGACAAAGACGATATCGAACAGGTGAGCAGAGGTATTAAAAGTAGAAATGTTGATAATAGCAGCTCAATGGAGAGAGATAATTACTTCTATGGATTCAATGAGGGAGGAGATGACAACCTCCCCTGACTAGTAAGTCTAGAGGAGAAACTAAAAAAAAAAAAAAAAAAATTAACAAAGCATGGGAGGTTGGGTTTAGCCAACTAACACTAGTTACACAAAGAGTTGATAAAATGGAAAAACTAAAGGAGAATCAAAACCTAACTAAAGATGTAGAAGAATTAAAGAGACAGTTAAGAGAAGTAAAGGATGAGAATGAGGAATTAAAGAGAATAAAGAGTCCGTAGCAAAGGAGGTAAGTGGTTGGAAAAAAGTTCAAGAGAATAACAAAATTGAATTTAGAGATATAGTGAAACAAGAGATGAAAGAACAAACTAAGGACAGTTATCAAAGTGATGAGAGAGAAGGAAAATATAGTAAGAGCCTTAGCAGATAAAAAGAAATGTATAATTATATTAGGAATGGAAGAGAAGCATAATCCAAATAAGACTACAAGAGTTAAGGAAAAAGAAAAAGTAAACAAGGTATTGAAAATAGTTCAAGAAGATGAACAAGAAATAAAGAAAAAAAATTAAGAAATATATAGATTGAGAAAATACAATATAGACAAGACCAGACCAATTAACCCCTTCCATACAGTGACGCCTACATAGGTGTCATGAGGAGCAAGTGGATACGTGAGGATGCCGATGTCAGCGTCTTGATTATATTTATTGCAGTTGTACCTGCGTGACCCCCATACTCTGTAAATTGGCTTCATCATACCAATATCCCATCTGGGGTATTGGCTGCTTGTTATTGTGGCAAAGTAGCATGCAGTTGATACTTTAGGGTTTATATGGGGTGCCCCTATGGACCAGAGCCACACATCATTTTGTCTATGATAGAGGAAAACTCTGTTCATAGAGAAATGATGACACTTTTATACTACGACTGTCCCTCTGTTATGCTGTCCCCCAACCCCTTGTTGCTGTCCTGTACCATTTCTTTGAGTATTCTTTTTTCTGTGGTGGGGGAAAAGAACACTGCCACCAAGTATTCCCACTTGGATCGTAAGATGGATTAAACATCTGGAAGAAAATAATATACTGAATCCAAAACAATTTGTATTTATACACAGAAGATCATGTGCCACTAACTTGATTTGCTTTTACTTGAAACTAATAGAAATAATGCAAGAAAGGGACGGACAGGCAGCTTGTGCTTTCCTAGATCTACAAAAAGCATTTGATAAAGTACCACACAAAAAACTATTAAGAAAAATTTTTACCTTTAGATTTTTACTCGGAAAACTAATTTGCCAAGGCTAATATCAAAATTTGTGTTTAAATCAGTAAAAGTTCTTAAAGTTTTGAAGAACTGGGCACATGCTTGCAGAACAACAAAATAATTTGAATACCCTGTGTATGCGCTGAATGCTGTAAGCATTCAAACTGATGCATATCTATTCCAACGGGCCGCTAAAGATGGCTGCGTAAACAGTGCATCAGCGATGGTGGCGCCGTGCGCGCAGATTCACGCATACCTATATAAGACTAAGACTGTAGTACGGTGCGACACTATGGATACCCAGTACTAAAAAGAATATAAAGAAATTAGAAAGAATGCAAAGAGCAATGACAAAGATGGCACCAACATTCTCTAAATTGACATACAAACAAAGATTGTCCAAACTAGAACTACCAACCCTGGAACATAGAGAAAGAGGAGATCTAATGATCATTATTCATTTACAAAATTATGAAAGGGATGGAAGTCCTAGATTGAGATGATTTATTGAAATGGAATAAGAGAAAAACAAGAGGACATGAAAAGACTCAATATGGATAGTATAGTTATAGAAGAGATCTGAACAAAATAGTTTCCCACACAGAGTGGTAGATATCTGATAATCTGGAACAAATTGGGATGAGGGAACAGTGTGTGCAAAAACTATACAAGAATTTATGAACAACCTAGATGCTGAAAAATACAAAGATGGGTCACTATGAGCACAGCTCTCTTCCCATATAATACAACTAGGTAAATATACACACTTGTCAAAAATAGGAAAGTATCTCTTCAGTACTGGTCATCCTATCATTTATGCTAGGAATTCAATACTGATATTTTACCACCATGTATTTAATATTTCCCAGTACTCCCTAAAATTCATTTCAGCACCCCTGGGGGTACTAGCATCACAGGTTAAGAAACACTGTCCTACATCAATCTCACAAATGCACTTCGAAGATCCTGATAATTATTATAATAACTTCTTTGATTTATTGACCCCATCCCGGTTTGACGTCACGTTACCCCATGTTCAACTATTTAGTTACTTATGTGGTGAATCTTGATTGATGCTATGGTAGTACCTGATGTACCTTGCATTTCCAGACTTGTAGCTAGGGTCCGTAAGTCAACTTTTATTTTGAAAATTTGGCCCGTCCTCCACTGATTTGTTTACAAACAGCGTTGTCATAATTTATTAAATATTATTGTTGTACTCAACATTTTAAAATTGTCGTTTTATATAACACACTCGTGTAAAATTGTATTTCCTCATACAAATAGCCAGTAAATGAAATATCGATACGTCCGTGAGAACGCTTGAAATACGGCCATTACCCTGTCGTCTATCAATTACTGTATACTTAAGTTAAAAGACCTGGACACTTGCTTTGAGGAACACTGATCTGTTACATGCTGTGACTTGTAAACACCATCAGTCCATCACTGCCGTAGGCGTTATCACACTGGGCTATTTTTCCTCCCATATCCTACCTCCAACTTCCACTTGAAGAATTAGAAATTGACTTCGCTTACAGAAATCTAGACTTTTCTAAGAACATTAAGGCATTGTGACAAGTTGGAAAAGGTGGATAAGGAAGACACGAATTATAATCCAAGTTTATTCCTAGTTTTGCAAATGTTTCTTCAGGCGAATATTACTCAGTAGGATAACCACAGTAAGTGACGCAGGTAAAAAGATGGCGACTTAGTAAGTTAGTGGTAAAGAAAAAAAAGACTACCATGGCAATAACGATAGTATATTTTATAGGATTCCTTACAATAGCAGTGAGAGTTCCTATTATGGAGAAACGCATACAGGGTTGGTGAAAAGATTCAGTGAACACAGAGTAGATGTCAGACATCATCGCGACACAAGAGCTTTAGTTAATTGTGTAAATGAAAAGCGGCACTTACCAATGGGAGGTAGCAGAAGTAGAGGACAATAACTTGTCCAGACAGAAAAATACTTGAAACATTATACATCACTACAAATGTAAACACGAACCAAAGAACGGGTGACATAAAATAGAAAAAAAAGGCGGTAATAGCAATAACGAACAAAACCCCATCGGAACAGACGTGATTTTAGGTGAGCTCTCCCAAAAGCTCTTCACAGGTTTTCTCTGACGTTCATTTGTACAGTATATTGACCATGTTTTCTCTCTTTTGTAATGATCTAAGAACATTGTAATAAACTAAGAACATTTCAACAGTATGTTTAACATTGGTATAGGCTTACAATATTTTAGTTCTTCATTCAGCTTTGGTATATATGACGGAAAGATAATTCTATATTTGGAGTTTTGAAAAATAAAATGTTCTAATCAAGGTAGTTTTTATTGTCGGCCCTGGTGATGCCCGTGGAATCCTAGTGTGATAGCCCCATAAGTGACACATCGTTTTAATCGCATCACATTTCCTGTTGAGATGGATGGATGGAGTGAAAAGGGCTTTGAGCAAGAGGAGAATGTCTGTTGATCAAGGAAGGGAAAATACAGGAGATAGGGGTGGGTGTATAATGGCTGTGTATATATGATACTGTTATGCAAAGAAGGGAAGGGGCGGGGAATGGGGGGAATTGGGATTGTTTGTGTGTGAATTATATTTTGACGCAGTCCAAAAGGATTGCTCCCTATCTTCTCTTTTTCTGCATAAGGGGACGGAGAGGTGGGGGTGGGTTCACCGATTAAGTGAAACGGCCTTGCTGTGGATATGCTGTGTCTTGCTATACTGCTTTTGACCCAGGGCAGTGGGCATGATGCAGCGATGACTCGTCACCCACGAGGAGCTAAGATAGGAGGTAAAGTAGTGGATGGGAATGGGTACGTGCCTTTTGACTTGCCTACCTCCCTTGTAAGGAGGGGAATCTTTGGTATATAGATAGATAGGCACCCTTGCTGCACTTTTTTAAGAAATAAAATAACTGCTTCTCTACTCGTACATGAGTGCAGAAAGAGAATATATTATTATCCCAAGATGGGGTATAGGAATTATCAGTTTTATGCAGTAAATATTTTAAAGAATTTCGAGATATTTCTAGGGACAGTCACGCAGCATTTTTTAATGATTGGAAGCTAGTCTCCATTAGAATAAAATAATGTTAATCACTTTTGACTTCCTCCTCCCTGCCATTTTCCATCCCTCCTTTACTATCTTTGGTGAGACATTGTCCTCAAGGACACAAACGTTGGCTATTGCTGGTAAAACATCGAATATAGCATTATAGATTGAACCGCCACACATATGTGAACATAATTGCATTGCTATGTGTTATAGATTATCAAAGTGTGCGATGAATCATCACACATCTGGCAACAACGTTTACAAGCATGATGTAGTGATATAATCAACTAATGTAAAAATTCAGCCAAGAAGTCCTTCATAATTTCCTAAATTTTTCTTTATGTTAATGTACATATTTTCTCCATGGAAATTACCCATCATCTCAACGGATTTTCTAACAAATAAACTACATTTCTTCAAAGATTGTGCGAAAATGCTATAATTCAATTAACATTTTTATTTCCGTGTTGTCTTCATTTTTGTCTGAATATATTAATGTTTCTCTACAGTCTTTATTTCTTCTCCCTTTTTCTCCTCCTCCTCCTCCTACTCCTTCTACTCCTTCTCTTGCCTTCCTCTTCTTCTTGCCTCTCCTCCTACTCTTCCTGCTCCTCCGCCTCCGCTTATCCTCACCTATTTCTGTCATCTCATTGATCGGTTCTTTTTTGTCATCTTCCATCCCTCCCTCCCACTTTTCCTCTTCCTCCTCCTCCTCCTCTTTCTCTGCCTCCTCCTCTTCCTCCTCCTCCTCTTCCTCTTTCCCTTCTTCATTTTCCTCCTACTCTTCCTATGCCTTCTCCATGGACTCCCCTTCTTCTTATTTTTATTTATTTATTTATCTATTTATTTATCTATTTATATGTTTATCTACTTATTTATTTACTTATTTATTTACTTACTTATTTATTTATATATTTATTTATCTATTTATCTATTTACTTATTTATTTATCTATCTATCTACTTATTTACTTATTTATTTATTTATTTATTTATTTATTTATTTATTTATTTATTTATTTATTTATTTATTTATTTATTTATTTATTTATTTATTTATTTATTTGTTTGTTTGTTTGTTTGTTTATTTATTTATTTATTTATTTATTTATTTATTTCCTCTGGTTGTCTGAGTTGCCCCCATCGATTTCCTCTCTCCCCCACCGGTGTTTCCGTTCAAACTGTGCCTACTTTATCAAAGTCCATCATATGTCGAACAGTTATCACTTTTTCTCTTCCTCTTCTTCCTCTCCATCCTCTTTCCTTAGGATTCTACTTTCTTGTTCTCATTTCTGTTTTCCTTTACAAACCAAACGAGTCTTTTTTTATTAGCTTCGTTGATAAGTCTCGGCGTGTTTTGTTCTGAACATATTATTTTGACATTGTAGTTCTGCTTTTTTCGTTCTCTTTGCTTGTATGTCTTTTAGTCCCTTGTTGCTATATTGTTTTCTTCCTCTAATTCTTCTGTTTACTGATTATTTACTGTTTTATTATTTTCTTCCTTGTCATAAATTTTCTCTTTGTTCCTACTCCCACTCCTGTTTCTTCATCCGCCTCTTCACTTAGACTATTACTAAAAATAACATTCTTTCTCGCGTCCTCCTTGTCTTCCTTCTGCTGTTTCTCCTTCCTTGTTTTATTTTTTCCTTATCTTTATAATCTTTATTGTCTTTCTATTGTTCCTCCTTTTCTCCTTTTCTCTCTTCTAACTCACTCCCGTCTTCTTTCTCTTCCTCCTCTTGCTTCTTCCCCTTCTTGTTTTCCTCATGCATACAAATTCACACACGCACACACACACACACACACACACACACACA
>NC_134786.1:36416998-36421998 GCF_046742065.1 Oratosquilla oratoria | reverse complement strand
GGGAATTAACTCAATACTATAGCTTTCGAATCAGAGCAGATTCTCTCCAATGATTCTCTTAATTATTAGGAGGGAGTGTTGGAAGTCTTACTTGTACGCGTGGGATTTCTTGTTAATCTACATTGGTCCAAGACTTACAGGTGAGGGGGTGGATTCCTGTAGAATGATGCATCTGAATGAAACCGGTGTATTCTATGTCTGTCTGGAGTCTCTTGGATATTTTTCGTTTCTGATTTCAAGATATGTACTTAGTATTCTGTCTCTCCGGGAATAGTGAAACCATATATGTCTGTCTGGTGTTTTACTATATTTTTTCACTCCGCATACCACACTGGTTTTTGTTTTCTTATCGTTCGGAGGGGCCATTTGCTAGGTGACACACACTTTTTTTATTTCTGTTACTTTAGTAAGTTTTTTCATTATTCTTGACTTATCTTGGACTTGAATATTTTCATGACTATGATTATACTAGGTAAAAAAAGGCAGACGGGCAGAATTTACTTTTTTATCGTCATCGTGATCATGGCATGGCAATAAGACGGCCACTCGGCAAACGGGATGCCCCAGGGAAAAATAAATGAATAAATAATAGAATGCTGGATAACCAAAACACAAGAGATAAAGGCCCACAATATGAGAAAACCTGCTTGGTGTGTGATCTCCCCCCCCCCTTTTTTTATTTGAACCCGATGTCGCTCAGTAGGATGTTTTGAAGTCACAGATGGTTTTAGATAATAGTCCTTAGGTAAAGTGTACATTCACTTATATTTGCATTCTTTATGAACGATAAAGCTCTCTACAATCCTACCGGTTCAAGACTTCAAGGGAAATTACATTACATTATTTTATTATATTATATCAAATTACACACACGCATATAATTTTCAGCAACCGGTACCTGGAACTCAGTTGGGTCAAGCAAGAATCGGACCGGCGATCTTTCGCTGCTCCATCAAGTGAGCTATTGGCAGCGCGTGTACTTCCCGGATCATGAATAGGGAAGAGAAATTAAGAATGAAAGACACATCGGGTTAGGGAGTAAATTCCATAATCACACTGTGGTTGGCTATGTTGTCCGGTTATGTGAGGTGGTGGTGAGGAAACTACTGTAGGAGGAGATGAGTAGCTTCGGCCGAAGCCATTACCTTTGCCCTATGCGCTTGGACTGCTGGGAACTGGAGAGAAGTGCGGAATTTGAACCTACAACTAATCGAATGCGAGAATAGCACATGCTTCCGATTACACCAACAGCGCACTAGAAAGTGTAATCATTATATACCTTTGGTACGATTAAATATTAACACCCCTTTGTGTGAGTGTGTGTGTGTGTGTGTGTGTGTGTGTGTGTGTGTGTGTGTGTGTGTGTGTGTGTGTGTGTGTGTGTGTGTGTGTGTGTGTGTGTGTGTGCGTCTGTGCGTGAATGTGTGCGTGTGTGTGTGGCGAATAAGCCCTTCAGTTTTAGCTAACATACATGAAAGGTAAAACAAGGGAACAATAAGAACGTAGTTTCTGTCTATAAGACAGGAAACAGATATTCCATTGTTAAATTCATCCATGTACTCTAATGTGCTTGCGGCGTAATCAAAAACGTGCTGGTCTCGTATTCATTTGTTGTAGGTTCGAATCCTGTACTTGTCTTCGTGTTATAACAGTGACTGTTACCTGCCCAACAGCCCCCAAAGCGCATAATAGGGCAAAGGTGACGGCTTCGGTCGCGGCTACGCGCCCCCTGGTGTACACTTCTCACTTTTTCTTCATTCTTTCTCATTGAGGTGCTACGATGAGAGGGGCAGCGAATGGGTTTTGGAAGGGTGTGGGATGGGCGTGTGCCTTAGATCGGACACCCCCATTGTAATACAGGGAAAAAATACCCTTTGGCATGTAAGCAGAATTATCACACCCTGAGAGAGAAAACTAGCAAATGGAGTGATTTTTGGAGTTGGTGTGTAAATAGAGTTTTAGAGTTTGGACAACTACAAAAATCACTTTCTCTTACTTGTGCATGACTGATTTTATCATATTGAATTAATCCGATAGTTATATATATATATATATATATATATATATATTCGAAAATAGCTGGAGTCCAGGAACCATTTTATGGAAGAAAGTATACGTATTACCCTGAAGACGAACCCCGGACAGGGTTCGAAACGTCGGAATAAATTGACGAACGTCGAGTCCAGCGTATACTTTCTTCCATAAAAAATATACATATACATATATGTATATATATATGTATATATATATATACATATATATAAATATGTATACATACACACACACACACACACACACACACACACACACACACACACACACACACACACACACACACACACACACACACACACACACACACACACACACACACATATATATATATATATATATATATATATATACATATATATACATATATATATATATATATATACATATATATACATATATATATGTATATATGTACATATAAATATATATATATATATATATATATATATATATATATATATATATATATATATATATATATATATATACCGGCAGTTAGCCTCCAGCCATTTTGAAATTAAGTCTTGATAGTTGCCAGTTAAAGTCATGGAGAAGTCAAGATTCCTTTGAAACTACCTGGAGATTTCTAAATTTATTTGTCAGGAATTCTAATCTTCTATCCATACAAAAAGTGTTCCTAGAGTTTGATGTCAAGAATTGAAGTCCAGAAAATTTAATTTAAGAATTATTAACTTCTTTAAGCACGTTAAAGAAATAATGATTTACTTTCTCATTTCTACTTTGTTCTCTTTTTATTTTCAACGCATGCTGTGTTCACCCCATATGGTTTATACAGTTGAAATTTTACGGTCTTCAGTGACATCCCTACTGATCAGAATGACTCAGTATTTTTTTTTATGACAAAACACTGGTCTTCGCTAAAAAAAAAACATTTAGTTCTCTGCTGTTGTCCTTGGATACTTCCTTTACCGTCTCTATGACTTGATATCTTCGGCGCGATATTGTCCCCAAAGATAGATGCACTGTTTATATAAAAAAGAGGTATTCTCGTTTCGACGTCTTTTCTGTCTTTTTTAACTCTTTTATCATAGTGCTCTCCTCGCAGCAATCAAGCTTTTTTTGTTTTGTTTTGTTTTTCACAATAGACTATGTTCGATACGACATCAAAGCAAAGGATTCAGCGTCAGTTTGATCCCATGATGCCATGTTTGGTTACATTTCCATTTTTCTAAACATTATGTCCTTCCGTTTGAACATACTCTCTTCTTTATCACTCTTTTGTGTACATTGCATTCTATTTGCACTTTGGTTTCTGCAAACTCTGGACACTTTTCTGACATACAACTTTGTCCGAATTTATCAGGTCCAATAGCATAATGACTCAAATTTGCTTTCCCTTACAGTAGCAATTGTTTAAGGTTGTTTACTTGCCTCACAAAGGTGTTTGTTATGTTTTCCACACACAGACTCTCATTATATATGCACATAAAAAATCTCTTATAATGAAGGTGGCTGAAATAGAGCATAAACTCACACTACGCTCATCTCACACTCATCCAAAAATCCATTAGTTGTCTCTCCTACCTTAACTCCCCATCTTATGCTCATTATAAACTAGTCTTATACAGGAAGAAAATATATTTTCAAGTATAATTTCATGAACATCATTATATACTTATATATATATATATATATATATATATATATATATATATATATATGTATACATATATATGTATATATATGTATATATATATATATATATATATATATATATATATATATATATATATATGTATATATATGCATCTCTAACAAAAAAACAACTCAAAACTGAAAGAAAATGTCATAAATGTGCTTTCAGTGATGCGCAATCAGGGAAAGAAGTTACATCATATCTACCTTTCCTTTTTCATTCAAATAAAACTACAAAACGATTAATGAATGACAAACACTGAATATATAATGCGCTTGAACGATTTAATGGTGAAAACTAAATCTATCAGCAATTAATTTTGCTTGTTTAATTGAAATGATTGAATATGGTGGTATTTGCATTTCCAACTGTTGTTCGGAAATGCAGTGCAGAGGGCTCTATATTCAGGAACTCAGACACTGAAAGTCACTGGCTTGGACGAAGTCTTTATATATTTTCTAAATAACGATGCACTAGAAGTGAACTTCAGAAAAAATAAATTTCATCTACGAATGATCTACTTTTATTTATATAGAGAACATATTTTTGTAAATTTTTTATAAGAAATGCAAGTTTTTTCTTTTATTAATAAATGACAGTTTTTTTTCCAACACAACGTGATACGGAACTTTCAGTTCGATGCTAAAATGGTACACACAAATACACTTAACTCCCAAATACGTAAGACAAAGATGCTTAATCCGTAATTATGGGCCTTCTTAAGTAAACTTCTAACCTTCTGTCTGCGCACTACAAATATTTTACTTTAATCAAATTCAAAATAAGCAATGGTATCTTAAATCCACGTTTATAGTTTTCTGTATCATGCACTGTTATCTTAAGCCTTGTGCTTCATTACGAGTAGATAGTTCTGCTCATGTTTGTTTAAAAAAGTGATAATAGTCTTCTTAGATTTATGAAATTGGCGTTAGATAATATATATCTACCCATTAAAGAGTAAAGAATATTTGAAAATGAGGTTTAGAGCGCGGCTTCATAGGCGAGAGGTCAGCGGAGGTTGAGTTCCTAGTAGGAGTAGACTACATTCAATTTCCATCATGAAAAAGAAGAAGAAGAAGAAGAAGAAGAAGAAGAAGAAGAAGAAGAAGAAGAAGAAGAAGAAGAAGAAGAAGAAGAAGAAGAAGAAGAAGAAGAAGAAGAAGAAGAAGAAGAAGAAGAAGAAGAAGAAGAAGAAGAAGAAGAAGAAGAAGAAGAAGAAGAAGAAGAAGAAGAAGAAGAAGAAGAAGAAGAAGAAGAAGAAAAAGAAAAGAAGAAACTTCGTAAAGAG
>NC_134786.1:36395790-36398290 GCF_046742065.1 Oratosquilla oratoria | reverse complement strand
TGTTAAGCCTAGACATAGTGTCTTTATTTACTAATATCAATGTAGCAGATGTTTTGAAGTTCCTGGAAAATAAATTACAGCATTATCAGGACCAACTTCCCATCTCAGTAATTTCTTTTTTATTAAATTAACAGAATTATGTGCTGGCACAAATGTTTTTTCGTTTAAAGATAAATATTATAAGCAAAAATTTGGCAGTTCAATGGGATCTAATCTCTCCCCAGTGCTAGCAAACCTATATATGGAATGTTTCGAGACGGTACTTCTGCAGGACATAAAACCCCACGGAATGTTTTGGTACAGATATGTGGATGGCATTTTCACGATTTGGGATGAAGAGTGGGGTTCCTTACTTAACCACCTAACTGTTAACATAAAATTTAAAGAGAAATGGCAAGTATATAATAGATTGCCATTTTTAGATATTTTAGAAATGAGACATCAGGATCATCTTTCACAGTGTACAGAAAGCCCACACACACTAGGAGTTATGTACACTTCTATAGTAACCATCTCGATAATATCAAATATAGTGTTGCCTTGGCCTCTTTCTAAGGGCACTACGACTATGCAGCCCATCATGTTTGGATTCAGAAATTTCAACTATAAGAAATCAGTTAAAAAGATTAGGGTACCCAGACTGGTTTATAAACAAAGTCATAAGTAAGGCTAAAATCAGTCTCTACAAATCCACTTCCCACTCATCTCAGCATCACAAATGGAATGAAAATTGCCTAAAGCTTCCTTAAAATAAAACCATCTATGATTTTTCCCAAATATTACCAAAAGATAACATAAATATTATTTTCAGATACCCCAATAATTTATTCAGGAAAGTAGTTAATGTGCATAATAGACCAACAGAAGACATAAACCTTGGAGTTTATAAAATACCCTGTTCAGGATGTGGAGAAGTATATTGGAGGCAAACGGGTAGAAAATTGAAAACAAGAATAAAAGAACATTATATATATATATATATATATATATATATATATATATATATATATATATATATATATATTTCATATACTATCTATTATATATTATATATTATATAATATATATTATATAATATATATTATATATTATGTATTATATATTACATATTATATATTATATATAATATATTATATATTATATATTATATATTATATATCATATATCACATATCATATATCATATATCATGTCATATATCATATATTATATATTACATATTATACATTATATATTATATATTATATATCATATATTATATATTATATATCATATATTATATATCATATATTGTATATTATATGTTATATATTATACATTATATATTATATATTACATATTATATATCATGTATTATATAATATATATTATATATATATTATATATTATATATTATATATTACATATTATATATTATATATTATATATTATATATTATATATTATATACTATATATTATATATTACATATTATATACTATATATTATGTATTGTATATTACATATTATATATCATATATCATATACTATATATTATATATTATATATTATATATTATATATTATATATTACATATTATATATTATATATTATATATATTAATATTACATATTATATATTAAATATTGTATATTATATATAATATATTATATATTATTATAATATATTATATATTGTACATTATATATTATATATTATATATTATATTATATATTATATATTGTATATTATATATTATATATTATATATTATATATTATATACTATATATTATATATTATATATTATACATCATATATTATGTATTATATATTATATATTATACTTTATATATTATATATTATATATTATATATTATATATTATATATATATTATATATATTATATATTATATATATATTATATATTATATATATCATATATATCATATATATCATATATTATATATATATATATTATATATATATATATATATATATATATATAATATATATATATATATATATATATATATTATATATCATATATTATACTGGAAATGATTTTATGCCTTTTCCTTTTTGGCTACCTCCCTTGTAAGGGGAAAAGGCCTTGGTATATGTATGTATGTATATATTATATATTAAACATTATATGTTATATATTATATGTTATATATTATGTGTTATATATTAGATGTTATGTATTATATATTATGTATTATGTTTTATATATTATCTTATATATTAAATATTATATATTATATATTATATATTATATATTATATATTATATATTATATATTATTATATATTATATATATATTATTATATATTATGTATTGTATATTACATATTATATATTATATATTATATATTATATATTATATATTATATATTATATATTATATATTATATATTATATATTATATATTATATATTATATATTATATATTATATATTATATATTTTATACTATATATCATATACTATATATTGTATATTATATACGATTTATTATATAAT
>NC_134786.1:36383290-36390790 GCF_046742065.1 Oratosquilla oratoria | reverse complement strand
CTCTCTCTCTCTCTCTCTCTCTCTCTCTCTCTCTCTCTCTCTCTCTCTCTCTCTCTCTCTCTCTCTCTCTCTCTCTCTCTCTCTCTCTCTCTCTCTCTATATATATATATATATATATATATACATATATATATATATATGCATATATATATATATATATATGTACGTATGTATGTATGTATGTATATATCTATTTGTCTATCTATCTAGCAATGTCTACCTCTCACTCTTCTTCTCTTTCTCTTTCTATTCTATTCCTTTTTAGCTCCTTGCAGGACGGATTACAAGTATAACTTTTTCTATATCCAAAGGGTAATCACTAATAAAGTAAATTGGCTACCTTACATCCATTACTTTTCGTTCAAAATATGAACTTCAAGAATCCTAGGAGAAAACATACACATACAATTGACCCATTTATCTTAAATACATTTTCATTTAATCATATATTTCATGTGTTTAATCAGATAATTACGAACATACTCATATAAGAGTAAAGAATTGATGCGTATGTAATATGAAATCTTACTCCATGGGGTCCCAGTGGCTTCGTCTCTTCCATATTGTCGTATGGAAAGGGTTATTTTTGTTAATTGGTCTATTGTCTTTATTGGAGTATTTTGTCCTCTGGGTTTATATATTCTCTGCGGGATTTGGAGGGAGTTTTACTGTCCTTAATCTTCCTCCCAGGGACTATTTCGTCTCTGCCGTGGTCAGCCATCAGGAACTTCTCTTGTCTTGATTGTCTATCACGAACTCATTTTGTCTTGATTACCTATAAGGGCCCCATTTCCCCCTTTTTTCGCGAATGATGAAAGATCCTCCAAACCATGAGTCTAGATTTGATTGCCTTTTCGTCGAAGTATCTAATATCTACAGACTACATGAGGTTTATGAACTTATGTTGCTTAGTCATGGTTTCTATCCTAGATGTTTGTAAAGATTTTTTTTTATCTTCAGGTATATTTTAGAAAATGTCTTTGTCTGGAACTTGGTGTAATCGTACAGGTAATAAAAGCTTCGTGTTTCTTCTCTAACATGCATGTTATTTATTTTACTGTTTAGAAAAGTAATGTAACATGGTGTGTCTTTATTGGGTGGATCCACTGATCATCTTACAACGGCAAAGCATAATGTCTTGCCATCGGCCTTGGACGTTGGACACAATGAGTCATAGGCATACAATGCCGTCATCACCAACTTGATTCCCTTTGGTGGTGATGATACAAAATTGTGCGGAGTGGCAAATGATCACTCAAACCAATTAGATATTCAAGAAGATTTAGATCAATTACAACAATGGTCTGAAAAGTGGCTAATGAAATACACAAGTAAATGCAAGGTAATGCACATCGGTAAAAATAACAGTAAGTACGATTACAAGTTATTTGGAAATTCATTAACAAAAGTGGATAGTGAAAAAGATCTCGGTGTAATTATCAGTAACGACCTCAAATCATCCAAGCAGTGTATTTCAGCCTCTGAGAAAGCAAATAAGGTTCTAGGACTGATTGCACGATCTTTTGATTTCAAAAGTCCATCACTCATTAACAAGCTATATAAATCGTTAGTTCGTCCACATTTGGAATATGCTGTTTCCATATGGTCACCGAATCTCATTAAAGACATTGACGACTGGAAAAAGTACAACGGCGAGCCACACAACTGATTCCAAATATCAAAAATAAATCATACGAAAATCGACTAAAACATATGAATCTGTTTTCCCTAAAAAAGCTTAGACTCAGAGGACCCTTGATACAGGTCTTTAAGATTCTAAAGGGAATTGACAACATCAAAAGTGACAAAATTTTCACATTGAATGAGAATCAGAGAAGAAACAATGGTCTCAAACTGTCCGGAAATAGATTCAATTTGGAAGTAGGTAGAAACAACTTTGCCAACCGTGTAGTTAATGAATGGAATAAACTTCCTGCACAGGTAGTGCTATGTAGTTCAGTTCGAAGCTTTAAGAATCATTTAGATAAATACCTAAGCAAGATGCTGTAATGATTATAATTTATTTTATATTATTTGTTTTTGTTTTGTTATCATTTGTCTGTCTGATTTTTATTTATTATTAGTTATATGTCAATTTATTATTATTTACTATTTACCTGTTTGTTTATTATTCAACTATACCTATGCATTTATTTATGTATTTTATTAGTTATTTACATTATTATAGTTTTTATTTAATATTTTATTATTATTTATGATTTTTTTTCGCATCCGACCTAGATATGGACCAAAAGGTCTTTTGTCGGCATGCTCCGCCTTTGTGATCCTTTGTAGTCCTTTGTAAGCAGCCACAAAGTGTGTTCCGACCTTCCTTACCCTCCCCAACTCCCACCTATGATATTGCTGTATAGACAATATGACTTGGGGTGATGACTTGTTATTGGGTATAAATCAGTTTTCATCTAAGCATGGTGTGGGGGGTCGGTGTGTTTTTGAATGACTCTTGGAAATGTCGGTATTCATTTCAAATTTGCGATTCGTCGCCAATATCCAGCGATTCCATCCTTGGGAATAATATCGAGCCGAAGAGTTGAATTCATAGAAGTGGTAAAGGAAACAGTTGAGGAGAGTAGCAGAACGGAGGGAGGGTAGAAGTAAGAAGTGATCAGCATTCCTTTTTCAGTGAAGACCAGTCTCCGATCATAAAGAAATACTACGTGACACTGGTCTGAATTGGTGTCATAAAAGTCTTCTAGAATGTGGACAGCACAAAACATATGAAGTCAATACTCCATACGAAAAACCTCCGTTGAAAATGAAAGTTCTTAGATTTTTCACTTAGAAAATATTGCTTGCTAAGGCAATGTTGAAGGCCTGTTCTTCATAAACACATCTAATCTAGCTATGCTTTGGATAAATCACTATATTATTCTTGTTCATATAAGTTAAACCTAGTATCTCATTGCAATTTAACTACCTATCTATTAAGAAATAAAGCCCTTAATAAGCTGTCCTGCCGCAATCTGAACACTCCAATCATACAGTGGACGGTTTGATTTGACATTATTACTCAGATAATAAAAAAGTTCCATCTTCAGTTTCCTTTTATCTTCTGATAACTGGACTAAGAGGTTCTCTCTTCATAAATTTACTTCTACGTTCTTGACCATTAAAAGTAAAAACTGAGATGTATTCAGCACTAGCAGGGATAGTTAATGGGCATTCTCTTGTTCCTTTAATTTGATCATATAATTCGTTATATCTTAAGAGACTCATTGCTTCCTCCTGGTTAGCATATGTGTATAACTGGTGAAAGGAGTTTTTGGTATCTTTCCTCCTGTGAATAGGACACTGTATTATTTTTATTCACCAACTCAATTTTGTCGATTTGACGATTGTCCCAGCCAACTCCTGCGGAGATGCTTGGCTCCCCTCTTTCCCATTATGCCCAACCTTTCCCCTAATTCACTCATTAGACAAACTTGGATCAAGAAGGCACTTAGTCATGATAATAAACAGAATGTGAAACCACGCGTATATTACGAAGAGATCTTCAGCCTAATGCATAAATGTCAAGGCATTTGCAATGCAGCCCTCATAACTCATTAAAGATAATGCATAAGAAATGAGCAAATGGAACATAGTATGCACATAAAAAACGAATATGTCGCATCATGTAAGAGAATACAGTAATGGCCGTGAGTAATAATTCACAACATTGCATAGGAGACATTCTCGACTGTGCTCTATTGTGCTTGTTACAAAGAGTTATGCTAATAATTAGTTTAAATATCTCGTTTAGACGTCTATAGCTTATGAATCTTGGATATAAATATATATTATATCGATGGGCAATCTTCTAACAGCAATTAGTTACTATATCATTGCTGTCTCATGATTGTGCTCGTATACTAGCCTCGTTAGACAAAGGATTACAAAGGCAGACCATGCCGACAGGAGACCTTTTGGTCCATATCTAGGTCAGATGCGAAAAAAATATAATAATGATAAATAAATAAATAAATATAATAATATATATAATATCAAATAACATGAATAAATAAATGCATAGGTATAGTTAAATAATAAACAAACAGGTAAATAGTATATAATGATAAATTTACATATAACTAATGATAAATGAGAGTCAAACAAATAATGATAAACATACAGAGAAATGGTAACAAAACAAATAAACAAATAATAGAAAATAAATGACAATTATTACAACATCTTGCTTAGGTGCTTATCTAAATGATTCTTAAAGCTTCGAACTAAACTACATTGCACTGCCTCTGCGGGAAGTTTATTCCATTCATTAAATACACGGTTGGCGAAATTGTTTCTACCCACTTCCAAAACAAATCTATTTCCTGATAGTTTGAGACCATTGTGTTTTGTCTGATTCTCATTCAATGTGAAATTTTTGTCACTGTTGATGTTGTGAATTCCCTTTAGAATCTTAAAGATCTGTATCAAGTCACCTCAGAGTCTATGCTTTTTTATGTTTTAGTCGATTTTCGTACGATTTATTTTTGATATTTGGAATCAGTTGTGTGGCTCGCCGTTGTACTTTTTCCAGTCTGTCAATGTCTTTAATGGTGATTCGGTGACCATACGGAAACAGCATATTCCAAATGTGGACGAACTAACGATTTATATAGCTTGTCAATGAGTGATGGACTTTTGAAGTCAAAAGATCGCGCAATCAGTCCTAGAATCTTATTTTTTCCTCAGAGGCTGAAATACACTGCTTAGATGATTTGAGATCGTTACTGATGATTACGCCGAGATCCTTTTCACTATCCACTTTTGTTAACGAATTTCCAAATAACTTGTAATCGTACTTACTGTTATTTTTACATAAGAACATAAGAATGAAAGAGACTGCAAGAGACCATAAGGCCTACACTAGGCAGCTCCGTATCCATCACCACCTGTCATCCCCATCCATAAAGTTGTCTCATCGTTTCTTAAAACAACTGATAGTTTCAGCGCTTACTACATGGTTACTAAGTCTATTCCATTCGTCGACCCCCCATTAGTAAAACCAATTCTTGCCTATTTCCTTCTTAAGTATAAATTTGTCCAGTTTAAATCCATTACTGCGTGTCCTGCCCTGTTGTTTTAATACGATGACCTTGTTTGCATCACCCTTATTAAAGCCTTTGATCCATTTGAACACCTCTATTAGGTCACTCCGCACTCTGCGTCTTTCCAGAGAATGTAAGTTTAGGTGCCTAAGCCTCTCTTCGTAAGGCAAATTTCTGAGTCCATGTATCATTTTGGTCATTCTTCTCTGTACTGATTCTAGTGAATTGATGTCCATTCTGTAGGACGGAGACCAAAACTGTACCGCAAAGTCAAGGATGGGTCTAACTATCGCTAGACAGAGTTTGATAATTACCTCTGCACTTCTATTCGTTACCGCCCTAGTAATGAAACCTAATGCTCTGTTAGCTTTATTCCTGGCGCTAATGCACTGGTTCCTGGTTTTAAGGTCCGGACTCACTAGAACTCCCAAGTCTCTCTCGCACTCAGATTTTTCTAAAAGCGTATTGTCTAATCTGTATCTATTTTCAGGGTTGTGTAGCCCTACGTTTAACACGGTACACTTAGAGATATTGAAGTTCATTTGCCATTTCACCGACCATGTGAACAATTTGTTAAGGTCATCCTGCAAAATCTCTGCGTCGTATCCTGACCCAATTTGGTGTCCTATTTTAGTGTCATCCGCAAATTTACTAACATCACTATTTATCCAATCGTCTAAGTCGTTTATGAACAACAAGGAACCCAAAACCAAGCCTTGGGGGACCCCACTAGTAATATTGCCCCACCTAGATTTTACCCCATTTATGGTGACCCGCTGTTTTCTGTTACTAATCCAAGCTCTACTCCATTCTAACACTTTTATTCCTATGCCACGGGCTTTGTTTTTATTTAGTAGTCCCTAGTGTGGCACCTTGTCGAACGCTTTCCTAAATTCAAGGTAAATAATATCGTAATTATCATTGTTGTCTGACACCTTATATACTTTAGAGGAAAAGGATAGAAGATTAGTCACACATGACTTACCCTTAGAGAAACCATGCTGTGTATCTCGAATTAAATTATGTCTTTCGATGTGTTCTCTGAGTCTATTTACTATTATTGATTCAAGCATATTTTCTATAACCGATGTCAAACTGATTGATTTACAAAGGATTACAAAGGCGTAGCATGCCGACAGGAGATCTTTTGGTCCATATCTAGGTCGGATGCGAAAAAAATCATAATAATAATAAAACATTAGATAAAAACTATAATAATGTAAATAACAAATAAAATACATAAATAAATGCATAAGTATAGTTAAATAATAAAAAAAAACAGGTAAATAGTAAATAATAATAAATTGACATATAACTAATAATAAATAAAATCAGACAGACAAATGATAACAAAACAAAAACAAATAATATAAAATAAATTATAATCATTACAGCATCTTGCTTAGGTGTTTATCTAAATGATTCTTAAAGCTTCGAACTGAACTACATTGTAATACCTGTGCAGTAAGTTTATCCCATTCATTAACTACACGGTTGGCAAAGTTGTTTCTACCTACTTCCAAATTGAATCTATTTCCGGACAGTTTGAGACCATTGTTTCTTCTCTGATTCTCATTCAATGTGAAAATGTTATCACTTCTGATGTTGTCAATTACCTTTAAAATCTTAAAGACCTGTATCAAGTCACCTCTGAGTCTACGCTTTTTTAGGAAAAACAGATTCATATGTTTTAGTCGATTTTCGTATGATTTATTTTTGATATTTGGAATCAGTTGTGTGGCTCGCCGTTGTACTTTTTCCAGTCTGTCAATGTCTTTAATGAGATTCGGTGACCATACGGAAACAGCATATTCCAAATGTGGACGAACTAAAGATTTATATAGCTTGTTAATGAGTGATGGACTTCTGAAATCAAAAGACCGCGCAATCAGTTCTAGAATCTTATTTGCTTTCTCAGAGGCTAATATACACTGCTTGTATGATTTGAGGTCGTTACTGATAATTACGCCGAGATCTTTTTCACTATCCACTTTTGTTAACGAATTTCCAAATAACTTGTAATCATACTTACTGTTATTTTTACCTATGTGCATTACCTTGCATTTAATTGTGTCAAATTTCATTAGCCACTTTTCAGACCATTGCTGTAATTTATCTAAGTCTTCTTGAATATCTAATTGGTTTGAGTGATCATTTGCCACTCCGCACATTTTTGTATCATCAGCAAATTTGGAAACAGTAGATTTTAGTCCATGGTCTATATCATTTATATATACTATGGATAGAAGTGGCCCAAGAACCGGACCCTGAGGAACTCCACTTGTAAAAAAATTTCCATCTAGAAGTTTTGCCATTCAAAACAACTCTCTGTTTTCGACCATTCAACCAATTACTAGTCCAACTTAATAGGCTACCACTTATTCCGTGTAAAGCTAATTTAGTAAGTAGTCTTTCATGTGGGACGGTATCAAAAGCTTTTGCAAAG
>NC_134786.1:36375790-36378290 GCF_046742065.1 Oratosquilla oratoria | reverse complement strand
CAAGACATCAATGGATGCACTGTGTATGAGCAGGTGACTGGTTGTCAATATAGCCTTATCTCATTGCTACACAGTGCCTGTTAAGACATATATTTTTAAACCAAATTATCCATATTCTGTGTAGACTTAAGTGCTGGGGTTCTAGTGGTCCGTACTATCATTATAATTATACACCATATATCAATGGGTAGTTTCCTTGTTCACCACCAGGGATGTTTCAATGATCAGTCGGTATTATGACTGTGAGCATGTGTGAGCTGCCCTTTGTCTCATCTTTCGTTCAAGGCCTTTACGATATGAGTGACCCTAGAGAGATTCTCATTTCCTAATCGACATAGGTCTTGCAGTCATTATGATACTTAAGCCTACCTACTAACGGCATCGTGCCTGTTCTCGAATGTGTGTGTATGTGTGTGTGTGTGTGTGTGTGTATGTGTGTGTGTATGTGTATATCTGTGTATGTGTGTGTGTGTGTGTGTGTGTGTGTGTATGTGTGTGTGTATGTGTATATGTGTGTATGTGTGTGTGTGTGTGTGTATGTGTATATATATGTGTGTGTGTGTGTGTGTGTGTGTGTGTGTGTGTGTGTGTATGTGTGTGTGCATGTGTATATGTGTGTGTGTGTGTGTGTGCGCGTGTGCGCGCGCGTGAGTGTGTGTGTGTGTGTGTGTGTGTGTGTGTGTGTGTGTGCGCGTGTGTATGTGTATGTGTGTGTATGTGTGTGTGTGTGTGTGTGTGTGTGTGTGTGTGTGTGTGTGTGTGTGTGTGTGTGTGTGTGTGTGTGTGTGTGTGTGTGTGTGTGTGTGTGTGTGTGTGTGTGTGTGTGTGTGTGTGTGTGTGTGTGTGTGTGTGTGTGTGTGTGTGTGTGTGTGTGTGTGTGTGTGTGTGTGTGTGTGTGCTCGCAATAGAATTAGAATAAAGTAAGCAACGAGAATAGACGTTGAGTAAATCTGGAAACATATATTAGGATATCTTAACAGTTGATATAGGCTGTTTAATTGAGATTAATGAGCAAGTAGGTGCAAATGTAAGTGCCACTTAGTCTGAGCAAGCTGAACAAAGGTAAGAGATTTTGGAACTACTAATTACTCCTTATCATTACTTATAACTTATACGCTAGTCAGGCTGTACTAATACCGTATATCGGAACTACTTGCTTAGGAAATATTGCCGTTATAGTATGTCTAAAGGGTATCACAGGAGCAAACTTAGATAACTAGGAGTAAAAAATTAGAATAAGTTAGTATTTAAGGAAGTATAAAGATACTGATTATTCTGAATATATATTGTTCAAATAAGCCAAACTCACCAGAAACACTGTACATATCCATCCTAGAGTAATAAGTTTCACATGAAAAACACATAGTCAATTACATTAATGGTTTATTGAAGGAAAATCATAAATATATTTTAAGAACAACGCTCTGCCATCAAAATAATGATGTTTAGCACAAAAATCTGTGCAGCGTCGGAGTAAACGCGCTTTCGAAATAATGTAAAAATAATAGCACCGAGCGTATTCATGTTTTGTACACAAAACAGGGACAAGGGAATAATTAGAAAATGAATAAGGAAAGAATGAATAAATGAATGATATTATGTGCAAATTTCTGCCAGCAGTGAGCTGGAAAAGCTGGCAAGTCGAGAGATAGGAACAGACAGTCCCCCATCGTCCACCCTTGCCCAGCGACTGGTCACAAGCTTCTTGGGTTAGGCTGGAAGAGGAAGCGTCTGAGTTAGTTCCGAGGGCGAGACGGTCGGTCGGTCGGTCAGACGATGAGCTAAAGTCGAGATGGGGCGGAGTGGGGCGGGGCGGAGCGGGTGTGGGGCGGGGCGGGAGGGCTATTGATTGCACAGCCATGCACGCACCGCACTGCACAAACCCACACTGCTCTCCCGTGCTCCAGCCAGCGATGCCTGATGTAAGTGATGCTGATATCCACGTCTACTGAGACTCAAGCCACACGATGCTACATCAGCTAACTCTCCAGACCCAAGCTCTTTCTGATGTTGTGGCCACTTCTGGCCACACCCACCTAGGCTGCAGCCCAAACTCGCCAACGCTACTGACGCAGCGGCCCTTACGCATGCCGGTGTTGATAGCTAAGCTAAATTGCATCACGTCTCAAGCCTATTTAATACAATAACCTCATTGGCTTATGTCTACAGAGGCTGTCATTGTCTAAGACTAAACAGCGTCGCAGTTCTCCAAGCCTAGTTCTGATCTTACAGCATCCATGTTCGTTCCTTGGCGCTGTTAAAGCTACTAGTACAGACCCTCTTCCCCAACGTTGCAGACACTCTTGATGCTGCTGTCATCACCACCTTACAGCTGTCTGGAAACGATACGACCACAACACTGTAAACGATGTTGTTATCACTTGCATGCAATTGCAGATATACATTATTCATTCAATGTTATGATAGAAAACATGCTCCAGAATGTTATTACTAAAGAATGATCTTAACAAGGCTCTCTGTTGTTGTTTATTCTGGCTTT
>NC_134786.1:36355790-36358290 GCF_046742065.1 Oratosquilla oratoria | reverse complement strand
CACACACACACACACACACACACACACACACGTGTATATATATATATATATATATATATATATATATATATATATATATATATATATACATATACCAAGGCTTTTTCCCCCTTACAAGGGGGGTAGCTAAAAAGGAAAAGGCATAAAATTATTTCCACCCATTCCATCCCTGAATACACTCCACTCCCCTCCACCCTCCCTCTTATCTTAGCACCTCCTGGATGACGGGTCATCCCTGCACCTTGTCCACTGCCCTGGGTCAGAAGCAGTGTCGCAAGACAGAGCACATCCACAGCATGGCCGCTTCCTTAAATCGGCGACCCCCTTCTCCGTCCCCCCATTGTATAAAAGGAGAAGACGGGGAGAAATCCCTTCGGGCTGCGTCAAATTTTGCTCACACATACTACCTCACCCCCCATCCCCCCGCCCATTCCACCTCATGCAATCACAACATCATCCATATACAACCATTCTCCATTCACCCCTGTCTTCTGTCCTCTCCCGTCTTTCCTCAACAGACATTCCCCTCTTCCCCAAAGCCCCCTTCACCCCATCCATCCACCTCATCCTAAGACGTCCCCTCATGTTCACTCCCTCCACATCTGCCTTCCATACCTCTTTTACTAGTCTTTCTTCACTCATTCTTTCCATGTGTCCAAACCATCCTAATATTCTTTCATCAACCCTATCTCCCAGCTCCTTTTCCACCCCTGTTCTCCTCCTCATCTCCTCATTTCTCACTCTATCTAGCCTAGTAACCCCCATCATACTTCTCAGACACCTCATCTCAAACACATTTAAACTCCTTCTCTCTTCTTATAAATGGGCAGGAGATTCTCTCTCAAGCATATTTCATTGAATGAAATGGCAAGCTTGTTGTTACAAAGCTTTTTGTCAATCTTCTCTCTCATTCGTAAGGCGACTTTGCCTTCCATAGGCAGGAGTCCGAGTGATTCGTCGTATGCCATAAGATAGAAATAGGCATAGTCGAAAGCCAAAAAGAGTTTTCGCACATCCTGGTGTTTCTTCAGTGGCAATTGAAGTAATGGAGATTCCATGAAGATCAGCAATTTTTATACCCGGAAGGTGGATGGTGATTGGCTGAATTACTGCGGGTTAGGTACGGTCTGTTCTCCCATTGGCTGAGAGGTGCGCGACGTCATCAGTTTGCGCCCCAGCACCGTAATGGGCGGACCTCCTAACGCTGGGTAACGCTTGCAGGTCATGGGCTTGTATATTAAGATTTGGGGAAAGATCTTTTATGTAAAGGGCCTCCAGTATAGGTAATCTTCTAGGGTCTTGGTGTGTGGTTAAAATTTCTGTGTTGTTGACCAGGGTTTCCCTTCGTAAGATGGTGTGGTGAGTGTCTTTGGAATGATTCTTAGGTGCACCTGATGTCAGATGGTATGACAGTCTACGCGACAGCTTCATGGTGGTCATACCAATATAGGAAGAAGGTTGGGTTGCGCAGTCCCCAAGGTTACACGTATACCTATATATGGCATGAGATCTCTGAAGTTTATCGTTGATGGACTTGCTGTTGTTCTTGATGAGTAGGCTTGATGTCTTCTTATTTTGGTAATATATGGTAAAAACAATTTTGGTGTGTGCGGAAGTCAGCTTGATATTCCTTCTGATGATTTACTTCATAATTCTTTCATCTTCCTTGTATGCCGTGGAGAAGAATGATTTATAAAATGTATTAATGATCTTCACTGGTGTTTGGTTATCTTCCGAGAGGTTCTTTTTTTAGGTACCACATGTCCATTATTTTCTTAGTTATTCTTTCAATGCGTTTGTTGGCAAATCCGTTGCTGATGAGGACTTGCGTGGCCCTTTCTAACTCTGAGTGGACGGCCCTTCAGTTGTTGCAGTGTGTGAGGGCTCTTCTAATAAAGGCACCTATTGTAGAATCCTTGTACCTCTAAGGGCACTCACTTGATCCATTTAGGATTGGTGGATTTAACATAAACAGAGGTGTTGAAAGTTTCTTCTCCCTGTTTCACCAGAACATCAAGAAATGGAAGGGAACCTTCATTACTATGTTCGATGGTGAAGTTGAGGCCAGAAGCTTCTTTCAATCGTTGTTGTAAGGCTTCAATCTTTTGGATGTTCTCGGTCATAACAAAAATATCATCGATGTATCGGCAATATATTCGTGGTCTCTGTACCTCATCGAATACATCTTCTTCAATGCTGCCCATGAAAAAATTGGCAAATAGAACTCCTAATGTGGATCCCATGGCAACTCCATCAATCTGGCAGTACTTGGTCCCCCTCGGGCAGGTGAATGGTGCTTCTTTGGCACAGCATTCTAGCAGTTTCTTCATCACGTGTTCTGGGATGTCTGTTGATTATATACTGGATGGTACGGTCCACCGAAATATTAGTGAAGAGATTTTCTACGTCCAACGATGCAATCGCTCCTTTCGAGCTGGTATTAGCTAGGAGGTCCAGGAAGTCGGTGGTAGACTTGACAAGCTGGCACGTAAGGTGCGAG
>NC_134786.1:36328290-36340790 GCF_046742065.1 Oratosquilla oratoria | reverse complement strand
CCTCGTCATAATTTTTTTTTGTATCAATTAATGATCTAGTAGTGCTTTTCAACATATATAATTTTCTACATGTATATCTGTGTATTAATTTGCTTTTAAAGTGTCTGGTTCTTATGATTTATTATATCTTCAAGTATTACAAAAATATATTATCAATCATTAAGTCATTGACTCAAGACTTATCTGTCACCTTTTCCTTGTATTTCTAGACCTTTCATTGAATTGACGTTTCATATTGAAACCATTTTCGAATATTCAATCTTTTCTAGTATACTTGATCCCCTCCGTAGTTCGTATCTCTTAACATTTTCTTCAAGGTAATTTATGTCACCCATTTTCAATGCTTGCATTCTTATTTCATGTTTGTTTCAGGTTTTTTATATATCTTGAAAACATTCCTTCCACGTTGTTTTCTATTCTTGATTTTTGCGCCACTAACTTTCCCTGCTTGCTTTTAATTTCCATTTTCATGCCTCAAACAAGATTCTCTTGAAACCCTTCAGTTACCTTCAGCTTCAACAATTTATCCGTCTCTTTATTCCTTAATATATTTTTTCACTGAGTATACTTTTTGTACCTTGTTTTGTACTTCTTTCTATTGTTCTGATAATTTCGTATAATTTTTTTATCGTAAAATTTCATGTCTGCTTTCAACAACTCGATTCTTTTTCCTACGTTCCCAGCCCCTTTGTCCCGTATACATTAACCATACACTTCATTATTTTTTCTTTTATTTTCTTTTTTTTTCTACTGTTACTCTTTTCAATTTTACATTTATCTACTTTCGATGAAAAATTTATTTCTTATTGTATCTAACATTTGTCCTTCTTATTATTTTTTCTTATTTCCGTCGGTATCTTGTCCATCTCAGAATTGTTTAATTCTATATATTTCTTTCACTATTTATACAACCAACAACCTTTGCTTCAGACTTAAACAAGACATCGAAAGATTCTCTCTTTGCTGTTTCTGTTTTTCCATGCGTTTTATTTTTCATCTTATTTTCACAAAAGATATAGCTTATTACTAAGTTTTTCTGTGCGTACACTTCACCTATTCTTGTCTTCAAGTCCCTGGGTAGTGTTACTTCATCTTTCCTCTATGTCAAACTCTAGGTTTGCCTGACAGAAGAGGTCTCCTCTCCCAGTCGCACTCGGGGCAATCTCACTTCCTGGTACGACCCCCTTTACTGTCTATTTCATTTAAAACTTTATCATCCCGTACACACACATGATTGGGATACCTTTCTTTTCCTCTTACTGGTCAACAAAAAGAAACTTTTTTAATCCCAAAAACCAAAGTAGGTGACTTTAATGGTGTTTATTATGTGAAATTCAAATAAGTTTTCAGAATTTGTTTATCAGGCACGTCTTTTGTGATATTATAACTTAATCTTGTAACAAATGTATATCTTTAATTAATATATCAGGGTGATATTACTAATGTACTGACCTTTTAAATGTAGCGATATTAGCTTTCCGGCTATATTTGGCTTATGGAACGTCTTTTCTAAATGTTGAACAGTAATCAGCTAGCAAAGAAAGGCTCCACTTTCCTTAGTACCGGGTTTATATATTCAAAATGTCCTGGTGAAACCTCCCGCCGTGCTCCCCAATTGATTGCACCAAGTGAGAGTTCAAGAAATGAATTTATAGAATCAGATTGTATCCCAAGCTTTTCTATGAAGTCTATGCAGCTTTTTCAACATTAGTAAGCACTTCATTTAAGTTTTGAACTTACATCAGTTCCCTAATCTATAGTCCTACAAAAGTATCTTCTTTGAGTTTTGCATCACTTATTGTGGGAAATATATTTCTCAAATATTTGAATCCCTCACTAGTTTTATTCATATCTTTGACAAACTTCACTAACCTTAGCTTGATATACAAAGGCAGATAATTTTTTTCACGATCAACAAGTGGAGTACCAATGACATTCTTTTCTCATGGAACCAATTACTACTTTGAACACACTCTCTTTATATAGTGATTTTTTTCTGTCTGCCCCACTCACAAAGAAAGCAACAAAACTTAGTGTGACCATCCAAGTAAAAGTGCCATTACCTTTTGGTTAACGCAGACATTCCATTTGAATTCCCTATACTTTATTTTTCTTTTGTTTTTTGCAATCAAAGCTTCATACTCTTATATATTTCCTTCATATTAGCTCCATGAGACAGAGGAACAGAGGGAAACTTGTTTCTATTAGTAGGACTGCTTTCAAGCTTATTTTCGAATAGTCAATAAAGAAGTGCCACTCAGTTGTGTTATACTTACAATCACGGTCTTTCATAAAGACTGGACATCATTGCAGAATAGCAGACTATCCTCAAATGAGGAAATTTTTTAGGAACACTATGATGATCATACATACATACATATACCAAAGGCTTTTCCCTCTACACGGGGGGTAGCCAAAAAGAAAAAGGCATAGAAACTACTCCCACCCATTCCATTTCCTATATATTCCACTCCCCTCCACCCTCCCTCTCATCTTGGCACCTCCTGGATGACGGGTCATCCCTGCATCCTGTCCACTGCCCTGGGTCAGAAGCAGTGTCGCAAGACACAGCACATCCACAGCAAGGCCGCTTCATAAATTCGGCGACCCCCCCTCTCCGTCCCCCCATGCAGAAAAGGAGAAGACGGGGAGAAATCCCTTCGGGCTGCGTCAATTATTTTTCTCATACATACTTCCTTACACCCCATCCCCCACCCACTATCCCTCATGCATCACAGCATCATCTATACACAACCCCTCTCCATTCACCCCTATCTTCTGTCCTCTCACGTCCTTCCTCAACAGACATTCCTCTCTTTTGTAATGCCCCTTTCACCCCATCCATCCATCTCATCCTAGGACGCCCCCTCATATTCACTCCTTCCACCTCTGCCTTCCACACTTTTTTTTACTAATCTTTCTTCACTCATTCTTTCCATGTGTCCAAACCATCCTAATACTCTTTCATCAACCCTATCTCCCAGCTTCCTTTCCACCCCTGTTCTCCTCCTCACCTCCTCATTTTTCACTCTCTCCACCCTAGTAACCCCTATCATACTTCTCAGACATTTTATCTTAAACACATTCAAACTCCTCTCTTCCTCTCTCAACATGTTTCTGCCCCGTACAAAGCTGTTGGCACAATCACTCCTTCATATAACCTCCTCTTAGCATCCATTCCCAGATGTCTATTTCTCATTACACTTTTCAATCCACCAAGGCATTTACTCGCTTCTCTCAATCTACATTCTACCTCCACCCCCACTCTTTCATTTCCTGCCACATTTGCACCCAAGTATCTAAAACTATCCACTTCCTCCAGTCTTTCACCCTTAATACTCACTTCCAGCCTGCTGTCACTCTCTCCCCTTGTACATCTCATCACCTTACTTTTGCCCACATTTATCTTAAGCTTCCTTCTTTCACACACCTCAAACTATGTCACTAACTTCCTCAATCCCTCCTCTGATCCTGCTACAAACGCAGTGTCGTCAGCAAACAACAATTGGCTCACCTCCCACTTTTCTCCATTTTCTTTAATCATCTCCGACCCCTGACCCACTACCCTTGCATTCACCTCTCGTACCACCCCATCCATGTAAAGATTGAACAGCCAGGGCGACATAACACATCCCTGACGAAGTCCCACCTTTACCTCAAGCCATTCACTCTCTCCATTTCTAATCCTAACACAAGCTCTACTACTCTCGTAAAAACTCTTGACTGCTCTTAACAGCTTTCCTTCTATCCCATATATCTGAGGTATGTCCCACAGTACCTTCCTGTCTACCCTGTCGTAAGCCTTTTCCAAATCCATAAAAGCCCAAAAAACATCCTTATCTTTTCCTATAGCTTTTTCACATATCTGTCTTACCACAAAAATCTGATCTACACAAGCCCTACCTGTCCTAAACCCACACTGTTCCTCACCAATTACTCCCTCTGTTCTTCTCCTATTCCTCTCAATCAAGACTCTCCCATAAGCCTTTCCAACTACACTCAACAAGCTGATCCCTCTGAAACTACTACACTCACACTTGTCCCCCTTTCTCTTGTAAAGCGGACCTATACAGGCACTCCTCCAGTCCTCCGGTACTCAACCCTCTCTTAAGCAAACATTAAATAACCTCACCAGCCAGTCCACCATAACTGTACCTCCTTTCTTCAGACATTCTGTATGGCATCCATCCAACCTAGGTGCCTTACCTGCTCTCATCATCTTAACAGCTGCTTTCACTTCATCCTTCCCTATTTCTCCTCCATTTTCTTCACTCATCATTCTCATTTTCTTAGCGATTCCCACTGCAATTACCTTTCCCTCCCTATCCTCCTTCACATTTAGCAACTTCCTAAAATACTCTGCCCACCTTCCTCTCACTGCCTTCTCTTCCATTATCATCTCTCCATCTGCACCTTTTACCTTATCCTCTCTACTTGAATCGCCTTCTCTTTCTCTTTTAATTTCCTTCAAAAACATCTTTTTACTACTTTCAAAATTTACTGTCATACCCTTACCCCATTTCACATCTACTCTTCTCTTTGCTTTCTTTATCTTATGCTTAACTTCCCTTCTCTTTACTTTGAATCTCTCATACGATTCCCTCGTCCTAATTTGTAGCCAATCTATGAATACCTGCTTCTTCTCTTCTACACCTTTCTTTGCTTCCTCATCCCACCACTCACCACCCTTCCTTCTATTTCCTCCCACCCTCCTTGTTCCACACACCATCTTTGCACACCTTATGACTCCCTCCTTGAACCATCCCCATTCCTCTTTCACTGCTAGATCTACTCTATTCTTTACTCCTTCCCACTCCTCTTTCAGCTTCTTCTTATACTCATTCTCCTTTTTTTTTCTCATTTAAGCAGTTCAATCTAAGTACCTCCCTACCTTCTGCCCTTTTCCTCTTTCTCCACCTATTCTTCACTATCAACTTACCTTCCACCAGAAAATGATCTGATATTCCCCCACTCTCTCCCTTTAGAACATGTACATCCTTAACTCTTCCAACCATACTCCTGGTCACCACTATATAGTCCATTAACGCTCTATTTATCACCCTTCTATCCACTACCATCTCCCATGTGTACTTATGTTTGACTTTCTTCCTAAACACTGTATTTGCTATCATCAACTCTCTTTCAAGACACATCTCCACCATCAATTCTCCACTACGATTTTTACCTGGAACTCCATACTTCCCAATCACTCTGCATATTGGTTCGTTTCCTACCCTAGCATTAAGGTCTCCCAATACAACTACATTGACATTTCTCCCTAATCCCTCTATGTACTCATTTAAATCTACCCAAAAAGCCTCCCTTTCTTCTACATTCTTCTCACTACCAGGTCCATACACACTTACAAAAATCCACACCTCCTTTCCCAGCTTCACCTTGATCCACATCAGCATTGATGAAACCTCCTTCCACTCCACTACCTGCTTACTTATCTCTTCACTTACTTGTATAGCCACCCCTTCTCTCCCTTGTCCCCTCTTCACTCCTGAGTACCTCCTAGCTACACTCCCAAACTCACAGTTGCCCTTTCCTTTCATTTTAGTTTCACTCAAAGCCAACACATCCATCATTCTTCTCACAAACATACTGGCTATCTCTCCCCTTTTATTCTCATCTGTACCACATCCACGCACATTAAAAGACCCAAACCTTAGGGTACTGGTTGGAAAATTCCCAGACCCTCTTATGCCTTTTCTTCTTCTTCTTCTTCTTCTTCTTCTTCTTCTTTTTTTCTTTTTTTTTTAGGAATGTCCCCTTTTGGGGCTACAGGTAGTAGGATTCCTAATCCCATCCCCCGTCCCGTTTTTTGTCGCCTTTTACGACTCAAGTGAAAAGACTTGGTGGTAGCATTCTCTTCCCCCACCACAGGGTCGGCGAAAAAAGGAAATGAATACTCAGAGAAGTGGTACAGGACAGTAACAAGGGGTTGGAGGACAGCATAACAAAGGGATAGTCGTAGTATAAAAAGTGTCATAATTTCTCTATGAACAGAGTTTTCCTCTATCACAGGCAAAATGATGTGTGGCTCTGGTCCGTAGGGGCTCCCCATATAGACCCTGAGGTATCAACTGTATGCTACTTTACCTCAATAACATGCAGCCAATACCCCACACGGGGTATTATGATGATCATAATAATAAAAAACTAAATAAAGAAACGTACTGGAACACAAAAAAGTACACTGGTCAACAAAGAATTTGTCCCAAGAAAGAGAGCACCTCTTTTTCAGGTATTTTTGCATCCTGAAAAAAAAAAAAAAAAAAAAAAAAAAAATGTTGTATCACCCATAATATTTTGTTCCAGTACACTTTTCTAATTTTTCTATTGTGATCATCATTGTGTTTCCAGACTGACCTCAAGAGAGGAAATTTTCTTGAAAACACAATGATTATCACAATAAAAAAATAAAATAAAATAAAGAAGTGCACTTGAACTAAAAAAAAAAAAAAAAAAAAAATGGGTGATACATTTTTTTATTTTTATTTAGAATGCGAAAATACATGGAAAAGAGGTGCCCTCTCTCTTGGGACAAATTCTCTGTTGACCAGTGTTATCTTCCCTCGTTCTTATAACTGTCAGGTCTTCCTGATTTATTTTTCTCGCTATTTCATTGTGATTTTTTACTCTCTCCACTTATACTTTGTTTTCATTGGGATAAATATATGTACTTTTTGTTTTGCATACATGTACATTCTCTTGCTTTTTCATCTCGTTGATACACAACGTTCACCTGATTAAGTAGTGCTTCCTCCCCCCCTCCGCTTATTTTTGGTTGTCTTTATATCTTACTTTATTTCTCTTTGCCCATCCGTTATTTATAGTGGTGGCGAATGTTAATGCTAGTCAACTATTATTTATTCACTTTCGTTAGTGCTGAACCACACATGCGCATTAGATCTAGATCTTTCAACACACTTTCTAAGCCACATAGATATAGACATATGTACACGCATCTATTTTTATATATGCATATATACCTACTCGGGTATATTGGTACGTACTGTAGATATGCGTAGACTGTATGAGTGTATGTACATATCATATGCGTGTTTGTGTACGTTTGTTTTTGAATGCCTGTGAATGTGTGTGTGTGTATGCAAACACACACGCACACACACACACACACACACACACACACACACACACACACACACACACACACACACACACACACACACACACACACACACACACACACACACACACACACACACACACACACACACACACACACACACACACACACACACACACACACACACACACACACACACACACACACACACACACACACACACAAACGCACATGACTTTATGGTGCAGTGGTAGCTTTCGCGGCTACACACTACGGCGGTCCGGGTTCGAATTCCTCCCAGGGCTGAAATAATTTTAGTATCGCTGCTCTGGGAGTCGTTGCTCCAACTCTCGTGGGCGGGGAGTTGAGTATGTGTGTGCGTGTAAGTTCACAGTATAACTAGTGAGCTGTTACTGGGCTAGTGACACAGGGAGAGATTGACAGTCGGTTTAGGTTACGCACTTTATTGGAATGACACTAGTATACACACATAGACGCATTTTGGCAGGCCCGAGTCTAAAAGGATACTGACCGTGACCTGACCTCACAAGACTTGAGTACCCTTGGGGGTTACCGAAAAGTAGCGTCCCTCTGGCTGGGACAGGGTTGCCGGGCGTGGCCCGGAATTGTACTTTCATGCGGATACAAATGCCTGTAGTACAGGCGTAATATGGACTTAACCTACACAAATGTACTACAAGGCCGAAGGCCAGCTGTTTGTACACCACATGTACATTCCTTGTCCATCCCATTTCTGCAGCGGCGATACTATAAGCCAAAATATCGCGTAGAAGCACATGTGGGGGACTCTGTTCACCACATTTACCCTCCTTCCCCTGCGAAGCGTGGAATCGTGATGTACGAAGGGACGAGTGCCCGGAAACACTATACACGGGGGCGGCGCGCATAAGGGAGGGAAGAGGGTGCCTGTGACACCGTACCAGGTACCGGCGCCCCCTGGGATACAAATGCCTGTAGTACAGGCGTAATATGGACTTAACCTACACAAATGTACTACAAGGCCGAAGGCCAGCTGTTTGTACACCACATATACATTCCTTGTCCATCCCATTTCTGCAGCGGCGATACTATAAGCAAATGTGGGGGGCTCTGTTCACCACAACAGAATTACCTATAGATCGGTCATATATGAGCTCTGAGCTCTCTTTCGGGAGGAAAATAGATGACGATCACGTGGTGGACTCGTGATTGTCATTTATGTGTGTGTGTGTGTGTGTGTGTGTGTGTGTGTGTGTGTGTGTGTGTGTGTGTGTGTGTGTGTGTGTGTGTGTGTGTGTGTGTGTGTGTGTGTGTGTGCGTGCGTGTTCTTATTTAGACAAACAGTCTGTAATATTCATATGCCTCACATACTACAATTATTTTCTTTCACATCAATAACATATACCAAAATGTCACATTGATAAATGCATGCATGTGTAATTACTCTTTGGCTTCACAACTTCATATTTTACAGGATGTGTGCTGGGTTGTCCCTGCTCTACATATCCCAACACCATACTGAACTGTAATCCAGTGCATAACATTTGCTCATACCTTACCATTTCGAATGAAAACTTATCTGTGTTTCTCTGTCTTTTTTTGCCGCTCTTTGAAATAAATAAGTTAGAAAGCTACATAGCAAATTATAGACACACCTGTATTTGTACTTATTTACACATACGTGATAATTTGAATTCAAGCCATATAGCCATTCAATAATGCATAAGTTAGAAAGCTCCATAGCAAATTATGGACACACCTGTATTTGTACTTATTTACACATACGTGATAATTTGAATTCAAGCCATACAGACATTCAATAGTGCATCACTACTGTGATAGTGATCCCAACTGCATGCCTAAGTATATTCTCGATAAACGTATAACATTACTTCGCTAAGGTATATAGCTGTAATGTTTACATGTACTGTATATTGTCTTATCATCTATAGTGATGGAAATGGTAACATATTCATTATATGAATGTGCATGAATGGGTATTATATAGGATCTTGGTTTTTGATCACGTGCTAGACTTTGTGTTTGTGTGAAAGTGAACGTATTGTGTAGTTTTGTACTAAAGCTTTTTCTCCTCAATATGTCTCTGAACAAGAACTAAAAGAAATATATGACAGTTATGTAATGGGCACTGGATGTTTGATTTTCAGTCGGTTAACGTTTCTTTTCTTTACAGCAATATACAATGAATAGATGAATAGATAAGTAAGTAAATAAGAAACTAGATAAATAGATGAATAGATAAACTAGATAAATAAATAAATAAATAGACAAAAAAAATAAAAAATAAATAAATAGATAAAAAAATAAAAAATAAATAAATAGATAAATGAATAACTAAATAGATATATATAATTAAATAAATGAATAAACAAATAAATAAATAAGTTAATGAATACATACATACATACATATACCAAGGCTTTTTCCCCCTTCCAAGGGAGGTAGCCAAAAAGGGAAAGGCATAAAAACACTCCCACCCATTTCATCCCTAAATACACTCCACACCCCTCCCACCCTTCCTCTCATCTGAATGAATTGATTAAATGAATAAACGTAAATAAAAAAATTCTGTCTAATCATTGGTTGTAGGTGTGTCTGTGCTAAATATCAAGTTCTCATAGAAGAGCTTACATTTTTGGTAGATAACTGAGTCACTTTGAAAAGTTAATCTTTTCTGATAAGCCATACAAACATTATTTCATTTTTGTACATTTATATGCTTATTTATTCCTAAGAAATCATCACTTTCTACTCATTATTTCATCATTTCTAAATTCTACTATTTCATGTTCTCTTTCTCTAAATTTTGTGTTTAATTGTCCCAACTCTTGGATTCCTTACATCGTTTGGAAAAAAAAAAAAAAAAAAAAATCTGAATTTTGTGCTCAATTTCCACGGCTCTCGGATTCCTTTTATCGTTTGAAAATCAAACAATGTTCTCTTTCTCTGAATATTGTGTTCAATTTTCTTAATTATGGAATTCCTTACATCGTTTGAGAATCAAACAGTTCTTTTCTTTGAATTTTGTGTTAAAATTTCTTAACTCCTGGATTCCTTGCATCGTTTGAAAATCAAACAATGTTCTCTTTCTCTGAATGTTGTGTTCAATTTTCCCAACTCTTCGAATCCTTGGATGGTTTGAAAATGAAACAAATGTTTTTCTTAAAGGGGATTTATTTGTTTTGGTTTTTCTTTTATGTACCATTTATTTTCGTTCCTATTCTTACCTTTCCCCAGTGATCCATGACGCAGGCTGGCTACTGACTTTTTCACCTTTCCACACTCCAATATCTCGTCTGCATTGCTGGATTTTTGTTCAGTAATTAAAAATTGGACACAGACTGGCCTGTCATTTTTTAACCCTTGTTGATTACTACCCACGCGGAAGCGTTGCCTTCTCATCCATATGGATGGGGCTCGTACCTCGGTACTCTTTTGCATAACTTAACGCTATCTACTAAACCAGAGCAAGCTAATAAAGCATACACCTTATATATATAAATAGAACATATCAGAAATAATGATAAAAAAACTCAGACTAAGGATTGAAAAATTAAAACTTAGACGAATGTATACACCGACTGACACGATAAAAGACCAAAGGCACAGGTAGCCTACGTCAGGAGGCACTGAGTAGCTGCGGCCGAGCTCGTCACCTTTGTCCTATTATGCACTTTGTCCTATTATGCAGGTAACAGTCACTACTGGGAATCGGAGAGAAGTGCGGGACTCGAACCCACAACTACGAGGATTTGAGACTCGTACACTTGCGACGGGAGATGCTAGTACACAATTCAAATAATAGAGAAGATAAAACAAAAATAACTGGATTCATAATACTAAGTAACAACACATGCAGTAAAAGAGCATATTGGAGGATTTATGAGGTATATATATATATATATATATATATATATATATATATATATATATATATATATATACAGTATATATATATATATATATATATATATATATATGTATATATATATATGTATATATATATATATATATATATATATATATATATATATATATATATATATACAATTTTGTTTGAAATTCTAGCACTTCTATCCTTACGGGTAACATTGCAACGAAGAAATGGCGTAACAAAAGTCGCAAAGGAGTTTTAAGAAGGTTAATAGATCAGAATTAGAATTAAAAAGTGATGGACATTTTTCTTCAGTCCTCATTTGTAAGAAAATTCTGCGTGCCTCTGGTCCGTAGGGATGTCATTAAAGTCCCTGAGATACTGGTAACATAGAAATTATAGTCAAAAGTTCACACAGGCAAAAAAAAAAAAAAAAAAGAAGAAAAGAAGAAAAGAAGAAAAGAAGAAAAGAAGAAGAAGAAGAAGAAGAAGAAGAAGAAGAAGAAGAAGAAGAAGAAGAAGAAGAAGAAGAAGAAGAAGAAGAAGAAGAAGAAGAAGAAGAAGAAGAAGAAGAAGAAGAAGAAGAAGAAGAAGAAGAAGAAGAAGAAGAAGAAGAAGAAGAAGAAGAAGAAGAAGAGATGAAGCTGGAGTAAAGACCATTTCAGCTAAGAGCACCTAAGAGAACGTGTATAAGAATATTGTATCAAATTTTATGCGAACAAGCGAGTGTACGAAGCGAAAAGAAACTAGCAATATCAGATATCTTATTCACAAGAATGAAATATGAAGTAACAAATATCTAGTATAAAGTGTCATTGGGTAACATTGATCGTTTCCTAGAAAAGTTTGAGTTTCTGGATCATGACAATGTGAAAGCCATGAGATATATATATATATATATATATATATATATATATATATATATATATATATATATATATATATATATATATATATATATACATATATATATATATAAATATATATATATAAATATATATATATATATATATACATAGATATATATATATATATATATATATATATATATATATATGTATATATATATATAAGGGAAATAAATAAAGTCATATCGATAATAAAATTAGATAAGATAAAGATAGATAAATAAATGAATAGATATACAAATAAGTAAATAAATAGATAAATTAATGAACGAATAAAGATACTTAAACTAATAAATACTTGAATAATAATAATAATAACAATAATGATAATAATAACAATAAAATACAAATAAAATAATTAATTAGTAAATAAAGACTAGAATAAAATGTAAAAAGAAAATCATAAATATCGGAGATAATAATAGAAAATAACGGAGTATAAAAAAACTGGATTATATATCAAAAATGCATAACTAAGGAATAAGCTAGTCCTATACATATTATTAGTCAGAATCCCTTTATAAAATTAAAATTTACTCTACTGAAAAAGCTAGAGAATCAAAATTACAAAAAGACTGCTCTCAGTGATACTAGAAAAAGA
>NC_134786.1:36315790-36318290 GCF_046742065.1 Oratosquilla oratoria | reverse complement strand
TAGACATTTTCTTGTTTGTTAAAACCCCTTTCATTTTCTGAAACGTGCTTTTAGCTATCGCTATCCTTGACTTTATTTCTTTTTCACATCTACAATCTTCTGTCAATACGCTTCCCAGGTACGAAAATTTGGTTACTTGTTCTATTCTTCTCCCTGCTATTTGTACTTGCACTCTTGGTGGATCTGTTTTGCTGGCCACTAGTATTTTAGTTTTCTCCATATTTACATTTAAACCTTTCTCCTCACTAGCTCTTACGGTTACATTCAATAGATGTTGCAGTTTATTTTTTGAGTCAGCCACCAATACCGTGTCATCAGCATATCTGATATGATTTATATTAAATCCTCCAATTGTAATCCCTTCCATTCCCTCTAATTCCCTAAGGATCATCTCCCCATATAAATCAAATAAATCTGGAGACATATCACAGCCTTGACGCACTCCCCTCTTTATAGCTTGAAATTCTGTTCTTCCTCCCCGTACCCTCACCGCTGCTCTTTGCTTCCAATACAAATTTCTGATGATACTCATGTCTTTGCTATTTATATTCACTCTTTCCAAAATATATATCAAATCCTCATGTCTTACCCTATCAAACGCCTTCTCGTAGTCAACAAAGCAAAGATATACATTTTGTTGTTTTTCTATCATCCTCTCCATATTCGTTCTTATTATAAAAATTGCATTTGCTGTTCCTTTCCCTTCTATGAAACCAAATTGCTCCCTTGAAACTTGTTCTCTCACTTTATTTCTTATTCTATTTAAAACTATCCTTAATATGATTTTGGTTATTTGACTCATGATACTAACTGTGCGATGTTTACTACATTCCATTGTTCCGTTTATCTTTGGTAGTGGTATAAAAATCGAGTTACACATATGTTCCGTTATTGTGTAACATATACATATACATATACATGTACATATACATATACATATACATATACATATACATGTACATGTACATGTACATGTACATGTACATGTACATGTACATATACATATACATATACATATACATATGCATATACATATACATATACATATACATATACATATACACATACACATACATATACATACATACATACATACATACATACATAATATATATATATATATATATATATAATATATATAAAGGATTACAAAGGATTACAAAGGCGGAGCATGCCAACAGGAGACCTTTTGATCCATATCTAGGTCGGATGCGTAAAAAAAAAAATCATATTAATAATAATATAATGAATAAAAAATATGATAATGTAAATAACAAATAAAATACATAAATAAATGCATAGGTATAGTTAAATAATAAACAAACAGGTGAATAGTAAATAATAATAGATTGACATATAACTAATAATAAATGAAAATCAGACAGACAAATGATAACAAAACAAAAACAAATAATATAAGATAAATTATAATCATTACAGCATCTTACTTAGGTATTTATCTAAATGATTCTTAAAGCTTCGAACTGAACTACATTGCATTACCTGTGCAGGAAGTTTATTCCATTCATTAACTACACGGTTGGCAAAGTTGTTTCTACCTACTTCCAGATTGAATCTATTTACGGACAGTTTGAGACCATTGTTTCTTGTCTGATTCTCATTCAATGTAAATTTTTTTGTCACTTTTGATGTTGTCAATTCCCTTTAGAATGTTAAAGACCTGTATCAAGTCATCTCTGAGTCTACGCTTTTTTAGGGAAAACAGATTCATATGTTTTAGTCGATTTTCGTATGATTTATTTTTGATATTCGGAATCAGTTTTGTGGCTCGCCGTTGTACTTTTTCCAGTCTGTCAATGTCTTTAATGAGATTCGGTGACCATACGGAAACAGCATATTCCAAATGTGGACGAACTAACGATTTATATAGCTTGTTAATGAGTGATGGACTTTTGAAATCAAAAGATCGCGCAATCAGTCCTAGAATCTTATTTGCTTTCTCAGAGGCTGAAATACACTGCTTGGATGATTTGAGGTCGTTACTGATAATTACGCCGAGATCTTTTTCACTATCCACTTTTGTTAACGAATTTCCAAATAACTTGTAATCGTACTTACTGTTATTTTTACTTATGTGCATTACCTTGCATTTACTTGTGTGAAATTTCATTAGCCACTTTTCAGACCATTGCTGTAATTTATCTAAATCTTCTTGAATATCTTATTGGTTTGAGTGATCATTTGCCACTCCGCACAGTTTTGTATCATCAGCAAATTTGGAAACAGTAGAATTTAGTCCATGGTCTATATCATTTATATATACTATGAATAGAAGTGGCCCAAGAACGGAACCCTGAGGAACTCCACTTGCAACACTTTTCCATCCAGAAGTTTTTCCATTTAAAACAACTCTCTGTTTTCGACCATTCAACCAATTACTAGTCCAACCTAATAGGCTACCACTTATTCCATGCAAAGCTAATTTAGTAAGTAGTCTTTCGTGTGGGACGGTATCAAAAGCTTTTGCAAAGTCTAGATA
>NC_134786.1:36303290-36305790 GCF_046742065.1 Oratosquilla oratoria | reverse complement strand
ACTCAACAACCGTCTTTGACGAGTAAAGCTCTTGTTGAAATATTTCTACTCTTTTTACCATTATGTCTCTGTATTCAATAATCTTTCCATTTCTATCTTTCAAACATATCATTTACCGTCTTCCTAAAGCATATCTACGCTCGGTCCCCTTAATAGTTTTACCTCTCCGAATAGTTTCCTCCATTTCATCCATGTTTCTGTGATCTCTGCCTTTTGTTGATAAGATTGTTTTGTTCTACTCTCTATTTCGTCTCTCCTGTTTTTAATTTGCATAATCCATCTATTTTTAATTAGGTCATTTGTAGCTTTGGAGTATTTTTCTGTAATAATTTTTGTACCTCTCACTTTCTCTGCCAATTTCCTAATGATATTCACTAAATTCAGATTCATACAATCGACGGTATCCTCTTTAATACAGAGAACTTCTAATCTATTTTCAATTTCTAATTGAAATAATTTTTTGTTATCTTTAACCTTCGCAAGGTGTATTTTTTCAACTAGTTTATTTCTCTCGGCTTTGAAAATGAATTTAGCTGTGCAACTTACCATTCTATGGTCCATACCTACTGTATATTGACTTCATTTATGACCGTAACAAACCTGAATATGGTTGATAATAGTACAATCAAGTGAGTGTAAAGTCTTGTGCTTCAGGCAGACACATAAGTTCCGCGTGGAGGTTTGTTAATTCTAATTTCACTTCAATATCTTCTTTCACCCGTTTCCTGCTGAAGCCTGGGGTGGATTGCCACTTCTGTAGTGCTTGGTCGTGGAATTGTAATTTCGTAAAGGAAGGAAACAGGTTTTCTTTGATGCATGTTGAATTGAATACAACAGCATTCTGACAACTGTTCAACTTCTTCTTGATGTTTTTTATTTTTCTTATCAGGATTTTTCCTGCTGGAGAATCAGCTAATACAAGACCTCCATAATTCTCCATTTGATATTTCGGGCTTTCATCTTCAAAGAGACATAATCAGGATTGACAAAATTTATGTAAAAATATGTATAAATTAAGAAAATTTGTCAGCCCACTAAAGAGAAATGTGAGGCTCGAGTTCTTATTTATTATAGAAACCCCAGAACCAGCAAAGTGGTTTTGAAAAACAATTGTATTAGTCGAACTGACACTACATCCAAATCTAACGTTGTTTGCTTATTTAGATGTTCTGCCGAGGACCTCGCAATATTACATACGCTGGACACACCAGATGTACTTTCTACCGAAAACTAACGTTGCACCAGCAGGACGGGGACATTAAGGAACATTGCACAAAATATCACAATCAGACCATTGACAGAGGCACCCTATTTCAGTGTACCAATGTCAATGTACAAAGTAAGGACCCCAGAAGGTTAAGACATCTGGAGGCATTCCACCTTAAGGATACTGCCCCCACAATAAATATGCAACCAAATATGACATTTAGTATTCTGCTGTACAACGACGCTTACTTGAGACAGCGTTATATCGAGGTTCCCTCCTACCCTCCCCTCTCCTACCCTCCCCTCTCCTCCGCTACCCCCACCCCCACTGTGACAGCCAGGCCGCCTAGGCGGTTTACTTGGCTCCAATCTAGAAACATGGAAAAATAGTGTTGCATTTAAACTCTTCTCTTCTCCTACCACTTGTACGTTTCCCTTAGACGTAAGTGATAACACTTGTGTTAAACATTTTATTTTGTGACTATTTTCCATTTATATATTTGTTTTTATTGTTTGTTTACCAGATTTGTACCAACATTTATATTTATCATTACGGAAATTTTGTCAATCATGATGATATCTGAAGACAAAAGCTCGAAATATTAAATGAAGAACTACGAAGATTAGCTCACCCTCCAGCAGGAAAAATCTTGATAAGAATAATAGAAAATATCAAGAAATTGAGCAATTGTCAGGATACCATCGTATTCAATTCAACATGTATATATATATATGTATATATATATGCATATATATATATATATGTATACATTTGTATATATATACATATATATAAATGTATATATATATGTATATATATATATGTATGTATATATTTGTATATATATATATATATATATATATATATATATATATACATACATTTGAGGACAGGGAAAAGAGGGGACTCAGATTATGTACCCTTCTTAGCTATATATACTCTCATGCTCCACACTATGTATCATTCTGTTGAAGAGGACCACAGATAGTGGTCGAACTATACAGAATTTCTGTCCATGTTATCTCATTCTCCGACAGTGGGTCTATAAGTCTTATTTTAAAAACGTGCTACTACATTAGGCCTTCCTAATATATATATATATATATATATATATATATATATATATATATATATATATATATATATATATATATATATATATATATATATATATATTCATGAATGGATAACGTAAACCTAACCTAACCTAGATTTAATTTGGAAGAGGGAAGAAACAACTTCGCCAGCCATGTAGTTAATGAATGGAATAAACTTTCAGCAGAGGCAGTGCAA
>NC_134786.1:36295790-36298290 GCF_046742065.1 Oratosquilla oratoria | reverse complement strand
CTTCTTCTTCTTCTTCTTCTTCACGTTCTTCTTTTTCTTCTTCTTCTCCTTCTTCCTCCTCGCGTTCTTCTTCTTCTTCTTCTTCTTCTTCTTCTTCTTCTTCTTCTTCTTCTTCTTCTTCTTCTTCTTCTTCTTCTTCTTCTTCTTCTTCTTCGCGTTCTTCTTCTTCTTCTTCTTTATTGCGTTCTTCTTCGCGTTCTTCTTCGCGTTCTTCTTCGCGTTCTTGTTCGTGCTGGGGATCCCGTGTTGGGGTTCCGCCCCGAGACCGAGGCCAAAAGGGAAAACGAGGGATTAGAGCGCGGAGCGCTCCGGCCTTAGGCCGCTGTTTGCGCAGCCAAGCCCCCGGCGAAGCCCGCGGCTTGTAGTAGTAGTAGTAGTAGTAGTAGTAGTAGTAGTAGTAGTAGTAGTAGTAGTAGTAGTAGAAGTAGTAGTAGTAATAATAATAATAATAGTAATAATAATAATAATAATAATAATAATAATAATAATAATAATAATAATAATAATAATAATAATAATAATAATAATAATAATAATAATAATAATAATAATAATAATAATAATAATAATAATAATAATAATAATAATGATGATAATAACAATAATAATAATAATAATAATAATAATAATAATAATAATAATAATAATAATAATAATAATAATAATAATAATAATAATAATAATAATAATAATAATAATAATAATAATAATTATATAAATAATAATAATAATAATAATAATAATAATGATAATAATAATGTCGATATCTCGCTCATTAATTGTCAGGCTGTAAGTACACACGCTTAGAGGCAACAACCCTCTATGTGTAGCATACACACACAAGCATATCACAAACAAAAACACAACTACATGCACAAGCATCTACATAAACTTTTCCTTCTACTGAAATTATTTTCATTTCTAGCTTTCTTACTGCATCTTTTCATTTCAGTTTACCTACCACAAAAGGTATTTCCAATTTCTCTATCTTTCCGTACGACTAAGCTTCTTACTCATTTTCTAACTTTGTTGGATGAGGTTAAGATGAATAAATATCCCTACGTAACCTCACAGTTACACGTATTGATCCCAGCCTCCAACCCCAAGTCTCCTGCCCACCCCTCCAAAGCCACGACCCCACGAAATAAATATCCCTAATCGCCCGGTGGCAATAGCCCTCTTTTATACACAACTATCTTTTCATTTTCATGCAGACATCTCTTCACCTTCTACAAATACCGATCCCACGCGAACGGGTAGTCTGTCCTAGGTAGTCCATAGTCCATATTGTTTTGAAAAAGCTTGTAACAAAACTAGTCAAGAATAAATCTCGGAATAAGACTCCAATCTTTCCTATTCTCACCCACTTCATATATATATATACATACATACATATACCAAGGCTTTTTCCCCCTTCCAAGGGAGGTAGCCAAAAAGGGAAAGGCATAAAAACACTCCCACCCATTTCATCCCTAAATACACTCCACACCCCTCCCACCCTTCCTCTCATCTGAGCACCTCCTGGATGACGGGTCATCCCTGCACCCTGCCCACCGCCCTGGGTCAGAAGCAGTGTCGCAAGACACAGTACATCCACAGCAAGGCCGCTTCATTTAATCGGCGACCCCCCCCCTCTCCGTCCCCCTTTGCATATAAGGCATAACCTCCCACAGTGCCTTTCTGTCTACCCTATCATAAGCCTTTTCCAGATCCATAAAAGCCCAAAAAACATCCTTCCCCTTTCCTATAGCTTTCTCACATATCTGTCTTACCACAAAGATCTGATCTACACAACCTCTACCCGTCCTAAATCCACATTGTTCCTCACCAATTACTCCTTCTGTTCCTCTCCTAATCCTCTCAATTAAGATTCTCCCATAAGCCTTCCCTACTACACTCAACAGGCTAATCCCTCTGAAATTACTACATTCACACTTGTCCCCTTTTCTCTTGTAAAGAGGAACTATACAGGCACTACTCCAGTCCTCCGGTACTCTACCCTCTCTCCAGCAAACATTAAATAACCTCACCAACCAGTCCACCATCACTGAACCTCCCTTTTTCAGACATTCTGCATGACATCCATCCAGACCAGGTGCCTTACCTGCTTTCATCATCTTTACAACTGCCTTCACCTCATCCTTCCTTATTTCTCCTCCATTCTCCTCACTCATCACTCTCATTTTATTCGTATTTCCCACTGCAGCTATCTTTCCTTCCCTATCCTCCTTCACATTCAGCAACTCCCTAAAATATTCTGCCCATCTTCCCCTCACTGCCATCTCTTCCATTATCAACTCTCCATCTGTACCTTTTACCTTTTCTTCCCTACTTGATTCGCCTCCTCTTCCTCTCTTAATTTCTTTCCAAAACATCTTTTTATTACTTTCAAAATGTTCTGTCATACTCCTACCCCATTTCACATCTGCTCTCCTCTTTGCCTCCTTTACCTTTTGCTTTACTTCTCTTTTCTTTTCTTTGTACGTCTCATATGACTCCC
>NC_134786.1:36268290-36290790 GCF_046742065.1 Oratosquilla oratoria | reverse complement strand
GATCGATCATTGAACTAAACCAAGAAAGTATCTAATAAATTTTCCAGCCAATAAGTAAATCTAAGAATATAAGCACTGTCTGCCAAGCACGCCCACTCCTAAATTACAATAAGTTGCAATAATAAAATATGACGACAGAAGGACTTTTTGTCCAAAACAGGTTCGGATGAATAAATAGATCAATCAATCAATAGATAAATGAACAAATAGATAAGTAAATAGGTGAGTAGATAAATGAATAAGTAAATTAATAAACCAATAAATGAATAAATATATGAATAAATAAATTGATAAATAAGTGAATAAATAAACACGCAAGTAAATAAATAAATATATGAATATATAGAATAATAGAGAAAAAAGTAAATAAATAAATAAAATTATTGATTTTTCATTTCCGTTTTCCTGTAAGTAGTACAAATTATTCTCTTAGAGCACCCCACAAAAATAATAGTGATAATAATGATACAAATGAGTAAATAAATAAATAAAATCACGACCCCTTTTAATTTCGTTTTTAGTACATTGACTACATGTCTTATGCAGTCAATACTTTACGAACTTAGTGACTACCAAGAAGACAAAGTCACTCAGGATTATTTTATAAATGGAGACTAAACTAAAAAAAAAAAAAAGAAAAAAAAAAAAGGAAAATTTCTTTACCTTCACTCTGCTACCTTTGCTGTATCTTCCCTGTACCACGTCTATGACTCCATCTCTTTGATGTGATGTGATTCCCAAGCATAGAAGATGAGTATTAAATGTACTAGGAATTGTTGAAGTTGTTGAGGAAATAACAATTCCTTTTTAGATTCTAGAGAAAATTACGGGCCCAGGAAACACAGCCAAATAATGTATATAAAGAAAACATAAAGAATCGATTGAAATTAGATTGCTTACGTACTTTGTGAAACTACCAATACTGTGCCAGGAGAGACTTCAGATAAAAATTTCGTCTTATGCCTTTAGAGCACCTTATTAAACTTACTAAAGTCGTATTTTTTCCCCAAATAGAATAGTTTCTAATAAACTTTGTTTAAAAGCGGCTCCTAGATGGTGCGAAGTCTACATCAAGAGGCGCTGAGTAGCTGCGGCCGAAGACGTTACCTTTGCCCTATGCACTTGGACTGTTGGGGGAAATAACAGCCACTGCTGGAATTACCTGGTGGCTTCTTGTCATATTATAGATCAACTAAACCAGTAACTTTCTGGTAAAACAATACTACACAGTTTCGTAAATAATCTTTCATATTACCTATATGTTTAATAAAACATGTCCAATTAAGTTTGTACAATTGGTATGAGTCAATGACATTAAGAAAGGGAAGTAATACAAAGGATAAGTAGACTAACAGGACCTTAGCACCATATATCATTTTTAATCTCAAAATTATTACGATGAATTCCATAAAATATGCAGACATTCACTCCGGAACGACGTCGGATGCACTGCAACCAGAGAGACGAAAAGGGCAATAACCAGCGCTTCTGTCCATGAAGACAATATCTTACTGATGAGGTGAAGTTACGGATGTAGTAAATAAGAAATATAAGGAATGCAGGATAACAGAAGGATAGTAGAAGTTACAAGATTTCAAGATTCTTTCTTGAGTGGAAATTAGTCTTCGGTCATAAAAGAATGACGAGTGACTTAATCTATAGGAATGTTACTAAAAGTGAAGAGGTTACGCCAGGAGGCGCGTAGCTGCGGCCGAAGTCGTTACCTTTGCCCTATGCGCTCAGACTGCGGGGGCAGGTAAGTATGGGTTTACACAGTCATGATGGCTTTCATTGACTGATATATAATTCATGATGAAAACCATCATGAAAACCACTCATGACAACGCCATGATTGCAAGATCGTGGCACTGTCGGAGACAAAGTCGTAATTGTAAACACCACACTAACAGTCACTGCTGGTTATCGGAGAGACGTGCGGGATTCGCAACCACAACCAGGCAAATGCGAGACCAGCACGCTTGCGATTACTTCACCAGCAGGTATATGATGTTGAAATCTGGTGCTATTTTGATTAAGGACATTTATTTGAAGGAATTCAATTTCTCATACGTGAGCCCTCAACAAATTATTAGGTAACATTAATATAGGTAAGGCATTATTAGAAAAAAAAAAAAATCCTTGTAGTAATAAATCTACTAACATAAGTGATGTTTATGCATCTAGCATGATTACATATGAATCAATATCACAGCAAATAAGACCATTAAGCAGTTAACCCGAAGAACAGAAAAAAAATATCGACTGCTCCGATGTGTAACACAAGGAAACACATATGTAACACATCAGAAGCACGATACATAAATATCATTATCAGCTATTAGAATGTTAATGCGCACGTCACTGCAGTTCAAATAACATTCAGCAGTACAGCAACAGTTGAAATAAAATAAATTATATTATTAGTAAAACCAGGGGTCTCAGATCACCAGATAAAACAAAGCCTTCAAGTACCAAAGCAGATGCCACAAGAGAAACAGCATCATCCACCATAGAAGCCAAGGGGTTCTGACACATACAGTAACAAGACGGTTGTCTCAATTATGACACTCATCATGAAGAAGTCTTTCATTTAATGAAAAAAAAAATCATCATTATAAATCTCTAACAATTTTCACAGTTTCCTCATGTTTTGTCCTGTTTCCTAATAAGACGTAGTTATCAATATGTATCACTATTTGTTACAGAAATGGCAGTCGCTACAATTAAGACACTCATCATGAAAATATCTTTCATTTAATGCATGAGAAATAACTATAATTCCCTACTAATCTTCATATTTTCCTCATGTTTTCTAACACCATTTGTTGCAAAAATGCCAGTCGTCACAATTAAGAAACTCATCATGAAAACATCTTTCATTTAAAGCAAAGAAATAATCATTACGAATATATATTATTTTCTATAGTTTCCTCATGTTTCCTAACAGGGTACACTTAATAATGTGTGACTACTTGTTACAGAAATGGCATGACTACAAGCTGCAATGGAATCCAGACGAGTATGGAGGTGCTGAGATGCTCTATGTTCCTTCAGAACACATCTGGCTCCCAGACATTGTTCTCTATAACAAGTAAGTAGTAAATAAAGAACAAAAGACTGTTTTTCTTCCCACTTGTCTTCCTTTTTACGCAATTATTAATTACAGGATAAAATTTACTCTTGTAGATCCCTGTTTTGCAATACAATATTTATTTTAAACATTTAAGTGTTTTGTTACAGTTATTATGATAGTTCATCTTGAATCCACGCATACTATGTGCCGGCATCATTTTTGTCAACATACAGTTTTCTGTGCACGAATTATAAAAAACTCCTCTTGCATCTTCTTTCCTGATTTCGTCTGCATTTCTTTGTACTACTGTCCTGTGCTGTGACTGCTGTGTGTTGTCTTGTACAAGAATCCACATGATACAAACATGAGCAAAAATTTTGACCCACTCAGAATTATTCATGGCACAAAGTTCAAATTCTTTCAATATCTTTTTCATACTTTCAGGAAAATTACGTAACCGTAAGCTAAATACTACACAGGAAAGTGTTTCACGTACTCGGAAAAAAATATATTGACGGTGTGAGAACTGTGTTGTGGGTCAAAACTTTTGCCCGTGACTGTACAAACAGATTAGTCTGAATTCGTATTATACGCGAGGCACATGAAAGCTGATTAGCTTGCGCATAACTAAACACTAGAAAACACCTTCCAAGACTTCTAATTGAATTCAATTTTATTATAACACAAATCTACTAGCATGATACAGGCATAACACCTTCTGTTTCAAGACACCCTAAAAATAAACATATATAACGTTGAAAATGTGATATGATGATATGGTTTAATGTCACAAACTCCCCCCTATCGGAAGGCTTTGTAGCGTGGACTTTTAATAAACCATGCCCTTGGTTAAACTTCGCTGGTGGCAGGATTCAAACCGCCATCCCCTCGACCTTCGCCGCAAGTAACGACGCCCTAACCCGCTCTGCCAGCGACCTTCCTTGTTCAAAATGTACGCCTTCTAAATGTTTTACAAGGCTAAATAACAAAAGGACGTACTTTCTAATTCTAAAGCACAGTTCACAAAATACAATACTATTCCATACATTATCAAACCTCTTCATCTCGGATGTAACCAATAGAATAGAAACGTATATTAATTCATTAAATAGTATTTCCAAGCAAATGATTTGCTGACACGGGGACAACACAGAAGTATTACCAAATCCAAACCATAAGAAAGCATCTCATTAAACTCTTTACTCAAAATTTGTATATAACATGCTTCAAAAAGTCTCGTAAGGAGGCACTGTCCTAGTTCCGTTCAGTTAAACTCAATAAAGAAAATGATATTTGTATACATATAAACACACACACACACACACACACACACACACACACACACACACACACACACACACACACACACACACACACACACACACACACACACACACACACACACATATATATGTATATATATATATATGTATATATATATATGTATATATATATGCATATTATATATATATATATATATATATATATATATATATATATATAATGCCCCTAATATTAGAGGCATTATACATCAAAGAGTTGTCCCCTAATCTTAACATTCAAGCCAGCGACCTGCGAGTCTTACCTAGCATAAGGCGCACGGCAGCGGACAATTCAGAAGCCAGCGATCTGCGGGTCTTAGTTGGCATGAGGCGCACGGCCGAGGACCAATCAGAAGACGCGATTACTGGTCTCAGCCAAGCAGGAGTGCGGACGAACGCCAGAGAAGCCAGCGATCTACGAGTCTTATGCCAACGGCCGCGGACTAATCAAAAGACGCAAATACCGGGCTCAGCCAATTAGGAGTGAGGACGAACGCCAGGGTCCCCACTGAACCGGGATATTAACCAGGAAAACTCTGCACAGATCCATTCTTTCTCCTACCACCATAAAGTAAGGACCACACCAACGAGAAGACGATCACCATCGCCACTGAAGAAGGCTCGAGGGAGCCGAAATCCGGATTTGGCAACGATGACCGACTACGGTAGAGTCATCCCTACACTTCCAAAAGAGATTAAGGCCTTTCTAAGGTATAAAGAAAATACCTTCAAGAAATTGATTAATACTGAACAATGCATTACATTCAACGAAACATGCATTACAGAGAATCTCCTGTCCATATATACTCTAAATATATATATATATATATATATATATATATATATATATATATTGAGAAGTTTTTTAGAACAAATAATATATATATATTTATATATGTATATATATATATATATATATATATATATATATATATATATAAATATATATACATATATAACCGTTACCTTTCAGACACAAAAGTAGAACACTCAAATACCGACTGTACATATCATAGATATTAGGCATGGTACAACCCGAAAAAAAAGTCCAAATGGAACTCCATAACATATAATTCACATAATACCATTAGTGTAAAAACTAGCAAATGCGACTTTATACTAAAACATGTGGACCTGCTTCACAATAGTTGGAAGAACAGCACAACTTGGCTACTCGTCGCCTGTAATGCGGGAGATGAAAAACAAATACAAAATAGAACCTATAATACAGAATGTGTAATACATCAATAAAACAAACACGCAGAGATTTTATAATAAATATAAGGAAGATTGAAAAATGCTACCAAGAATGGGTATAGAATCCACACGCTCGGAGGCACCACAATGCATCCGATAACCTAAAAAGCACCACACAGCGTGTCGTACCTACATGAGGAACAAATGTCCCGGAAGCATTCATAAGTTTATATTAAGGTAAATGCAAAAGAAATTGGAACAATAAGGTGGACAAACACAATCCCTCACCGTTGATAACTTAAAATAGTTAAAATGTTTTTAATTCCAAACACACACTAAAAAACAAATTACTGCCGTAATAATACAAATAAATCACACACCAAAAAACAAACTATGATGAATGTTTCCTCTCCACACGCTGTGTGGTGCTTTTTAGGTCATTGGATGCATTGTGGTGCGTCCGAGCGTGTGGATTCTATACCCATTCTTGGTAATATTTTTCAATCTTCCTTATATTTATCATAAACTCTCTGCGTGTTTGTTTTATTGATGTATTACACATTCTATGTCATAGGTTTTATTTTGTATTTATTCTTAATCTCCCGCATTACGGGCGACGTGTAGCCAAGTTGTGCTGGTCTTCACATTATTGTGAGGCAGGTCCACATGTTTTAGTATAAAGTTTGTATTTGCTAGTTTTGACACTAATGGTATTATGTGAATTATATGTTATGGAGTTCCATTTGGATTTTTTTCGGGTTATACCATGCCTAATATCTGTGATATGTACAGTCGGTGTTTGAGTGTTCTACTTTTGTGTCTGAAAGGTAACGGTTACCGGGGTTACCTGTCCCAGTATACGAGGGAGACCCCCTTTATGTAGATTTCCTATTGTGAACACTGTATTACCCTGAAGACGAACCCCGGACAGGGCTCGAAACGTCGGAAAAAAATTGGCAAAGGACGAGTCCAGCGTATACTTTCTTAAAAAAAAAAAAAAAAAAAGGCTCCTGGACTCCAGCTATTTACGAATATATATATATATATATATATATATATATATATATATATATATATATATATATACATATATATATACATATATATACAGTATATATATATATATATACATACATACATACATGCATACATACATACATACATGTGTGTGTGTTGTTGAAAGTGATGGCTAGCTGTGCGATTATTATTTTCTTAAAGGTATTTCCCATATGCCTTACTGGTCTTAGTCTCCTTTGAAAGGCGGTTTATAACTTTACCATAGGTAGTCTTTTTTGCTAGATCACGATTTCGGGGTTAAGAACCTTCTTCAGTAGCTTGGGATATTATTTCTGGTTAGGATAAGAATGTTTCTGGTGAATGGCGTGATGATATTTTATTTTATATGATAGTGTTCATATTTGCGCTTTACTTGCGAAAGTTATTTGTTAAGTGGGAAAGGTTATTGGGTGGCTGGGAGAAGTTATTGTCTTACTTGGCATGCTTCGGGTTTTGCTGTATGCATGCTTGGGTTTGTGGCGTTTTATCCTATACTTCAATTTGTGGTGTTTTGTCATATGCTTGGGTTTATGGTGGTTTATCGTATACCCGTGTTTGTGGTGGTTTGTCGCAATCTTGGACCTTGAAGTTCTCTGCTTGTATGTTTTGATTTGGGCTCAACTCTTTTATATGTGATGTTTCTAAGACTGAGTACATGTACATATTTCCAAAATATCGGCGTTTTCTTCTAGGATTTTTCTTGTCAAGGTCATACCATATTCTTCCCTTAAGTGTTTTGGGGGCTTCTAATGTAAGGTGAGATGAAAGGGGACGGGATAACCTCATTGTCGTCATGCCAATATAGGTGGAGGAGAGGGGTTCACAGTTCCCTCGGTGATATTTGAACTTATATAATGACATGGGACTTGTGAAGTTCCTTACTTTCTTGGCGTGGGCTGTTCTCAAGTTGAAGGTGGCTTGTTTTCTTTATCCCATAATAAATCACCAAGTTAAGTATTTTCTATGGGTTGACTGGCTTGATGTCCCTCTTGATAATCTGTTTCATTATGTATTCTTCCTTTTTGTAGGCTGAAGAAATATATTCATAATAGTTATTAATTTTCTTCCTATTTTGGTCATTTTTATTACCATTGTACCAGCCGTCCATTATCTTCTTGGTCTTTTGGTTGATGTCTTTCTCACTAAAACCATTGTTGATTGGTACTTGGGTGGAACGCTCGATTTCGTTGTGTACTTGTTTCCAGATGCTACAGTGGGTGAATGTTCTGCGGATGTAGGCGCTGATGGTGGATTCCTTATATCTCTGAGGGCACTCTTTTAAACCATTGAGGCAGTGTCCAGGGGTTGTGGGCTTAGTGTACACTCCTGTGTTAAAAGGTTTTTAAGCTTTTTTCATGAAGAGGTTGAGGAATGACAAGGCTCCATCAACGCTGTCTTTCATGGTGAAGGTGAGCGTAGAGATTTCTTGTAGCTCTAGTCGAAGTTTTTTCACCGCCAGTACTGCTTTTGGTCTTTATAGAAAGGTCATTAATGTATCGACAGTGAATATCTTTTTTTTTGTTTCTATGAATACTTCTTCTATGTTCGGGTGTTGCACAAAACAGGTCCCGCTCATTTGCCTACGCAGAAAAAAAGTATTGCCAAATTGGTGGTGTAGCAATTTGGTCCCCCTCAGAGTATTAATGGCAAATGTTTTCATGGGTTGCATAGGAGACGAAAACACCAAGATTTTGGAGATATGTACAAAATATAGACGTCTCTCAAACATTCAAAGGACTTCAAGGCCCTCCCAAGCATGCCAAAAACCATCAAAAACATATAACAAACCGTCACAAACTCAAGCAAGCGAGAAAACACCACAAATCCAAGTATGAGACAAAATGCCACAAATTCAAGTATGCGACATTACGTCACAACCTGAAGCCGCAATCTCTTCATATCAGGCGACAACTCGTCACTGAACAAATTACACATTAACTTCTACCAGTTACTCGATATCCTCTCCCAATTAGACGATAACTTTCCCCAGTGAAGAGCATGTATGAGCATAAGCATGTAAAATGAAATATTCTTATCCTAACCAGAAAGAATATCTCAAGCTATCGAAGAAAGTTCTTGTACCAAAATCGCGATCTAAAAAAAAAAAAAAAAAAAGACTACCTATAGTAAAATTATAAACCTCCTTTAAGAAAATAATCGTACAACTAGCCAACATTTTCGATGAAGTAAACATAAGAAAGAATATCTTGCCCATATACGCCATTAATATATATATATATATATATATATATATATATATATATATATATATATATATATACACATATACATACACATATATAGATATATATATATGTATATATATGTATATATATACATACATACATATGGGTATATATATAGATGTATACTGTATATAGACAGTATCTATATATATATATATATATATATATATATATATATATATATATAAGGATGAAGTTTAAAGACGTCTATATGTATGTAACTCGAGCATACATATATAATAAATTGTGCTCAACTCATATACCTCTTGATAGCTCTTGTTAGTCTCGGTCGTGTTTCCACGGAATTAAAGAGGAAAAAATTAATGTGGATGATAAGATGAAAATTTATGCACTAGAGACCATTCAATATGTGCTGTAATGTACACACATACACACACACACACACACACACACACACACACACACACACACACACACACACACACACACACACACACACACACACACACACACACACACACACACACACACACACACACACACACACACACACACACACAGAGACACACACACACACACACATACACACACACACACACACACACACACACACACACACACATACACACACACACACACACACACACACACACACACACACACACACACACACACACACACACACACACACACACACACACACACACACACATATATATATGTATATATGTATATATATATATTATATATATATATATAAATATATAAGTATATATATATATATATATATATATATATATATATATATATACTCTTACTCCGCTAGATCTTGAACTTCAGGTAGATTCTGGTCCGCCAACAGTAATCCTCTCCATGTCCTTTAGTCCTGTGCTGCCTCCATCCAGGTTACTTTATTTATTCCTCTTCTGTCCATCTCCGCATTATATATATATATATATATATATTTATATATATATGTATATATATGCATATATATATATATATATATATATATATATATATACATGTATATATCTATCTATCTATCTATCTATCTATATATATACATATATATATATATATATGTATGTATATATATATATATATATATATATATATACATACATATAAAGAGTAGAACTAAACAAGATTATCAACAAAAGGCAGAGATCAGAGAAAGGAAAGAGAAACATGGATGAAATAGAGGAAACTATTCGGAAAGGTAAAAGTATTAAAGTGACCTAGCGTAGATATGCTTTAGGAAGACAGCAAATGATATGTTTGAATGATAGAAATGGAGAAATAATTAAATGTTGAGACAAAATGGTAAAAAGAGTAGAAGAATTTTACCAAGAGCTTTACTCGTCGAAGACTATAGTTGAGTCAGTAAATTCATGTGTAGACGTTAGTAGTATACCAGAAATTACAAAGGAAGAAGTAGAATTTCTAATAACTATGAAACGAGGAAAAACACCATGAGAAGATGGTATATCAATAGATCTGTTGAAAGACGCAGATGATTTGTGGATGACATTATTCTTATTTCAGAAAGAGCATAAGTAATTAAATGTAGAGACAAAATGGTGAAAAGAGTAGAAGAATTTTACCAGGAGCTTTACTCGTCGAAGACTATAGTTGAGTCTGTAAATTCATGTGTAGACGTTAGTAGTGTACCAGAAATTACAAAGGAAGAAGTAGAATTTCTGATAACTATGAAACGAGAAAAAACACCATGGGAAGATGGTATATCAATAGATCTGTTAAAAGACGCAGATGGTTTGCGGATGCTATTATTCTTATTTCAGAAAGAGCAGAAGACTTGCAAGATATGCTGAGCGATCTAAACAAAGAAAATATCAAAGTAGGTCTAAAAATGAATAAGAGTAAAACCAAAGTAATGTTCAACACGAAAGTTCAAAGCAAAGAGATTGTAATTGATGGTGAGAGTCTTGAGGAATTTGAAGAGTATAATTATTTAGGCCAGATGGTGAAGGTGGCAAAAGATTAATGAAATAAAAAGACGCATTACAATTGGTTGGAGAATGGAGAGATCAATGATGGGAATAACACTGAGAGACCGAAAGAGATCAAGTTGGATGAGAGAGTATACTAGAGTGAAAGATATTTTAGAGGCAGTAAAAGAGAGGAAGTGGAATTGGTCAGGTAAGTTAGTGCGAACGACTGATGAGCGATGGAGCAAGTGTGTTACCGAGTGGACGCCGCTAGACAGGAAGCGTGCAAGAGGGAGACCAGATAGAAGATGGAGAGACAAGATCGAGAAATTTGCAGGAATGACGTGCCAGAGGATGGCACGGTCGTGTGATTAATGGAATGCTATGAAGGAGGTCTTTGTTCAGCAGTGGACTCAGGATGACTGATTATATATATATATATATATATATATCTTTTTTCAACCACAAATCACTTTTAATTCCATGCCATCGTAGTCGAGACTGAAAAATCGCTCGATGGAGGCATCCGTTGGAAATTGAAACGTGGACGAGCCGAGGATTCGAACCCAGCTAACCCGTAACAAAGTCACAGTGGCTTAAACCAATACGCTATCAAGAGAGATGGAATTAAAAGTGATTTGTGGTTGAAAAAATATATTAATTGATCACTGGGGACCATTCAGTGTACATGTATATATATATATATATATATATATATATATATATATATATATATATATATATATATATATATATATATATATATACATAAGCATTTGGGAATTGACACAAAGAGGAGACTATATGAAGGAGTTATTGTGATAAAAGTACTATACAGTATGGCGCAGAAACGTGAAATTTATAAAGATGCAGAGAGGAAAAATTTGAATGTGTTTAAGATGAAATATCTTAGAAGTATGGTAGAAGTTACAAAGTTGAATAGAGTGAGAAAAGAGGAGATGAGGAGGAGAGTTAGGGTGAAAAAGGTGATGGCAAATAGGGCTGCTGAAAGAGTATTGGGATGGTTTGGGCACAGAAAAAAATGAGAGAAGAAAGATTAGTAAAAGAGGAGTGGAAGGCAGTGGTGGATGAAGTGAACTTCAGGGGACGACCTAAGATGAGATGGATGTATGAGGGTAAAAGAGGCATTGTGCAAGAGGGGAATGTCTGCTGAGGAAGGGAGACTGCATGAAATAAGGTAATTGGAGAATGGTTGTGTATAGAGGGTAATGTGATGCAAAGAAGGGAGGGGATGGGAAGAGAGGGAGTGGTTATACATGAATTATATTTTCACGCAGCACGAATGGATTTATCTTCATCTTCTCTTGTTCTGCATGAGAGGTCGGAGAGGGGGAGGGGGTCGCCGATTAAGTGAAACGGCCTTACTGTGGATGTGCTGTGTCTGGCTGTATTGCTTCTGACCCAGGGCAGTGGGCGGGATACAGGGATGACCCGACATTCATGAGGAGCTATGATAAGAGGAAGTAAAGGGTAGTGGATGGGAAAGGAGAGTTGACACCTTGACATGGTGGATAAGCTTGAGAATCTTAATGACTACAAAAGCTAGGTCGATAGAGAGGAATTCCCTGCAGGGCCACCAATATCGAATAGGTTTTGTAAAAAAGATCAGATAAATAGCAGCTCAGATAATCGTAAGACCTACTGCTAACTGGCACTTCTCTGATGGCGAACAGGGAAATTTCTCATAGATATATAGGGTACCGTCATGATGACGGCGTGGATCATTGGGCACCCTAATGAATAAGGTGACACCAGAGAAACCAATCGGCAGGGAGGTGAGATTACTGTCAAAACCCCTTCATAATACAATCAAAACAAAACCGTGCATTCCTGAAGAAAATTAAGATGCCTACAAAGTAAGAACTCTCTCAGAAGACCACAGACTGGAGAGTTTAACAGAAGAAATAGACAATATGAAGATAATGTACACTTTCTTCCAAAAGCGTGTAAGTCGTAAATAGACCTGGAGAAGTCCATATAGAAAAAAAACAAAAAACGAAGTAGATTTCATATTAGGAGATGAGAGCAAGAGCGTTAGCAATTTTATGGTCATAAACAAAGTCAACATAGGTAGTGACCATAGAATGGTAGGTTGCACAGCTAAATTTAAATGCAGAGCCGAGAGAAATAAACTAGTTTTAAAAAAGAAAACAAGCCTTGCAAAGGTTAAGGATAATAATAAGAAATTCCAGTTAGAAATTAAAAATAGATTCGAAGCTCTAAGAACTAAGGAGGACACCGTCGAAGATATTAATATGAATTTAGTGAATATCATTAGGAAATTGGCAGAGAAAGTAGGAAGTACAAAAAGTATTAGAGAAAACAACTACTACAAATCTACAAATAATCTAATTAAAAGAAGAAGGACCATGCAGATTAAAAGTAGGAGAGACGAAATAGAAAGCGTAGAACCAAACAAGTTTATCAACAAAAGGTAGAGATCAGAGAAAAGAAAGAGAAACATAGATGACATAGAGTAAACCATTCGGAAAGGTAGTGTGCCAGAAATTACATAGGAAGAAACATATTTTACTCTAAAAAACATGAAACGAGGAAAAGCACATGGAGAAGACGGTATATCGATAGACCTTTTGAAAGACGCAGGGAAAGAAGTTCATGTTAAGTTAGCTCAGTTGCACGTTCAGTGCATATGTCAATAAAGCGTTTCTGAATCATGGTGCAATGCTTTAGTGATTTTTATTTATAAAAAAGGAGACCAGAAGAACCATAGTAGCTATCGGCTAATTAGCTTGCTATCATATATATATATATATATATATATATATATATATATATATATATATATATATACATATATATATATATATATATATATATATATATATATATATATTTATACATATATATATATAAACCATTCTCCAAGAGCCTAATAAATAGACTAAGTCAAGTTTTAGATGGAATCCAACCGAGAGAACAGACAGACTTTAGGAGCGGATATTCGACTGTATATCATTTGTAGGCGATGAACTAACTAATAAAGGAAACGACACAATACAATATACCTCTGTATAGCTTTTGTAGATTACGAGAAGGCCTTTGACTCGGTAGAATAGATAACAATACTAAACTTGTTACGTAAGCAGGGTACAAACGAACAAATTGTAAGGGTTTTAGAGACGATTTATGTGAAAGGTAACACTATGATTCGACTACATAAGGAGACAGAAAAGATCAAGATTGAGAAAGGAGTTCGGCATGGCTATACAATTTCACCCAAATTATTTACAGCTTACTTGGAAGAGATTTTCGTAAGGTTGAGTTGGGAAGAGAAAGGTTTGAAGATTAATGGCGAATATTTGACCCACCTAATATTTGCAGATAACATTATTCTTATTTCAAAAAGAGCAGAAGATTTAAAAGATATGCTGAGTGGTCTGAACAAAGAAAGTCTCAAAGTAGGTTTAGAAATGAGTAAGAGTAAAACCAAAGTAATGTTCAACACGAAAGTTCAAATAAGTAGATTATAATCGATGTTGAGCATCTTGAAGAAGTTGAGGAGTATAATCATTTAGGCCAGATAGTGAAAATGACGAAAAATCATCACAATGAAATAAAAAAGACGTATTACGATTGGTTGGAAAGTGCTTTGTGAATATAATAAAATCCTGAGAGGCTCTGTATCTTCATGTTTGAAATGTAACGTTTACAATGAATGCATTCTATCAATAATAATCTACGGGTGTGAGACTTGGAAACTGACGAAGGCGATGGAAACAAAGCTAAGGACTACACAGAGGAGAATGAAGAAATCAATGAGAGGAGCAACGCCTCATAGTGGAGATGGGGTTGAACGCAAAATTTCATGTATATGTATGTAACTCGAGCATACAAATATATAAGGAAAATTGCGCTCAACTTATATCTCTCTTGATAGCGTTGTTGGTAATTCACTGCGTCACTTGTCATGTAATCGCTGATTTCGAGTCCTCGGCAGTACCGCATTTCAATTTCTGCTTGTGGCCTCCATTGGGTCTCCCGATGTTGATGGCTTAGATTTAAAGTGCATTGTGGTTGTTAAAATGTATCTCTAATCACTGGGACCCATTCAGTGTTGTACAAATACTTTCCCGCGTTTGTATACTTCCAATTGTACTATCATAGTGGAGATGGGTTGAACGCAAAATTTCATGTATGCGTATGTAACTCGAGCATACAAATATATAAGGAAAATTGCGCTCAACCTATATCTCTCTTGATAGCGTAGTTGGTAATTCACTGCGTCACTTGTCATGTGATCGCTAATTTCGAGTCCTCGGCAGTACCGCATTTCAATTTCTGCTTGTAGGCTCCATTGGGTCTCCCGATGTTGATGGCTTAGAATTAAAGTGCATTGTGGTTGTTAAAATGTATCTCTAATCACTGGGATCCATTCAATGTTGTACAAATACTTTCCCGCGTTTGTATACTTCCAATTGTACTATCATAGTGGAGATGAGTTGAACGCAATATTTCATTTATGTGTATGTAACTCGAGCATACAAATATATAAGGAAAATTGCGCTAAACTTATATCTCTCTTGATAGCGTAGTTGGTAATTCACTGCGTCACTTGTCATGTGATCTCTGATTTCGAGTCCTCGGCAGTACCGCATTTTAATTTCTGCTTGTGGCCTCCATTGGGTCTCCCGATGTTGATGACTAAGAATTAAAATGCATTGTGGTTGTTAAAATGTATATATACATATATATATATAATATATATATATATATATATATGTATATATATATATATATATATATGTATATATATATACATGTATATATATATATATATGTGTGTGTGTGTGTGTGTGTGTGTGTGTGTGCGCACGCGCGTGTGTGTGTGTGTGTGCGCGCGTGTGTGTGTGTATACATACATATATATATAATATATGTGTGTATATATATATATATATATATATACGAGCAACGGGCTGCGCCGAACCCCGCTATGCGGGGGATCGAACTTTTGGGCAAGCTCGCTTCTCTCTGGGGCGCCTTTGGCGCCCAGCCCTACAGGCTGCTTGAATTTCATGTCGAAATAATAGGATCTGAAATCCTCGTTAGCGCTAAACCACCCATTTTCTGATATAAACGATCTGTATCCAGCCCTATTTAGGCGTCCTATTATAGTGTCATCCGCAAACTTACGAACATCACTATTAATCCCATTGTCCAAGTCGTTTATATACATAATGAACAATAAGGAACCCAAAAACCGAGCTCTGGGGGGACCTTACCAGAAACACTCCTCACACCTGGATTTTACATATTTTATGGTGACCCACTGTTTTCTGGCACAGATCCAAGCTCTAATCCATTCTAACACTTTTCCTCCTATGCCATGGGCTTTGATTTTATTTAGTAGTCTCTGGTGGGGCATCTTGTCGAACGCTTTGCTAAAGTCAAGGGAAATGACATCGTAACTATCATTGTTATCTGACGCCTTATATACTTAGTGTAAAAGGATAGAGGTTTAGTAACACATGACTTACCCTTGGAGAAACCATGCTGTGTGTCATGAATTAAATTAAGTCTCTTGATGTGTTCTCTGAGTCTATTAACTATTATTGATTCAAGCGTTTTACCTATAACTGATGTCAAACTGATTGGCCTGTAGTTGCATACAGACGATTTATGTCCCTTTTTAAAAACAAGAACAACGTTTGCCTGCCCCCAAGCAATAACCACAAAACTAATGTCTACCGACTTACTAAATTTTTTTGTTAACTCGTCGCAGATTTCAAATTTACACTCTTTAAGCACTCTCAGAAAAAAATCGTCTAGACACGGAGATTTTGTAGCTTTCAGTCTTTCTGCTAGACTACTTCTACCTTACTAATGCTGATAGTCTACTTTCTTCATCTCCACTAAAAATCGTATTGCAGTCAGGTTCTTTATTTAACCTCTTCTTAGTAAACATCGAGAGAAAATGTTTGTTAAACGCCTCACTTATTGTTTATTCCGATTCTATCATGACATTTTCGTAATTTTGAATTGGGCCTATCCTTTCCTTATTTTTTGCTCTGTAGAGATAAAAGAAGCCATTTGGGTTGGATCTCGCTTGTCTGGCAACCTTAGTTTCATAGTTACGTTTCGCTATTACGTTTCGCTCTCATTTTTACGTTACTCGTTTGGTGCTCATTATCATTTAAAAGTAAGTTCAGAGTATTTTCTCTCCTCGTAGGATCGGTAATAATTTGCTTTAGGAAATTATCCTGCACCACATAATAAATAGGACGGCAATAATGAGTTTCTTATTCTTCCCTATAATCTCCACCCAAATAGATTTCGTACTATCCTCTTCCTTAATCGAATTTTTGATAACGAAAAGTACTTCTCCTCACCCACTTCTGCCAACCCTGTACTTGTGGAAAGAATTGCATCCTTCTGTCTCGATTTCCGGAAGGAAATGTCTCTCAGCCATATTGGTCCAGGACTCACTAATATCTATAATATCAAATCTCTCTACGCATGCTTTACCTCGCAGTAAATAAATTCTATTTATTACGCTTTTGCTGTTTGTATAATCAAGTTTTAGTTTATCCTCCCTCCACCTGATTTGGTGATTCTTTACACAGTCCCTCACTGAGGTGTTTCTATTACCTAAACTATATTCCGATAACACCCCACCCCCCGACTCCCACGTAATCTACCCTGCAGGATACCTATTTTTTGCTCAAGGGAGCAAGGAACCGAAATCCTCTGGGAGACAAGTGCACCCCGTCCTTTGTATATAGATGATTCTTACCGTAAAAGTGATTCCATTTGTCGACAAATGCTCATTCATTGGCCTTACAATATTTTGCCGCCCTGCAGTTCATTGCAATAGCCCTGCAATACCACATGCCTCCAACTCTACACCTCGGAAGGATTCCGCATATCACAGGAACCCCTTATTCCTAATCTTATCTAGCTCATCCCGAAACCGGGCAAACAATTCCTCGCCCCCTAACTTACCTATGTCATTCCCAGCAGCACTCAAACAAACGATGGGTTTCACACCTTCCTCGACTATACACTCTTCAATTCTGTCTCGAACGTCACTCATTCCCACCCCGGGGAAACAAACCTGGGTCCTATGCTTTCTATCTTTGTTGCAGAAGGCCCTGTCAACTACCGCACCTGGCTATCTCCTACAACTAAAATCTTACCTATGGGCAGAGACCTAGCGACTTCCCTATCCTTCTTCTCTTGCATTTCATTCGATTCTTTATCTTGTAAATCCACGAGAGCTTGAAATGAGTTTCTGCGTTCAAGCGGACATGGTGAGTTTTTTTTTTTACCCTTTCTCTGTGTTTTGTTTGTCACCTTTTTCCACCCAGGTTCCAAACATGGTTTGTCGTTCGTATTTTGGGTATTCGAGCGAAGAACTCGATTCTCCTCTTTAAGGTTTTCAACAGTTTTCTCCAAGGCAAAATTTTTTTTTATGTAGAGATTGACCTCTTCGTAGCTGATCACTGAAATAACAACCATTCGCCATCTCATTGTTTGAAGCAACTACCCCAGATTGATTTATTGCTTTGTTACATGGTGCAGTCTGGGTTCAACATTGAAAGTTAATTTTTCTTGTGCTGTTTTAAAAGGGATAATTATGACCATTGACTTTCGAATTTTGGATTTTTGTTTTCCTCAATTTGATAAATGGCAGCAACGGAGGGAAATATGTAATCATAATGATGTATCTGTAATTATTGAGGAAGAGTAGGGAAAAATAAAAAAGGAAACATTAACTTTATGAAAGATTACAAATAGTGGAACAAACTTACGAACATTGATCATCTCTCTGATGAAAAAGTAGTTTTTCCAATAACTTTATAATAACTTGGTCTGGCTTAGTCTGTCACTAGTTTGTAAGTTTTTCACATACGGTGGTCAGAGTCGTATGTTCGTGATGAAATGTTTTTTATGTATACATCATTGTATGTATGCATGTGATTCGCCATGGTATTGAATCATGTGTTGGACAGCCATTGCCCTCCAGGATCTATGGGTGATGCTGTGATCTTACACACACACACACACACACACACACACACACACACACACACACACACACACACACACACACACACACACACACACACACACACACACACACACACACACACACACACACACACACGGCTCGGTGGCGGATTGGTAAGGCACTGGCCTCACAAGCCGGAGAACCGGGGTTCGATTCCCCGGCCGGGCGGAGATAAGTTGGGTTTGTCTCCTATCACGTGTAGCCCCTGTTCACCTATCAGTGAGTAGGTACGGGATGTTAGTCAAGGAGTTGTAACCTTGCTGTCCCGGTGTGTGGTGTGTGAGTGGTCTCAGACCTACCCAGAGATCGGCAAATAATGAGCTCTGAGCTCACTGCCGTAGGGTGGTGTCTGGCTGTCTCGAACAGAGGCTGCAGCAGATCCGAGGTGAATACACACACACACAAACACACACACACACACACACACACACACACACACACACACACACACACACACACACACACACACACACACACACACACACACACACACACACACACACACACACACACACACACACACACACACACACACACACACACACACACACACACACACACAGACACACACACACACACACACACACACGGCTCGGTGGCGGATTGGTAAGGCACTGGCCTCACAAGCCGGAGAACCGGGGTTCGATTCCCCGGCCGGGCGGAGATAAGTTGGGTTTGTCTCCTATCACGTGTAGCCCCTGTTCACCTATCAGTGAGTAGGTACGGGATGTTAGTCAAGGAGTTGTAACCTTGCTGTCCCGGTGTGTGGTGTGTGAGTGGTCTCAGACCTACCCAGAGATCGGCAAATAATGAGCTCTGAGCTCACTGCCGTAGGGTGGTGTCTGGCTGTCTCGAACAGAGGCTGCAGCAGATCCGAGGTGAATACACACACACACAAACACACACACACACACACACACACACACACACACACACACACACACACACACACACACACACACACACACACACACACACACACACACACACACGCACGCACACACACACACACACACACACACACACACACACACACACACACACACACACACACACACACACACACACACACACACACACACACACACACACACACACACACGCACACACAGAAGTCGAGAGCGGTATTACTGCACCGTCAAATCGTGTGTGTGTGTGTGTGTGTGTGTGTGTGTGTGTGTGTGTGTGTGTGTGTGTGTGTGTGTGTGTGTGTGTGTGCGCGCGCGAGCGATCACTTGTACACATGTGCAGGTGAGTTATTTTTATAGCCCTGAAATACACCTGACAGAGTATTAAAAACGGTATAAACAGTGCTTTGATATCTAAAATAAAAGTCAAAGTCATTCAAATTACGTCAAACATGACAACCTGTATAGTCTTTGACAAAACATAATAGAATATAATTTCAGTCGCCGTGGTGATTTACGTTATGATTATAATAATATGACTTTGAAAAAAAAAATGATAATGACTGAGCTGATTACATTATGAAAGTAAAATCAATGAAAGAGGTCACACAGGGTACCGCTGAGGAGAATAAGAGCATCATTATAAATCTAATTAAAATCTATCATTTGGCAATATTAATTTAGCTCTGTCATGGTAAAAAAGATACATTCTTTGTATACTAATTATATCATTACCATATAAAACGACAACATAAAGACTATAATTTAGCAAGCCAAACTGGCATGTTTCAATCAAATATTGGATAAAAAGTAAGAGTTATATATTCCAAAACACCAGTAACTTAATTGTCAGGTTGTTCTAAAACCCTGATGTTTTTATGGTTCACACTTTTCTTTTTGTTTACTGATACGTAAAGTTTGTCCTGTTGGGAACTGCCTCAAGGTAAGAAGATGCCGATATCCTTCGTCTACTCATAGTTTAATAAGTCTACATTAGAGGGAAGGCCATTTCATAAGTGGAGGACCTTACATACAACAGATATAGCTCTCTGGGAAGGACCACGGATGTTGTTTTATGTAAACGTGTGACATTCCATGGATTTGGCGATGTAGTTTTGATATGACTTTTCTGTCGAAATTGGTGGAGAGTTCGAGGTCCTGTCTTGGACATATGAATAAGAAACTTCCCAAATTTCTACGCGATTTCTTTGGTAACGGGTTCGATTTTGAAAAAAAAAAAGTCTGGTTCACTGTAGAGCGCGTCGTGTTTTGTTTCAGTTTTCTTGCGCACACCATCGGTACTTAGAATTCACTTGATTGAAATTATTTCACAGGATTTCCCCATAGGACTTAATGTATTTATCCTGGATAGTTTTAGTAAGAGGCCATTTGTCCTTGTTGCATGAGCGATGGTAGTAAGCCAGCTTTGGTTGTCAGGCTCTGCTGTGAAGGTACTGTATCTTATTGCAATGTTTCTTACCCAGGCAGTGGGTAGGGAGTAAGGAGTAGAGAAAAAAATTGAGTGATAAATGGGCGAAAGCTGTGTGTGTGTCTTGGCTGGTCACCTCCCTTATAATTTTTTTGGTATTTGTATATGCATGTAACTTTAATAAGGCCCTTTTTGATTGTATCTACTGAGAAGTACAATCGTAATCTTTTGACTTGGACAACTTTGTTGCTAAGGTATCCCACCAAAAAATCCTCTTTCATCTACCCGTTCCCTGTAATCTCGATTATTGTAAATTTATTGAATGTATGTGAAATATGGCATTCGTTGCGAAGAGTGCTACAGAGATGATTAAGAACAAAAGATCCATTGTCACAGAAAAGGAATCTTACTAAACTTAATGAAAGAGTCTCAAGGTAGTTAATATAAAAGGACAGTACCACTTAATGCTGAATGGGTATAAGAATATATCAGTCTACTGTTGAATATAAGCTTGCATACCATTTAAAAAGTAATACATGATGACATGAATATGTATCAAATTCATCTTTAGAATGGTTAAGTCTGCGCCTCTGATACATATCATACTCGAGATAAAACAGCTTTTTACCAAAAACGAAGCGGCGAAGAGGTGAGACTACCTTTCGACCAACCATAAACATTACACCCAGCGTTGACTATTGATTAGCACTGTGAGAGGCGTAATGGCACTGTGTATGCATGTCTTGTGAATGTCAGTATTTCCTCTCATCTCATCAGCAGTACTTCTCAGAAATTTTCATTTTTATTGAGAGAGAAAATATATTTTGATATTCAACCGTCCACCATCGTTATTCTTGTCAGGTTGCATTGCGATACATATACTTAAATCAGATACAAACATCCTATAGTGTTTACTAGCATATCGTCTTTTAACACTAATACAGAGATACGTTTTTTGACTTTTGCCCTTACAAAAAGTAGTTCTGACCTTTTGGCCTCCTTTTAGAATATAATACATCTGTCTGGGGTGAAGAGCAGTAGAGGCAAGCATTGAATAACAAAGATATAGCCTGTCTAATACTGTATCCATGTCATTTATATTATGTTGTAAATTGAATACTTCAGACACCCTCTCTACGTTGACTGGCCACCATCTGGTACCTTCGATTATCCCTTGACAATATTTTAGACTCGCTTACACAGTCTTGTGTTAGACTGAAGTAATCAGGCCGTAAAATGAGTTGTACCTTTCCTGGCCAGTATCGTTTTTGATTTTAAACTTGATGAATTCAGTGAATAGATA
>NC_134786.1:36240790-36245790 GCF_046742065.1 Oratosquilla oratoria | reverse complement strand
CTACATGAAAGAAATATAATTGAATCCTACTTAATATCAGGCACGTTTGATAAAAATATAAACTTAAGCTATGGACATTTTAAATGTGATAAATTGGTAACACAAATGGTCACCCAAATCTTTCCGCCAGATTGAACCTTATGTGTTGGTCAGGTCGATAGAGGTAAGGTCACCCCCCTTCTCGCATTGTATTCTCTCCCCCTCCCCCCCCCCTATAGTTGCTACCTAATACACAACTCTGTATTTCTGTCATTTAGTCTGAAGATGTAATATACGAAAGTACTTGCTGAATACAAGTTTCCCTTCTCCTGTGATTATTTTGCACACACACACACACACACACACACACACACACACACACACACACACACACACACACACACACACACACACACACACACACACACACACACACACACACACACACACACACACACACACACACACACACACACACACACACACACACACACACACACACATATATATATATATATACATATATATATATATATATACATATATATATATATATTAATAAAATCATACGATTAAAAACAGATAATTTTTCATTACCGATTTCGCCTTATGAGACTTCTTCAGAAGGCGATACCGGTCAGGAATAAAGTCTTTGTTGCCATTCGTGTGATTTCCATTCTTACAACTCATACACATGTCATGATACCACAGTACACACACACACACACACACACACACACACACACACACACACACACACACACACACACACACACACACACACACACACACACACACACACACACACACACACACACACACACACACACACACACACACACACACACACACACACACATACACACACGCACACAGACACACACACACACACACACACACACACACACACACACACACACACACACACACACACACACACACACACACACACACACACACACACACACACACACACACACACACACACACACACACACACACACACACACACACACACACACACACACACACACACACACACACACACACGTCGGTCGAAGTGGCAATGAAGTTTGGAACTCCAGGAAAACTTTAAGTTTCATAGATCTTAACAAGTGAGTACCTTTGTTGTATTAATAGGGAAGAGGAAAGCTTCGTGGTGTAGTGGGGAGGTGAAGAAAAAGGAGAAAGAGAGGGATTACTGAGGAAAATTGAAGGAAATGAGGAAGGGGACGAACGGGTCCCGGATGTTAGAAGAGGTGTAAAAAAGAGGGGTGCAGAACACACAGACGAGGAAGAACAAGGAAGCAGAAGTGTCAAAAGCAAAAATATAGATAATTAATAGTAGATCAATGGAAAGAGAAGGTAGCTGCTTTTATGGATTTAAGGCGGGAGGAGGTGACAACTTCCCCCTACTAGTAAATCTAGAAGAGAAACTAAAAAAAAAAAAAAAAAAAAAAAAAAAAAAAAAAAAAAAAAAAAAAAAAAAAAAAAAAAAAAAAAAAAAAAAAAAAAAAAAAAAAAAAAAAAAAAAAAAAATGAACGAAGCATGGGAGGTTAGGTTTAACCAATTAACACTGGTTACCCAAAGAGTTGATTAACTGGAGTAGTTCAAGAAGATGAACCAGAAACAGGGAAACACATAGAAGAAGTATATAGACTAGAGAAATACAATACAGATAAGACCAGACCAATTAAGGTTAAATTTAGGTCACAAACGACAGCAGAGAATATCTTAGCAAAAACGGGGAAACTAGCAGACAGTGATCAATATAAACAGATATGGATAAAAAGAGAAATGAATAGAGAGGAAAGAGAAGATGAGAAAACAAAAAGAATAGAAGCTAAGAATAAACGAGAAAAGAACAGAGCCAGAAAAAGAGAAATTCTATTGGAGAGTAGTGAATATGAAAGTGAGGAAATGGTTCATAGGAGAGAAAAACAGAAGGGAAACAGAAAACACGATGGAAGTAGTAGAAAATTAAAAGTGTCTTACACAAATATAGATGGCTTAATAACACGCTTGAACGAACTGAATTTACCTGAAGGAAAAAGAACCGGACATGATAGGAATTGTAGAGACAAAAATGAAAGATCCACTACCACCCAACAGTGTAGGAAATGGTGCATATAATTATTGGATTAGAAACAGAGAGGTAAAACAAGGGAGTGGAGTTATGTTCCTGACTAAGGAGGATATAAATATGAGGAATGTCACATATGGAAAGAATAGAGTAGAGATGATTATGATGGAAGTGGAGGACAAGGATGGGAAGAGCAGGAAGTTTGTAGTAAATTATGTACCTCCAAAACGGCTTCGTGGGAAGAGAAAGAACACAAAAATATGTTAGAAGACACAAGGATAAAACTAAATAAGATAATGGAAGATGGAGGAAGAATAGTTATAATGGGTGACTTTAATTGTAAAAAAATCTGCTTGGATGAGATGACAGTGAAGGTTAGAGACGACCTATGGGGAAATGTACTACTTTATATGATTATAGAACATACAATGACACAATGGATACAAGAGAATACTAGGTATAGAAATGAGGAAGAACCATCGAGACTTGACCTAATAATCACATCAGAACCCGAAATAGTGGACAAGATTAAATATAAGACACCAATAAGTAAAAGTGACCATATATTGGTTGAACTGGAACTAAATGAGGAAAAATACATGAAAAAGAACAATATAGAAAGAGAAAATTGATGTATGATTTTATTTTTATAAAATAAGTGAATTCTTTCAAAAAGCAAACTGGGGAAGAATATACAAGGAGGAAACAACAGTAGAAGAGAAATAGAATATTTGAATTTTTTTTTATAAAGGAGTGGAAGTGTATGTTTCAAGACAAAAGCAAGAAAAACAATATGTAAAGTGTTGGTACAACAAAAGATGTAGGGAGTTAAAAGACAAAAGGGATAAAGCTTGGATCAAATGGAAAAAAGACAAAAGACCTGAAAAAAGGAAAATATATACCAGCTATAGAAATGAATATGTACAAGTGTGCAGATAAGAAAAGAGAAAATACTAAAAATATGTCATAGACAAATGTAAAGATCAACCAAAACAATTTTACACATTTGTAAACAACAAACTGAAAAACAAACAAAAATTAGAGAAACTACGACAAGGAGGAGTTGAACACACAGAGGAAATTATGAACAAGCCTTTTAAATCGGCGTTTACGAAGGAGAACATACAACCTAGATATATAGAGTGGGAGCAGAAAGTCTCCCGATGAAAGAGATAGAAGTATCAAGGAATGAAATAATGAATCACTTAAGTAATCTCGATATCAGAAAATTGCATGGACCAGATGAAATGGCAAACTGGATATTGAGAGTATGCAGGAATGAACTAGCAGACAAAATACATAGTCTAATAAACAGTTCATTGAAAGAAGGAAAAGTTCCAGAAGATTGGAAAAGAGCAAATATAGTGCCAATATATAAAGGGGGAAACAAGGAAGGCCCTACCAACTATAGACCGGTCTCTCTTACAAGTACATACATACATACATATACCAAGGCTTTTTCTCCCTTACAAGGGAGGTAGCCAAAAAGGGGAAGGCATAAAATCATTTCCACCCATTCCATCCCTGAATACACTCCACACCCCTCCACCCTCCCTCTTATCTGTGCACCTCCTGGATGACGAGGCATCCCAGCACCTTGTCCACTGCCCAGGGTCAGAAGCAGTGTCGCAAGACACAGCACATCCACAGCAAGGCCGCTTCATTAAATCGGCGACCCCCCTCTCCGTCCCCCCATTGCATAAAAGGAGAGGACGGGGAGAAATCCCTTCAGGCTGCGTCAACTTTTGCTCACACACACTACCCCACCCCACCCCCCGCCCATTCCACCTCATGCAATCACAACATCATCCATATACAACCATTCTCCATTCACCCCTGTCTTCTGTCCTCTCCCGTCCTTCCTCAACAGACATTCCCCTCTTCCCCAAAGCCCCCTTCACCCCATCCATCCACCTCATCCTAGGACGTCCCCTCATGTTCACTCCCTCCACATCTGCCTTCCATACCTCTTTTACTAGTCTTTCTTCACTCATTCTTTCCATGTGTCCAAACCATCCTAATATTCTTTCATCGACCTTATCTCCCAACTCCTTTTCCACCCCTGTTCTCCTCCTCACCTCCTCATTTCTCACTCTATCCAGCCTAGTAACCCCCACCATACTTCTCAGACACCTCATCTCAAACACATTCAAACTCCTTCTCTCTTCTTCTCTTATGTTCCATGTTTCTGCCCCATACAGTGCTGTTGGCACAATCACTCCTTCATACAGTCTCCTTTTAGCATCCATTCCCAAATGTCTATTCCTCATTACACTCTTTAATCCACCAAGGCATTTACTCGCTTCTCTCAATCTACATTCTACCTCCACCTTCACTCCTTTTCCTGCCACATTTGCACCCAAATATCTAAAATTATCCACTTCCTCCAGCTGCTCTCCCTTAATGCTCAATTCCAGATTGCTGCCACTTTCACCCCTTGTACATCTCATCACCTTACTTTTACCAACATTTATCTTCAGCTTTCTTCTATCACATACTCTCCCAAACTCTGCCACCAACTTCCTCAATCCCTCCTCCGATCCTGCCACAAGCGCAGTGTCGTCCGCAAACAACATCTGGCTCACCTCCCACTTTTCTCCATTTTCTTTAACCATCTCCAATCCCTTGCCCACTACCCTTGCATTCACCTCTCGCACCACCCTAGCCATGTACAAGTTGAACAGCCAGGGCGACATAACGCATCCTTGACGAAGTCCCACCTTTACTTCGAACCACTCACTCTCTCCATTTCCAATCCTGACACAAGCCCTACTACTCTCATAAAAACTCTTGACAGCTCCCAGAAGCTTTCCTCCTATCCCGTATATCTGCATAACCTCCCACAGTGCCTTTCTGTCTACCCTATCATAAGCCTTTTCCAGATCCATAAAAGCCCCAAAAAACATCCTTCCCCTTTCCTATAGCTTTCTCACATAT
>NC_134786.1:36208290-36235790 GCF_046742065.1 Oratosquilla oratoria | reverse complement strand
CATTAGGTAAGGTTGAACTAGAAGTCATCTTATATACAAATGAACATTTGCACATTCCAGTGATAGTTGTGGAAGAATCTGTTTTTTCAGGAGATTTATTGATAGGATTTGCAAATATGAGAAAAGAGAACATGGTCATATGTCCTGTTGACTTAGGGGTCTTAGTGAAATCACAGTTAATCCCATTTTTAAATCAACCAGACTTAAAGCCAATGACAGGAATCAAAGAATCCCTAGAAATAGATACATACATATACCATACATATACCAAGGCTTTTTCCCCCTTCCAAGGGAGGTAGCCAAAAAGGGAAAGGCATAAAAACACTCCCACCCATTTCATCCCTAAATACACTCCACACCCCTCCCACCCTCCCTCTCATCTGAGCACCTCCTGGATGACGGGTCATCCCTGCACCCTGCCCACCGCCCTGGGTCAGAAGCAGTGTCGCAAGACACAGCACATCCACAGCAAGGCCGCTTCATTTAATCGGCGACCCCCCCTCTCCGTCCCCCTTTGCATATAAGGAGAGGACGGGGAGAAATCCCTTCGGGCTGCGTCAAAAGTTACTCACACATACTACCCCCCCCACCCCCCCGCCCATTCCTCCTCATGCAATCACAACATCATCCATATACAACCATTCTCCACTCACCTCTGTCTTCCGTCCTCTCCCTTCCTTCCTCAACAGACATTCCCCTCTTCCCCAAAGCCCCCTTCACCCCATCCATCCACCTCATCCTAGGACGTCCCCTCATGTTCACTCCCTCCACATCTGCCTTCCATACCTCTTTTACTAGTCTTTCTTCACTCATTCTTTCCATGTGTCCAAACCATCCTAATATTCTTTCATCAACCCTATCTCCCAAATCCTTTTTCATCCCTGTTCTCCTCCTCACCTCCTCATTTCTCACTCTATCCAGCCTAGTAACCCCCACCATACTCCTCAGACACCTCATCTCAAACACATTCAAACTCCTTCTCTCTTCTTCTCTTATATTTAGATAACAAGGCCGAGCGGTCCAGACTAACAGAAAATAAAGCCACATATAGTGAATCCAACTCAGATGTTCAAGAAATCCCAAAAATGACTAATTCATCAACTACAAATAAAGCCTTGCAAATTGTGGATGGTGGCGTAATAAAGTCGACATTATTACTCCAGAGCAATTAACAGGGTCGGAGTGCAGTTGAAAGGAGTCACTGTAGACTCTGAAATTTTAATCATACCAGAATCAATTAGATTAAAAGGTTTGAAATTGGACTCAGGGATTTACAAGTGAAATAAGAACATGGTAGAAATATTAATGATTAATACTTTGAATAAAGAAGGAAAGGTACACAAATAGGATATTTTCAGGTGTGTACAAAACCCATTAAGATTTTAAATGAGAGTACTGAGGAAGTAGAATTACCAATTTCATCAATCTGTTCAGTTCAGGAAGAAACAGCGTTGGAAAAGAAATACAAGAACCTACTAGTTGCCCTGAGTTGGATGAAAGCTTAGTTGCTTTGCTCGTAAAGCACAATAAAGCAATTGCTTTGCCGGGGGACGCCTTAGTCAAAACAACTGTTTTATAACATCAGATTAAATTAAAAACAGGGACTCAACCTATTTATATTCCTCATTCTAAATTAGCCATTGTAGAACAATTGAGCACTGCAGTGTTATCGCAGGATATTATTGAACATAGTAAAAGTGAGTGGAACTTCCCTTTGATTCTGGTGCCAAAATCAGATGGCACTATGCGTCCAGTTATTGATTATAGGGAATTGAATAGGGACACCATACGTGACAGGTTACCATTACCAGAGATAGGGGACATTCTTAGAAGTCTGGGAACTGAGAATAGATATTTTAGCACTATAGATATCAAATCTTTTTGGCAAATAGAGTTGCATGAAGACTCACGAGAGTTCACAGCATTGTCTACTCCAACGGGACACTATAAGTTCAAACGAATGTCATTTGGGTTATGTAATAGTCTATTAACTTACATGAGATTAATGAATACAATTCTAGATGGGTTGTTAGGAAACACTGCCAATGTATTTCTAGATTATATTATAATAGTTTCCCAAACAGCGGCTGAGCACCTTAAAAAAATATATTTAATATTCTCAAGACTAGTTGAAGTAGGATTGAAAGTGAAACTTGAAAAATGTAAGTTCTTGCAGGAGAGTATTACTTATTTAGGACATAAGATAGACAGGCATGGACATAGTATAGTGGATTCAAAGATTTAAGTAATAAAGATTTTTTTAGTTCCAAGCACTGTAGAAAATGTTAGAAGTTTCTTGGGATTGACAGGATATTAGAGAAAAATGATTCAACGATATGCTGACATTGCTAATCCATTAAGTTCTTTGTTGAGGAAGGACTCAAAACTCATATGGGGACCTGCATAACAGCAAGCTTTTGACAAGTTGAAAGATGCACTTACGAGTTCTCCAGTTTTGATATTATCCAGACTATAATAAGGAATTCATTCTTTGTACTGATGCATCTGACATAGGGTTAGGAGGCATACTTATGCAAGAGAGAAATGGCACTTTGAAACCAATAGCTTACACACCTAGATTTTGTAATAGCGCAGAGAGAAACTACTCTATAACAGAGAGAGAAATGTTAACAGTGATATGTTCATAAGAAAATTTTAGAGATATGATACTGGGATATCCAATCAAAGTGTGGACTGATCATACAGCTATTCAAAACTTATTTAAACATAAGAATCTTAGGGGCAGACTAACTAGATGGTTTCCAGTACTTCAGTGCTATGAAGTTAAGTTTGAATATATTCCGGGTAGAATGTTGCAGCAGATGCACTTTCTAGAAACATTAGCCAACCAACGACAGGGTTGATTAATTTGATGAACCCAAGAGGAAATCCTCCCCAAAACTACCAAAAGGGTATAAGATAGAGGAATTTCATTTGACTAATGAACTTTTGTTTAGAAAAACAGTTGTAAGTGGGAAAAATATTTCTAGAGGTCCAGTAAATCAGTTGGTAATACCAGAAACTTTTGTAAAAGAAATATTGAAGTTACTTTATGATAGTGATAGTTCACATCCAGGGAAGGATAAAACTTATAGACAAGTACAACTTAAATACTTTTGGCCAGGTATGAAGAAATATATATATGGTTATATAGAAAATTGTTTGAAATGTGTTAAGGTGAAAGGAAATACACCAAAACCTGCTCCTATGTTAACATATCCCATTCAACAGAAACTTTGGGAAAGAGTTCACATAGATACATTGGAGTTACCTATGTCTGAGAATGGATATAAATATGTATTTGTTGCCATTGATTATTTTTAAAGATTTTGTATTTTACAATCCATTCCAAATAAGAAAGCTGAAACTATTGCTTCAGTAATCTATGATTAGATAATATATAATTTCACTACACCTAAGATCTTAGTTTCAGATAATGGAACTGAATTTAATAACAAAATCTTGGAAAATTTATGTAGTTTATTTAAGATCAAGAAAGTAAATATTTTAGTGAATCATCCATAAAGCAATGGAGTTGTAGAGAAGTTAAATAAGAACATTATAACAAGTCTTAGGAGTATGATAAGTCCTCATAGTATAACTTGGGATACTTGGATTCCTTGTGTTAAATGTGCTCTGAACAACCAAATTAATATAGCAACTGGTGAAACACCTCATTTTATTATTTTTGTAGAAGACAAAACTCTTCCATATGAAATCTTGATTGCAGAGCAGAAATCTGTGTATAATATAGATGCTTATATCTCAAATAGGATAGATACTTTTCAAAGTATTCACCAAAGAGTTAGAGAACATATGCAAGAGTATTCCCAAGAGATGAAAAAACAACACAAAATAGCACATAAACTAGAATTAAAAATAAGAGATTTAGTCATGGTGAAACTACATTCACCCTATAATAAACTTTCAACAAGGTACTCAGATCCATATAGGGTAATTGATTCTCCAGGTGGAAACAAATACACGGTCTTACTCTTAGAAACTAGGGAAGAATTGATAGGCCACTTAGATGACATGAAGAAAGTTAGGATACAATTTGATGGTGAAGATAATTGCTGTGATACCCTATGTATGAAATTAAATTACATATTTAACCCCGTCTGTGGTATTGGCTGCATGTTATTGTGGCAAAGTAGCATGCAGTTGATACTTTAGGGTCTATATGGGGCGCCTCTACGGACCAGAGCCACACATAATTTTGTCTGTGATAGAGGAAAACTCTGTTCATAGAGAAATTATGACACTTTTATACTACGACTCTCCCTCCGTTATGCTGTCCCCCAACCCCTTGTTACTGTCCTGTACCATTTCTCTGAATATTCATTTCCTTTTTTGCCTACCTACCCTGTGGTAGGGGCAAAAGAATACTGCCACCAAGTATTTCCACTTGGATCGTAAGAGGCGAGAAAAAAGGGACGGGGATTGGGACCAGGCATCCTTCTCCCTGTAGTCCCACAGGGGACATTCCTAAAAAAAAAAGTAAAGGCAAAAGAGGGTCTAGGAGTTTTCCAACCAGCACCCTAAGGTTTGGGTCTTTTAATGTGCGTGGATGTGGTACATATGAGAGTAAAAGGGAAGAGATAGGTAGTATGTTTGTGAGAAGAAGGATGGATGTGTTAGCTTTGAGTGAAACTAAGTTGAGAGGGAAGGGCGAGTGTAAATTTGGGAGTGTAGCTGGGAGGTTATCAGGAGTGAAGAGAGGGCGAGTAAATGAAGAGATAGGTAAACGTGTAGTGGAGTGGAAGGAGGTTTCCTCAAGGATAATGTGGATGAAGTTGAAACTGGGAAATAAGATGTGGGTTTTTGTAAGTGCATATGGGCGTGGTAGTGAGAAGAGTGTAGAAGAAAGGGAGGCTTTTTGAATAGATTTAAATGAGTGCATAGAGGGATTAGGGAGAAATGTCAATGTAATAGTACTGGGAGACCTTAATGCTAGGGTAGGAAATGAACCAATTGACGGAGTGGTTGGGAAATGTGGAGTTCCAGAAAAGAATCGTAGTGGAGAGTTGATGGTGGAGATGCGTCTAGAAAGAGAGTTGATGATAGCAAATAGTGTTTCGGAAGAAAGTCAAGCATAAGTAGACATGGGAGAGGGTGGTGGATGGAAGGGTGGTAGATAGAGCGTTAATGGACTATGTAGGGGTAGATAGGAGTATAATAGGAAGAGTTAAGGATATACATGTGCTAAGGGGAGAGGGTGGGGGAATATCAGATCATCTTTTGGTGGAAGGTAAGTTGAGAGATGGAGAAAGAGGAAAAGGACAAAAGGTAGGAAGGTGCTTAGATTGAACTCTTTAAATGAAAATGAAAAGGAGTACAAGAAGAAGCTGAGAGAGGAGTAGGAGTGAGTGAAGGATAGAGTAGAGCTAGGAGTGGAGGAGGAATGGGGATGGTTCAAGGAAGGAGTCACAAAGTGTGCAAAGATGGTGTGTGGAACAAGAAGGACAGGAGGAAATAGAAGGAAGGGTAGTGAATGGTGGGATGAGGAAACAAAGAAGGTTGTAGAAGAGAAGAAGCGAGTTTCACAGATTGGTTACAAAATAGGACGAGGGAGTTATATGGGAGGTGCAAAGAAAAGAAAAGAGAAGTAAAGCACAAGGTAAAGGAGGCAAAGAGGAGAGCAGATGTGAAATGGGGTAAGAATAAGACAGAAAATTTTGAAAGCAATAAAAAGATGTTTTGGAAATGAATTAAGAGAGGAGGAGGAGGCGAATCAAGTAAAGAAAAGGTAAAAGGTGCAGATGGAGAGATGATAATGGAAGAGAAGGCAGTAAGGGGAAGATGGACAGAATATTTTAGGGAGTTGCTTAATGTGAAGGAGGATAGGGAGGGAAAGATAGTTGCAGTGGGAAATGCTAAGAAAATGACCGTGATGAGTGAAGAAAATGGAGGAGAAATAAGGAAGGATGAAGTGAAAGCAGATGTTAAGACGATGAAAGCATGTAAGGCACCTGGTCTGGATGGATGCCATGGAGAATGTCTAAAAAAAGGAGGTACAGTGAGGGCTGACTGGCTGGTGAGGTTATTTAATGTTTGCTGGAGAGAGGGTAGAGTGCCAGAGGACTGGTGGAGTGCCTGTATAGTTCCACTTTACAAGGGAAAAAGGGACAAGTGTGAATGTAGTAGTTTCAGAGGGATCAGCTTGTTAAGTGTAGTTGGGAAGGCTTATGGGAGGATCTTGATTGAGAGGATTAGGAGAGGAACAGAGGGAGTAATTGGTGAGGAAGAGTGTAGATTTAGGACGGGTAGAGGTTGTGTAAATCAGATTTTCCTGGTAAGACAGATATGTGAGAAAGCTATAGGAAAGGGGAAGGATGTTTTTTGGGCTTTTATGGATCTGGAAAAGGCTTACGACAGGGTAGACAGGAAGGCACTGTAGGAGGTTTTGCGGATATACGGGATAGGAGGAAAGCTTCTAGGAGCTGTCAAAATTTTTTACGAGAGTAGTAGAGCATGTGTCAGGATTAGAGATGGAGAGAGTGAGTGGTTCGAGGTAAAGGTGGGACTTCGTCAGGGATGCGTTATGTTGCCCTGGCTGTTCAAATTGTACATGGACGGGGTGGTGCGAGAGGTAAATGCAAGGGTGGTGAGTCAGGGATTGGAGATGGTTAAAGAAAATGGAGAAAAGTTTGCAGACGACACTGCGCTTGTGGCAGGATCAGAGGAGGGATTGAGGAAGTTAGTGATAGAGTTTGGGAGAGTGTGTGAAAGAAGAAAGCTGAAGGTAAATGTGGGTAAAAGTAAGGTTATGAGATGTACAAGGGGTGAAAGTGGCAGCAGACTGGAAGTAAGCATTAAGGGAGCGGCTGGAGGAAGTGGATAGTTTTAGATACTTGGGTGCGAATGTGGCAGGAAAAGGTGGAGTGGAGGTGGAGGTAGAATGTAGATTGAGAGAAGCGAGTAAATGCATTGGTGGATTAAAAAGTGTAATGAGAAATAGACATCTGGGAATGGATGCTAAAAGGAGACTGTATGAAGGAGTGATTGTGCCAACAGCACTGTATGGGGCAGAAACATGGAACATAAGAGAGGAAAAGAGAAGGAGCTTGAATGTGTTTGAGATGAGGTGTCTGAGAAGTATGATGGGGGCTACTAGACTAGATAGAGTGAGAAATGAGGAGGTGAGGAGGAGAACAGGGGTGGAAAAGGAGTTGGGAAATAGAGTTGATGAAAGAGTATTACGATGGTTTGGACACATGGAAAGAATGAGTGAAGAAAGACTAGTAAAAGAGGTATGGGAGGCAGATGTGGAGGGAATGAACATGAGGGGACGTCCTAGAATGAGATAGATGGATGGGGTGAAGGGGGCTTTGGGGAAGAGGGGAATGTCTGTTGAGGAAGGACAGGAGAGGACAGAAGACAGGGGTGAATGGAGAATGGTTGTATATGGATGATGTTGTGATGCATGAGATGGAATGGGTGGGGGAATAGGGGGTGAGGTAGTATGTGTGAGCAAAATTTGATGGAGCCCGAAGGGATTTCTCCCCGTTTTCTCCTTTTATGTATGGGAGGACGGAGAGGGGGGGTCGCCGATTTAATGAAGCGGCCTTGCTGTGGATGTGCTGTGCCTTGCGACACTACCTCTGACCCAGGGCAGTGGACAAGGTGCAGGGATGACCCGTCATCCAGTAGGAGCTAAGATGGGAGGGAGGTTGGAGGGGAGTGGAGTGTATTCAGGGTTGGAATGGGTGGGAATGATTTTATGCCTTTTTCTTTTTGGCTACCTCCCTTGTAAAGGGGAAAAAGCCTTGGTATATGTATGTATATATTTAACCCAGAAGAGTATAGGGAATATCTGAATAATATAATATGTGAATTGAATATTAATCTTGATGTATTTTACAGATAAATTTATTTTGACCAAATGTATGTACTTGTGATGGGGGACCTAAACTACTTGAACATAGTGTCAAGCAGAGGTTCTACTTAGGTCAGACATGAAGACCTTGGACCTGCTGTGGTCAGACTCGGAATCTTGCCAATACATTAGGACAACGCCAATAAATATTTTGTGAGACATTGAATTTTTTTAAGTGTGTCTTAAAAAAAAAAAAAACGAATTAAGTGTGTTAAACAAAAAATGAAATTCAAGAAGAAACACTTTACAATACTTTTATCAATCTTATTGCGTTTTGCTCAACATCCTTGAAAAGATGATAACATTCTCCATTGAAATTAATGTTCTTAATCAAAGCAATGATTTTTGCAAATTTATTTAACATTGTATTATATCTGTGTTGCAAATTAATTTGGGCTATGTCATTCACCATTTTTCAGCTTGAATTGTTATTGATATTTATGCATTTTGGAAGGGTTGCTTGTTTCTTTGAAATGTATATGTTTGAAATGTTTTACTGATACCATTTTACCAGTTTATGCAAGGGTAGTTTAAATATTTAGCATTTTGTATATGATGATTTCCAAGTATATATTAGAGAGCCCTGTAAGAGGGTAGTAGAAATAATTGGTCGGGACGAGCAAGCGTAGCTGCCGACCCCTGTAAGAGGCTGGTAGATTAAAAAAGGCAAGTAGGTAGATAGAGGGGTAGGTGGCGACAAATTCATTTTACGACTTAGATGTTTTGAAAACAATGGCCACTACGAAGTTGCAGAGTTGCATATTCTTGCTCACCGTCCAATATTTGTAAACACAAACTAGGGTATCGATACAGATGCTGATGTTTCGAATTGTTAACGCTAAGCCACTTCGCTTCGTAACAAGATTGCTTGCGTAAGTAGTATTACTTGAGACAGTATAACAGTTTTTCTGATTGGAGAAAAGGGTAGAGAAGGAGAGAAATTATTGGTGCACGAAGGTAAAGTCACGCCCTTAAAGGGTGGCACTTATTTGTAACGTTCAAAGTTATTGGATGAATTGAATAGTGACGTCGAAGCAGACTTGGCTTGGTGGGTATAAAAGGATCCCAGGTGGGATTCCTCTGCTGTATTTAGTCCAAATAAGTTGTAGAGGTGTAATATTATTTGGAAGAAAAGAAGAAGAAAATTACATTTAATTCACCCCGTACTGATACTAAGTACTTGGCTAAGTAGGACGAAAGAGGCATGGGGGCTACATATGATTGACTTACAATTATACGATGATAAAAAGAAAGTGAAAAAGTAGAAAGTGAATGAAGAAATATTATATCATAGAAGGAACATTAAACTGAATTAAATCCAGTAATTAAGGAGAGAAGGGAACTGAAAGTGTTGGTAGCAACAAAGCTAACAAAGCGCAACCAAACAATTGTTGGAGCTATCAGAAAAAATCGACAAGAACTCCCAGTAGAATTCTGTAACCCTAAAGGAAGGACCAGATATACTACCCTTGAAGTTTACTATGAAGATATTATTTCATATTGCCCCCAGAAAAGGGAAAACTGTATTGTTGAGTAACATGCATGATAGTGTCACTTGGAGAGAATAAATGAATATATGAATAAATAAATAAATAAATAAATGAATGAATAAATAAATAAATAAATAAATAAATAAATAAATAAATAAATAAATAAATAAATAAATAAATAAATAAATAAATAAATAAATAAACAAACAAACCTGACATAAGTGAATTTTACAATTCATCTAAAGGAGGAGTTGATAATTTAGACAAACTTGTTGCAACTTATTGGTAAAAGCGTCAGACAAAGAGATGGCCTATGGCCTTGCTTGATAACATAGTGGATGTGTCTGCCTACAATGCTTTTGTCCTTTGGAATATAGTGCAACCTAACTGGAAGGGAAAAGCTACCTTCAAGAGAAGAATTTTCCTTCATGAACTTGGATTGGCCTTAGTCCAACCTGTATTGTCTTCAAGGGTATCGTTACCTAGGACGCCAAATGCCCGGCGAGTTGCTGAAGCTGCAAGACCATCTATAGAATATGATAATTCTCAGTCTCAGGAAAGAGCTGCAAAGAGACAGCGTTGTCATATGTGTAAAAATGACAACAAAGTAACCACAATATGTTCGGTCTGCCGAAAAACTACCTCTAAGCGGCATGCTGTTGTAATGTTCAAGTGCAATAATTGCAACTAATTCCTAATCTTCAATAAGGTAGGGTGGTAAGAAGGGTTAGGTGTGGGGTCTGAATAAGTTATTTCCACGTTTTCCACGTAGTAGACCCTGGGCATGCAAGATAATCAATTATGTACTTTGTATGGTGGAGAATTGTCAGAATTTATGAGACGGGGCATTTTGACCCGGAACGGATTAGATGTTATAATGCTGGTAAATTACTACATTGTAGGCTGTATATAAATACTGACCATTCTAAATCTCAAGAAAGATACGCAAAAAGATGGCACTGTTATATGTGCAAAAATTATAGTAAAGTAAAAGCAATCTGCCGAAAAAACTATATGTAAGCACCATGGTGTCACAATATTCAACTGCAATAATTGCAACTAATACCTATTTTTCAATAAACTAGGGTGGCTGGCAGAGATAGATTTGGAGTCTGAATGATTATGAATTTTTTGCAGTGTACACTGGACACGTAAAGTAATTAGAATAGTATTTTGTATGGCAAGGAACTGTCAGAATTTATAAGATGGGTCATTTTGACCGGAACAGATTAGATGTTACAAAATTTTAGCAGACCGCAAGGGTTAAATCCAAGAAAGAGTGCATTAGCGCTAGGAATAAAGCAAACAAAGCATTAGGTTTCATTGCTAAGACGGTTACAAATAGAAGTGCAGAGGTAATTATCAAACTCTAGAGTTAGTTAGACCCATCCTTGGACATCAATTCGCTAGAATCAGTACAGAGAAGGATGACCAAATTTATACAAACGAACAGATCGTAAGACTTCTAGAAAAGATTTATGCGAAAGGTACCTCTGTAATTCGACTATATAAAGATACAGAAAAATCAAGATCGAGAAAGGAGTACGACAAGGCGATATAGTTTCAGCTAACTATTTTACAGTTTGCTTGGAAGGCATTTTCAGAAGGTTGAGTTGGGAAGAGATTGAAGATTAATGGCAAATATTTGAACCACCTAAGATTTGCGGATGACATTATTCTTATTTCAGAAAGAGCGGAAGACTTGCAATATATGCTGATAGATCTTAACAAGGAAAGTATCAAAGTAGATTTAAAATGAGGAGTAAAACAAAACTAATGTTTAACACGAAAATTCAAAGCAAAGATATTATAATTAATGGTGAGAGTCTTAAAGAACTTGAGGAGTATAATTATTTAGGCCAGATGGTAAAAGTGACCAAAGATAATGATAACGAAATATAAAGATGTATTTCAATTGGTTGGAAAGTGTTTGGTAAGTATAATAAGATCCTGAGAGGCTCTGTACCTTTATGTTTGAAACATAAAGTTTACAATCAGTGCATTTTGCCAGCAACAATCTACGGGTGTGAGACTTGGAAACTGAAGAAGGCGATGGAAACAAACCTAAGGACGGCACAGAGGAGAATGGAAAGATCAATGATGGGAATAACGCTGAGAAACCAAAAGAGAGCAAAATGAGTGAGAGAACAGACTAGATTGGAAGATATTGTGGAGGCGGTAAAAGAGAGGAAGTGCAATTGGGCAGGTAAATTAATGAGAGCGACTGATGAGCGATGGAGCAAGTGTGTTACTGAGTGTACGCTAAGAGATGAGAAACGTGGAGGAGTGGGACCAGGAAGAAGGTGGAGAGACGAGATAGAGAAGTTCGCAGGAGGGACGTGGCAAAGGTTGGCGCTGTCGTGTGAATCATGGAATACTATGGAAAACGTTTTTCAGCAGTGTACTCAGGATCGCTGATTATATATATATATATATATATATATATATATATATATGTGTGTGTGTGTGTGTGTGTGTGTATTATATATATATATATATATATATATATATATATATATATATATATATATATATATATATATATATGTACACACACACACGCACGTCGGTCGAAGTGGCAACGAAGTTTGGAACACCAGGAAAACTTCAAGTTTCATCGATCTCAACAGCTAGGAAGTACCTTTGTTGTATTGGCAGGGAAGGGGAAAGCTCGTGGTGTAGTGGGAAGGTGAAGAAAAAGGAGAAAGAGAGGGATTACTGAGGAAAATGGAAGGAAATGAGGAAGGGGACGAACGGGCCCCGGATGTTAGAAGAGGTGTAAACAAGAGGGGTGCAGAACACACAGACGAGGAAGAACAAGGAAGCAGAAGTGTCAAAAGCAGAAATATAGATAATAGTAGATCAATGAAAAGAGAAGATAACAGCTTTTATGAAAAAAATGAACGAAGCATGGGAGGTTAGGTTTAACCAATTAACTCTAGTTACCCAAAGAGTTGATAAAATGGAAAAACTAAAGAAGGAGAATCGAAACCTAACTAATGAAATAGAAGAATTAAAAAGACAGTTAAGAGAAGTAAAAGTTGAGAATGAGGAATTAAAGAGGAATGATAAAGAGAATAAAGAGTCCATAGCAAAAGAGGTAAGGGGTTCGAAAAATTACAAGGGAACAATAAAATTGAATTTAGAGATATAGTGGAACAGCAGATGAAAGAACAAACTAGGGACATAGTTAATAATATGATGAGGTAGAAGGAGAATATAGTAAGAGACTTAGCAGATAAAAGAAATGTATAATTATATTAGGGATGGAAGAGAAGTATAATCCAAATTGGACTACAAGAATAAAGGAGGAAAAGGAAAAAGTAAATAAAATATTAGAAGTAGTTCAAGAAGATGAACCAGAAACAGGGAAACAAATAGAAGAAGTATTTAGACTAGAGAAATACAATACAGATAAGACCAGACCAATTAAGGTTAAATTTAGGTCACAAACGACAGCAGAGAATATCTTAGCAAAAACGGGGAAACTAGCAGACAGTGATCAATATAAACAGATATGGATAAAAAGAGAAATAAATAGAGAAGAAAGAGAAGATGAGAAAACAAAAAGACTAGAAGCTAAGTAAAACGAGAAAAGAACAGAGTCAGAAAAAGAGAAATTCTATTGGAGAGTAGTGAATATGAAAGTGAGGAAATGGTTCATAGTAGAGAAAAACAGAAGGAAAACAGAAAACACGATGGAAGTAGCGGAAAACTAAAAGTGTCTTACACAAATATCAATGGCTTAATAACAGGCTTGAACAAACTGAATTTACCTGAAGGAAAAAGAACCGGGCATAATGAGAATTGTATAGACAAATTGAAAGGTCCACTACCACCCAACAGTGTAAGACATGGTGCATATAATTATTGGATTAAAAACAGAGAGGCAAAACAAGGAAATGGAGTTATGTTCCTGACTAAGAAGGGTATAAATATAAGGACTGTTACATATGCAAATAATAGAGTAGAGATGATTATGATGGAAGCGGAGGACAAGGATGGGAAGAGCAGGAAGTTTGTAGTAAATTATGTGCCTCCTAAAACGGCCTCGTGGGAAGAGAAAGAATACAAAAATATGTTAGAAGACACAAGGATAAAACTAAATAAGATAATGGAAGATGGAGGAAGAATAGTTATAATGGGTGACTTTAATTGTAAAGAAATCTGCTGGGAAGAGATGACAGTGAAGGGTGGAGACGACCTATGGGGAAATGTACTACTTTATATGATTATACAACATACAATGACATAATGGATACAAAAGAATACTAGGTATAGAAATAAGGAAGAACCATCGAGACTTGACCTAATAATCACAGTTGAAGTGGAACTAAATGAGGAAAAATACATAAAAAAAAAACAATATAGAAAGGGAATATTGTTATATGAAAAAAATGTTGATAAAATAAGAGAATTATTTCAAAAAGCAGACTGGGAAAGAATACACAAGGAGGAAACAACAGTAGAAGAGAAATGGAATATTTTGACAAAAATTGATAGAGGAGTGAAAAAGTATGTTCCAAGACAAAAACAAGAAAAACAATATGTAAAGTGTTGGTATAGCAAAAGATGTAGGGAGTTAAAATATAAAAGTGAACATGAAAAATAGAAAATATATACCAGCTATAGAAATGAATATGTACAAGTGTGCAGAACAGAAAAGAGAAAATACGAAAAAGATGTCATAGAAAAATGTAAAGATCAACCAAAACTATTTTACAGATTTGTAAACAACAAACTGAAAAACAAACAAGAATTCGAGAAACTACGACAAGGAGGAGTTGAATACACAGAGGAAATTATAAACACGCATTTTAAATCGGCGTTTACGAGGGAGAACATACAAACTAGAGATATCGAGTGGGAGGAGAAAGTTCCCCTATGAAAGAGATAGAAATATCAAGGAATGAAATAATGAATCACTTGAGTAATCTCGATATCAGAAAATCTCATGGACCAGATGAAATTGGAAACTGGATTTTGAAAGAATGCACGAATGAACTAACAGACAAAATACATAGTCTAATAAACAGTTCATTGAAAGAAGGAAAAGTTCCAGGAGATTGGAAAAAAGCAAATATAGTGCCAATATATAAAGAGAGAAACAAGGAAGATCCTACTAACTATAGACCGGTCTCTCTTACAAGTACGATAGCTAAAATTTGTGAAAGAATGATCAAAATTAGATGGGTAAGGCATTTGGAAAAAAAACAACAACATACTAAATCAAAGGAATTTGGACTTAGACAAGGACGATCATGCGTCACAAACTTCATTTGTTTCTATTCAAGGTTAATAGATGTAATACAAGAAAGAAATGGATGGGCTGATAGTGCATTTCTAGACCTAAATAAAGCTTTTGATAAGGTGCCACATAAGAAGTTGGTAAAGAAATTAGAAATTGCGGGAGGAATCCAGGGCAAACTGCTGAAGTGGATAGAAGACTTCTTGCATGAAAGAAAAATAAGAGTGGTGATAAGAGACAAACACTAATTGGGATGAAGTGATAAATGGAGTCCCATAAGGAGTTCTGACCCAAAAATGTTTGCTATACATATATCAATAATATGGATAAAGGAATAAAAAGTTATATGAGCTTCTTTGCGGATGATGCAAAATTTTTGAAAAATTTTAACACTGAGGAAGATTGTGAGTCGCTACAGAGTGATCTCAATAAAGTATGGGAATGGAGCAGGAAGTGAGAGATGGAATTCAGTATTAAGAAATGTAATATAATGGAATTTGGAAGAAGCAAATAAAGAATAGTGGGATCATATAAATGGGGAGAAGAAGAAAATAAAAAAGTAGAAAATGAGAAGGACCTGGGAGTCATTATTATGAATAATATGTCCCCTGAGAAACATATAAACAAAATTTTTGAAGAAACTTATAATTGAATAAGAACAATCAAAGTTGCATTTACATACCTGGACGAAGAAATGGTGAAGAAAATACTATTCACTTTGATAAGACCAAGATTGGAGTATGCAGCGACGACGTGGTCACCAAGTACAAAAAAAAAAAAAAAAAAAAAAAAAAATGTATAACAAGCACCCACACCCACCCACACACCCACACACACACCCACACCCCCACACACCCACACACACCCACACACACACACCCACACCCACACCCACACACACACACACACACACACACACACACACACACACACACACACACACACACACACACACACACACACACACACACACACACACACACACACACACACACACACACACACACATATATATGTATATATATATATACACATAACAAGAACTTTTTCCGTTTGTAAGGAAAGTAGTTAAGTCAGAGGCACGTGCCTATTACCATCCATTTAACTCCCCTCCACCCCTCTTGTCACACCTCTCACTTCAGCTCCTAATGGATGACGGGTCATCCCTGCATCCGCCAACTGTACTGGGTGAAACGCAGTGCATCAAAACACTGTACATCCACGGCAAGGCATCTTCATTTAATGGGCGACCCTCCTCTCCATCTCCTCATGCAGACAAAGAGAAGACGGGGAGAATCCCTTCGGTCTGCGTCAAAATTTTATTCATAGATAACCACCCCCTTATCCCCTATCCCTCCTTTCCTTGCATAACAGTGTCATCCATACAGAGTCATTCACCACTTATCCCTATATCTTGCCTTCTCCCTTCCTTGCTTAACAGACATTTTGTATGAAAGTGGCAGTTGCAGACGAATCTATCGAAATAAACACCATTGCATCCTAACATGGTGTCAACAGACATTCCCCTCTTGCTCAACGTCCTCTTCACCCCGTGTATCAATTTCATCCTCTGTCGTCCCATCAAGTTCACTCCCCCCACCCTGGCTTTCACACCTCTCTTACTAATATTTCGTCATTCATTATTTCATGTGTCCAAAACATTTCAATAATCTTTCATCAATCCTATCTGCCATCTCCTTTTTCATTCCCGCTCTTCACCTCACCTCCTCGTTTTTCACTCTATACAACATAAGAGCATAAGAACATAAGAATGAAGGAGACTGCAAGAGACCATAAGGCCTACACTAGGCAGCTCCGTATCAATCACCACCTGTCATCCCCATCCATAAAGTTGTCTAATCGTTTCTTAAAACAACTGATAGTTTCAGTGCTTACTACATGGTTACTAAGTCGACCACCCTATTAGTAAACCAATTCTTGCCTATTTCCTACTTAAATCTAAATTTGTCCAGTTTAAAACCATTACTGCGAATCCTGCCCTGTTGTTTTAATATGATGACCTTGTTTGCATCACCCTTGTTAAAGCCTTTGATCCACTTGAACACCTCTTTTAGATCACCCCGTACTCTGCGTGTTTCCAGAGAGTGTAAGTTAAGATGCCTAAGCCTCTCTTCTTAAGGCAAATTTCTGAGTCCATGTATCATTTTGGTCATTCTTCTCTTACTGATTCTAGTGAATTGATGTCCATTCTGTAGGACGGAGACCAAAACTGTACAGCATAGTCAAGGATGGGTCTAACTATCGCTAGATAAAGTTTGATAGTTACCTCTGCACTTCTATTCGTTACCGTCCTAGCAATGAAACCTAATGCTCTGTTAGCTTTATTCCTGGCGCTAATGCACTATTTCCTGATTTTAAGGTCCGGACTCACTAGAACTCCCAAGTCTCTCTCGCAATCAGTTTTCTCTAAAAACGTGTTATCTAAGCTGTATCTATTTTTGGAGTTGTGTAGCCCTACGTTTGACACGCTACATTTAGAGATATTGAAGTTCATTTGCCATTTCACCGACCATGTGAACAATTTATTTAGATCATCCTGCAAATCTCTTCATCGTCTCCTGACCTAATTAGGCGTCCTATTTTAGTGTCATTCGCAAACTTACTAACATCACTATTTATCCCATCGTCTAAGTCGTTTATACACATAATGAACAACAAGGGACCCAAAACCGAGCCCTGTGTGACCCCACTAGTAACATTGCCCCACCTAGATTTTACTCCATTTATGGTGACCCGCTGGTTTCTGTTATTAATCCAAGCTCTAACACTATTACTCCTATGCCATGGGCTTTGATTTTAGTAGTCTCTGATGTGGCACCTTATCGAACGCTTTGCTAAAGTCAAAGTAAATAACATCGTAATTATCATTGTTATCTGACGCCTTATATACTTTAGTGTAAAAGGATAGAAGATTAGTCACACATGACTTACCCTTGGAGAAACCATACTGTGTATCGCGAATTAAATTATGTCTTTCGATGTGTTCTCTGAGTTTATTTACTATTACTGATTCAAGCATTTTTCCTACAACCAATGTCAAACTGATTGGCCTGTAGTTACATATAGACGATCTATCTCCCTTCTTAAAAACGGGAACAACGTTTGCCTGCTTCCAAGCAACAGATTTATCAAATATTTTAGTTAACTGGTCGCAGATTTCAAATTTACACTCCTTAACCATTCTCGGAAAAATTTCGTCTGGACCCGGGGATTTTGTAGCTTTAAGTCTTTCAATCTGCTTGACTACTTCTTCTTTACTAATGCTAATATTAGATAGACTACTTTCTTTATCCCCTCTGAAAATCGGATCTAACCTCTCATTAGTGAACACCGAAAGAAAATATTTGTTAAACTCCTCACTCATTTTTTCCTCCGATTCTATCATAAAAATTTCATCGTTTTCGTTTTTAATTGGTCCTATTCTTTCTTTATTTTTTGTTCTATAGAGATGAAAGAAACCCTTTGGGTTGGATCTTGCTTGACTGGCAACCTTAATTTCATAATTACGTTTCGCTGTACTTGTATTCTTTTTAACCAGCTTTTCCATTTCGTTATATCTTGATCTAAGGTGTGTTTCCCCGGTTTTTATTTTTACGTAAAGTCCTTTTTTCATTCCAATCTTATGTTTCAATCTATCCGTCATTCATTTGGAAGTATTGCTATTTTTCCGTAATGACTTCAGGGGGATAATTGTATTTTGTGCGTTAATAATTAGATCAGTTAGATTGCTATACATTTCATCCAAATCGCTGACCTGTCTGTTGAGCCTCCGCCCTAAGTGACCTGACCCAAGCTATGCATATTACCCTCCGCGTCGACAATGTCTGAAACGTCCATAACGTCCATATAACATTTCATATTCAATTTCCAATAGGTTTTTATATTGTCAAAATTTGCTTTCCTGAAGTATGGTTCTTGGACGTTATTCGTACTTTTTAATTCTTCCCAAATTATATCAAATCTTATTTCTTGATGATCGCTAGAGCCTAGACTATCTCCCACTTTTACGTTACTCATCAGGTGCTTATTATTAGTTAAAATTAAGTCCAGAGTATTTTCTTCCCTCGTAGGATCGGTAATCACTTGTTTTAGGAAATTATCCTGCACCACATCTTCGTTTCTGATCTCCTATTAAAGTTTCCCAGTCAATGTTTCTAAAATGAAAATCTCCCATGATCACAACGTTTTTGTACTGGGATGCTCTGCCAATTTCATGAATCATGGGGTCAGTATGCTCAATGGTGAGGTTAGAAGGTCTATACAAAACGCCAATAATAACTTTCTTATTCTTGCCTATAATCTCCACCCAAATAGATTCCGTACAGTCCTCTTCCTTAATCGAATTGTTGATAATACAGTTTATTGTATTTTTAACGAAAAGTGCTACACCTCCCCCACTCCTACCAACCCTATCCTTGTGAAAACGTTTATATCCTTTTATTTCGATTTCCGGAAGGAAATGTTTATCAGCCATGTTCATCCAGGATTCAGTAGTAGCTATAATATAAAAATTCTCAACGCATGCTTTACCTCGCAGCAAATCAATTTTGTTAATTATGCTTCTGCTATTTGTATAGTAAACTTTAAGTTTATCTTCCCTCCACCTGCTTTGGTGATTTTTTTCACAGTCCCTCTCTAAGTTGATTGCCTAAACTATATTCCGATACTTCCCCCCCCCTACTCCCACGTAATCTACACAAAAAAAAAAACCCTGTAAAATGCTTACTTCTCGCTCAAGGGACTCAGCATGGACCCGAAATCCTCTCGGCGACAAGTGCACCCCATCCCTTGTATATAGATGATTCTTACCGTAAAAGCGGTCCCAGTTATCGACAAATACCCCTCCATTGGCCTTACAATGTTTTGCCAGCCTCCAATTCATTGCAATAGCCCTGGAATGTCACATGCCTCCAACTACACACCTCGGAAGGATTCCACATACAACAGGAACACCTCCCTTATTCTTAATCTTGTCTAGCGCATCCCGGAACCGAGTAAACAATTCCTCAATCCCTAACTTATCTATATCACTGCCCCCAGCACTTAAGCAAACGACAGGGGCCTTACCTTCCCCTGTCTCTAACATTTATCCCCACGCCGGGGAAACACACCTGCGACCTATGCTTCCTATCTTTATCACAGAAAGCCCTCTCTAAGTACCTCACTTGACTGTCTCCTACAACCAAAATCTTACCTGTGGGCAGGGATCTAGCGTCTGCCCTTCCCTTCTTCTCTTGAATTTCCTTTGTATCTTCTTCCTGTAGACCCGCTAGTGCTTGAAACGAGTTCTTGCAATCGAACGGGGCTGGTGAGGACTTTTTTCCTCTTTTCCGCGTCTTCTTTGTCTGCGTTTTCCATCCAAGCTCATAGCTAGTTTTGTCTTCCGTATTTTGGGCCTTCAAGCGAAGAACTCGATTCTCCTCTTTAAGGTACTTTACAGCATCCTCCAAGGTTTCAATTCTACTAAGTAGGGATTGTACCTCATCGACGCTGAACACGGTAACACAACCACTCGCCATATCACTATTTGAAGCAGCTACCCAGTTGACCTTACCTGAGTGACGACTACTGCTCAATCTAGTAATCCCTACCATACTTCTAAGACATTTGATCTCGAACACGCTTAATTTTTTTCTCTCTGCCTCTATTAAATTTCAAGTCTCTGCCCAATACAAAACCGTCGGCATAACCACCCCTTCATACAATCTTCACTTTGCATCTATTTCCAGTTACCTCTTTCTCATAACACTTTTCAATCCCCCAAGGCATTTACTTGCTTCTCTCAAACTACAATTTACCTCCACCTCCATTCCTCCCTTTCCTACATGCGACCCCAAATACCTAAAGCTACCCATTTCCGCCAGCCTTTCTCATTTTAGATTTACTTCCAACTCACTGCCATCCTCTACTTTGTACAGTAAATCTCACAGAGAATTACGTGAAAGAATATCTAAGATGTTGTAGTGGATTTACACTTGGTTAAAAGAACTCGCCCTTCTCTGCCTTAAAAAAAAAATTCTGGTTTAAATAAATTTCGTCCCCTTTTGATAAATAATTTGAAGATGCTCTTCGATATTAATCTAGACTTAGAAGGACTTGGCATTATCAATGGAATCGATCGTGTTTATCTTTAGTGATTTCATAATTCATTTGCTTTTGTTTATATTTTTCTTCGGTATTAAGATAATAACATTAACATCTCCACAATATATATATATATATATATATATATATATATATATATATATATGTATATATATATATATATATATATATATATATATATATATATATCACTTGATTACTTTACAATCATTCATGTTAATGACCCTCTCCTGATTGTTTAATGCCTGGGCTACTTCAATTAAAGTATTCATCATCATCATCATCATCATCATCATCATCATCATCATCATCATCATCATCATCATCATCATCATCATCATCATCATCATCATCATCATCATCATCATCATCATCATCATCATCATCATCATCATCATCATCATCATCATCATCATCATCATCATCATCATCATCATCATCATCATCAACAACAACATCATCATTTATATGTTACTTATACACAAAAGGACATCTTTCACTTTAAAATTGAAGTATCGAGCCAAAGTATGCGCCTCTCCTTCACCCATCGTCCACCCATCCAAAATCTGTTTTCTTTTCCCTTTTATTACAGCTCTTTGTAGATGAAGGGCCATCCCTGTCCCCGTCCATCGCGTGGGTCAGAAGCAATGCAGCAAGTCACACTGGTTTTATATATATATTTTGTTTTCATCTTTCATGTGTAAGCTTATTCTATCTAAAGAATATGTATGGTGACAATCTTTAAGTTCCAATAATAATTGCGCGTGTGGAAAGCTGGATTCTTTTAGGTAATTAAAAATTATTGATGTCTTCCTCTCCCTCTCCCCGCTGGAAACAGACATTTTTTTTCCCCAAAAGTTGGTTCAAACCAACGTTAATAATCTGCGAGCCTGGAAAAGTCCTAACCTGATCTACATTTTGAAGCGTGGAGAATTCCCCCATGATTCTAACTTTCTCTCCTAAAACGCAAAGGCTTGCCTCATATGTTATGAGGTCAAAACACTTTCTGCTTTACCTGAAGACTTCACCTTTAGTTAGCTTCGTTTTTAATCAGGCTTGAACAAATATATTCAAAGCATCAATTCTCTAACTCGAATATATACCACATTAAAATAATTACATTTGTGGGGGTAGACCAGTTAGACTGTTGGGCCCTGCTGTGGAGGTACTTTATCCACAAGGAGCTATAAAAGTAAATAAAATGAATACTGGGTGAGTATGGGATGGGTTGGGGTTGCGTGCATACCTCTGCTGGTTACCTCCCGTATAAAGAGGAAGGAGTCTTTTTGTATATTGGTAGTCATTTGGGCACACTTTTTGAATTTCCTGGTTAGATACTTATCTATTTTTATTTGTATGATAACCATAATGTAGTTTGCACTATGTAATAAGTAGTGATATGTTTTTCTTTGTTACCAAATTAATTTGGCAAATAGATAAAAAAATTGATCCAAGTCCGTGATGATCAAAGTATATCTACCTTCAATGGGATAAAGGAAATTGGCACAATAATAATATGTCCTTTGTCTTTATTATATAACCAAGCTAAGGCTCTTTGAAACCGAAGAAAAAATATTTTTATGTACGAATCATATCTTATTGTATTTAGACAAGAAGGAGGATAAATGGTCGTTTTGACAGGAATTAGTCAAATGGGTAGGAGAATGGAAAGTAACGGGAGTGGGACTGGAAATCTGTTACGGATGAATTTCCAGAGACCGAATTGGAACGAAAGGATAATATAAATACCAAGGGTTATTTCCTCTTTATATGAAACATGGCAAGGGAACATACATGGGAACATGGTGGCAGCATTATTGTCCCCCCACCAAAGGAGTAAGAATTGATTAATACACCCAAGTTTGGAAATATTAATTAGGTGTTACCGTCACACCTTTCAACAGTCATATGTATCCCATCAATCTTTCTTTTAGCATTAGGTGAGACAAAAATCTTTGTCGAAAAGGTCATTATGTCAACCGATACTAAGAGGAGTGTCCTTGTTTATAGAGTTAGAAAGGTGACGATAGCATGACAAAAACAGTTTCCTATAAATATTTTTTATATTATGACGCATATAAACAATTCATAATTGTAGCATAAAGAAAAAAGAAAAGAAAATAAGGTGTATTCGTGACGCAAAGTAGCATGGGATAAAACAAGCGTATTCGTAAAAGATAATTAGGTATGATGTGGAAGGGAAGGTGGGAAATTCCAGTCGGATACAGATGAAGGAAATGGGGCGCGGATAGACGAAGTGTGGAGCTCCCGGCGGAACCTGTTGTGGCGATTAAGGAAATGGGGTGATTCCCGGGAAATGGTTTCCTTAAAAAGGAAATGGGAGACGCAGGTGATAAGTCAGCCGAAAGAAATAGGGATGAAAAAGAGATTTCGAGGATAAATGGGGTGGGGTGGGGTGAGAGATAGTGATTCACAGATTGGGGGCAAATTACCCGCTGGGCAATTATGGTGGGGCAAAAGAGGAGAAAAATAAAAGAGGATTGTAGGGAACTCAGAAAACAATGCGAGACCTTGTAGTAGGATATTGTATGAAATATACTATGATATATTTAGATGTTCATACAGTAAAAAATCTACGAAATGATTAAGAGGATTGACTTAGTTTGCGAATAGTGGTTATCAAGCTTGATGTGAAATGCTAAATTAGTTAACAAGTTGGAAGAGTTTAGGAGTCATTGGATTGAGGATTGGAGAGGAATGAAGGTAATTGCTGAGAGAGAGAGAGAGAGAGAGAGAGAGAGAGAGAGAGAGAGAGAGAGAGAGAGAGAGAGAGAGAGAGAGAGAGAGAGAGAGAGAGAGAGAGAGAGAGAGAGAGAGAGAGAGAGAGAGAGAGAAGAGACGAGACGAGAAGAGAGAGAAGAGACGAGACGAGAAGAGAGAGAGAGAGAGAGAGAGAGAGAGAGAGAGAGAGAGAGAGAGAGAGAGAGAGAGAGAGAGAGAGAGAGAGAGAGAGAGAGAGAGAGAGAGAGAGAGAGAGAGAGAGAGAGAGAGAGAGAGAGAGAGAGAGAGAGAGAGAGAGAGAGAGAGAGAGAGAGAGAGAGAGAGAGAGAGAGAGAGAGAGAGAGAGAGAGAAAGAGAGAGAGAAAGAGAGAGAGGGAAGGAGAAGGCGCTACTGAGTTGATTGGTGATAAATAGCTGACTTCTGGTAGGGAAAGTGGCTGGAATAGGAAGATAGTGAGAGATAAACTAAATGAAGACAGATAAGCACATAAGGCTCTTACGTGGATGAAGGATAAGAACATAAGAGGAGAACAAAAGAGGATCACAGGACTTCATTTACCATGTGATCGCTAAAGCTCCTGAATTACATTATAAGAATTAAGTCATGATGGAACCTTACACAACATTCACTTCGAATGCGAGATGATGAAGAAAAGGTAGTGAAGGGAAGTTAAAGAGGGAGTATTGAAGAAAAAGAAATGACCCTTTGTAGAAGAGAACAATTTGGTTAGCAGAATAGCGTGTTCAGAGAAGGAAGAACATTTAAACAGGTATGTTGAGGTAAATGATGGACAATTAGTTGAAGAAGGAGAGAATGACAGAGTAGAGCAGAGAAAGTGGTGATGATTGTAATAGTGATTGATATGGAGTTTGTCAGATATATATAATATATGAAGTCCCATTTACTTCTGTTCCATCCATAAGGTTCTGACTGCCTAAACTTCATGGAGTAACTATTTTAGGGACTTTAGTGACCCCCACTTCGACATACCTGAACCACGCATCATTCTTTTAACATTAGAAGCTAACTTCCACTCAAAGAAATGGTGAACACATTTGCATGTTGGTGACTATCTTTTCTACTATTGTCATCTCACTGGTAGCGTAATCAGGAACGCGCTGATCTCGCATTCGCTTAGTTGAGGGTTCGAATTCCTCACTTCTTTCCAATTCCCACCAGTGACTGGAACCTGCCCCGACAGTCCAAACGCAAAGGGCAAATGTGACGGCGGCCTCGGCCGCAGATACGCACCTCCTGGTGTAGGTTTTTTACCTTCACCTCTTTCTCCTCATGTCTCTCCTTTATTATCTCAGTGACCACTTCTTCGGGGCAGTATTGTCAACAAAGAAGTTATGTGTTACTTTTGTTTAATTACATATAAATTATTTAGACAAAAATTTAAAACCTGTTATATTCAAGCTTAATGGTTATGCAAAACTTTTCAAACACAAAAGATCAATCAAACTAACTGGGATCTCAAAAATTTCTAAACAATTCGCCCCAATGTTTTGGGAAGTGGCTGATGAGATGTAACCACGGTAAACGTAAAGTAATACGTAGTTGAAATAATGTAAAAAAAAAAAAAAAAAAAAATGGATAGACTGTAAAGCATAAAATATTATACTGTTGTTATCAAAAGCAGAAATGACAATTATGGAAAACGTAAGTGAGGTGGAGAAAGAGAGGAAGGAGGAGGAGGAAGAGAGGGAGAGGGAGGAGGAGGGGAGGGAGGGGTAGGAGGAGGAGAGGAAGGATAAGGAGGAGGAGAGGAAGGAGAAGGAGGAGGAGAGGAAGGAGAAGGAGGAGGAGAGGAAGGAGAAGGAGGAGGAGAGGAAGGAGAAGGAGGAGGAGAGGGAGGGAAGGAGGAGGAGGAGGAGAGGGAGGCGGATAAGCAAGAGGAAGGTAAGTGAATGAAAATCAGAATGATGGGGAAAAGGAACGTGCAACGAATGTGGTATATAATAGGAAGTGAAAGGAGAGTATGCGAGTGCAAAGAGAACAGTTTAGGTAATAAAGAGCAAGGAGAGAACGAGTGAAGGAATAAAACACAAAGAGAGACTAATAGAAGAAATAAAGAGGGAAGAAACAAGAAGTGAGGAAAAAGAAGATTAGAAAGTGGAGGAAGAGGCGGAGGAGATAAAAAAGGGTAAGAAGGAGTAAGAGAAGATAGAAGAAGAGACGGATTATTAAATGGGGAGGAAAAGGAGGGGGAGAAGGAGGAGGAGGAGGAGGAGGAGGGGGAGGAGGAGGAAAGAAAAACCAATTAGAATAATAATGAACAAATTAGAGAAAAACGAGAACATAACGAGAACAAAAATCATTATAAGAAAATAAGTACAATGTGAGAGGTAAACGCGTGGAAAAGAAGGTAGGGGAAGCACACGATGAAATAAAACGATAAATCAGGGGAGTTGTGAGATGAAAACGGGACCCGGAGGAGGTCCAACATCCCATTCAATTTCCGATATCACTTGATGCTGATTCTAGCGGCACTAGTGTGTGTTTCTTCCTTACTTTTTTTTTTATCATTTTATCACTTATTGGGACAAATTCGATGAGTTGAAACATGCTTTGGTTGAAGCAGGTAAATATATTCTGTCTAGAGGATATTTCTAGATAATAATAATAAGAAACTATTGTGTCTATTTGGATGAGATTTCAATTTTTTCAGGGTTTTGTTCTGGCTAACGCTAAAGGAACCTAGAAGCTGCTATTCGTCTAGATCTAGATACACCTAGAAGGAAAACAAAGAAGTGTTGCGATGAGTTAGGAACTAAGAGTGAGCGCTTAGCATTTTTGTTAGATTCACATCTGAAAAGTGTAACCACCCTTTTTTATTTTTTCTTATTTTAATTTTTATTTTCATTGCGGCATCCACACTAAAGTCCAGAGTTCATTTCCGGACTAAACCATACCGGCGGGTGGAAACGAACGAACTCTCCTTCGCAATGTGCTACCAATTTCAGAGTAGTATCAGTCGTATCAAATTAAATCTAGTCTTTATATAGAGTTTATGAACGTGGTACGATCCGGCAATGGATAGGTTGCGTTCCAACCTTCTCTTGCGGTCGGCTTTTTTTTTTTTTTTTAATGTTGGTAGTCCAGTGGATACCGTCTTGAACTCGAGTTCGATTCTTGCGACCCTCTGCGGGTTTTCTGCATTGTTTCCCGACAGCCCTGGCCAGATGGAGAGGTAACCAAACATCGGTCTGGAAAAAAAAAGAAAAAAAAAAGAGGGTTGCCGCTACTAACAGAGCTTTGCCTGCCATAGGTTTCTCTCCTTTCAATGAATGGGAGTGGGATGGTGAGCTTTTTTAAGCTTTATGTATGTATTCTTACCTAAAGCTCGCCTTGGTGACCCAATTTTTTTTTCAGTGCTGACGGCAACTACGAGGTGACGTTGATGACGAAAGCGACTCTCAAGTACACAGGCGAGGTCGTTTGGAAACCTCCCGCCATCTACAAGTCTTCGTGTGAGATCGACGTTGAATGGTTTCCTTTCGATGAACAGTCTTGTGTCATGAAGTTTGGGTCTTGGACCTATGATGGATTTCAGGTGAGGGAAGCCAGGTTTGCGTATATTTGCATATACAAACTCAATTTTTTTTAAGTGTCACAGACACCAGGAAAATTACTAGAAAAAATCATTGGGGGCAGCCCTAATCTATTCAGAATTTGGTAACTTAGCGTCGTTTTTTATATTCCTCCGTTTATGAAATAGAATTTAGTGGTATATTTGTTCTTCCGAAATTTAATCATGCTTATTATATCTTTTTTATGATTATCCATTTTGAATTTTCTATTATTTTACAACTCCATTTGCATAGCATGAAAATGTATATGATAAATAAATGGTGCAAAGCATCGTTTGTTTAAAAAAACACACACACACTAAAGAATAATACTTAAAAAAACATTCTCCCATATTTGTTATTCTTTTCGAGTGCCTATCAACATATATATATCGCACTCTTTCTTTTACTCAATTCACACAAAGTTCATGCTCTTTTTCCA
>NC_134786.1:36165790-36180790 GCF_046742065.1 Oratosquilla oratoria | reverse complement strand
CTGCCACTTTCACCCCTTGTACATCTCATCACCTTACTTTTACCCACATTTATCTTCAACTTTCTTCTTTCACACACTCTCCCAAACTCTGTCACCATATATATATATATATATATATATATATATATATATATATATATATATATATATATATATATATTCGTGTGTGTGTGTGTGTGTGTGTGTGTGTGTGTGTGTACACATTTTAACAACTTCAATGCACTTTAATTCTAAGCCATCGAAGGCCGACGTGCAAAAATCTAAATGCGATACTGCTAACGACTGGAACCCAGCATCCTCATGACAAATGCGGTAGTGACTTACCAACTAGGCTATCAAGAGAGATATAAGTTGAGAGCAATTTTTCTTATATATTTTCATGCTCGAGTTACATACATATACATGAAATTTTGCGTTCAACCAATCTCCACTATGATAGTACAATTGGAATTATATAAACGCGGGGAAGTATTTGTACAACACTGAATGGGTCCAGTGATTAGAGATAAATTTTAAAACCACAATTCATTTTAATTCTCGGACATCAAAGGCCGACATGCAGAAATTGAAATGTGATACTACCAAGGACTCGAATCCAGCACCCTCATGACAATTGCGGTAGTGACTTACTAACTAGGCTATCAAGAAAGATATAAGTTGAGCGCAATTTTTCTTATTTATTTGTATGCTTGAGTTACATACACATACATGAAATTTTGCGTTCAACCCATCTCCACTATAATAGTACAATTCGAAGTATACAAACGCGGGGAAGTATTTGTACGAGTACAATACTGAATGGGTCCCAGTGATTAGAGATACATTTTAAAACCACAATGCACTTTAATTCTAAGCCATCAAAGGCCGACATGCAGAAACTAAAATGGGGTACTACCAAGGACTCGAACCCAGCGTCCTCATGACAAGTGCAGTAGTGACTTACCAACTAGGCTATCAAGAGAGATATAATTATGCTCGAGTTACATACACATACATGAAATTCTGCGTTCAACCCATCTCCACTATGATAGTACAATTGGAAGTATACAAACGAGGGAAAGTATTTGTACAACACTGAATGGGTCCCAGTGATTGGAGATACATTTTAACAAATTCTTTCCCGCGTTTGTATACTTCCATACACACACACACACACACACACACACACACACACACACACACACACACACACACACACACACACACACACACACACACACACACACACACACACACACACACACACACACACACACACACACACACACACACACACACACACACACACACACACACACACACACACACACACACACACACACACACACACACACACACACACACACACACACACACACACACACACACATATATATATATATATATATATATATATATATATATATATATATGCATATGCACATGTATCATAAAACCCACGTGACTACACCGATATACTGAACACCACAAGAAAAAAAAAAAATTCTTGGAACCCGATCGCGTTCGTGATATTTTCACATTTTCAAGGATTACAATAGAATAAAAATTTATTCTATTGTAATAATTGAAAATGTGGAAATATCACGAAACGATCGTATTCCAAGAATTTTTTTCCCTGTGGTGTTCAGCATATCGGTGTAGTCACATCTGTTTTGTGATACATGTGCATATGTATATGTATATATATATATATATATATATACATATATACATATGTATATATATGTATATACATGTTTATGTATATATATGTATATGTATATATATATATATATATATATATATATATATATATATATATATATACATTACCCGTCAGGGGTATTGGCTCCATGTTATTGTGGGAAAGTAGCATGCACTTGATACTTTAGGGTCTATATGGGGCGGCCCTAAGGACCAGAGGCACACATAATTTTGTCTGTGATAGAAGAAGTCTGTTTATAGAGAAATGATGACACTTTTATTATACTGCGACAATCCCTCCCTTACGCTGTCCCCCCACCCCTTGTTAGTGTCCTGTACCACTTCTCAGAATATTCATTTCCTTTTTTTCCCTACCCTGTGGTGGGGGAAATGAATGCTGCCTCCAAGTCTTCCCACTTGAGTCGTACGAGGTGACATAAAAAACGGGACTAAGAATCCTGCTACCTGTAGCACCCTAAGGGGACGTTTCTTAAATAAGTAAAGGCATAAGAGGATCTAGGAGTTTTCCAACGAGCATTTTAAGGTTTGGGTCTTTTAATGTGCGTGGATGTGGTACAGATGAGAGTAAAAGGGAAGAGATAGGCAGTATGCTTATGAGAAGAAAGATGGATGTGTTGGCATTGAGTGAAGCTAAATTGAAAGGGAGGGCCGAGTGTGAGTTTGGGAGTGTAGTTGGGAGGTTCTCAGGAGAGAAGAGAGAACGGGCGAGAGAAGGGGTGGCTATACTAGTAAGTGAGGATATAGGTAAGTGTGTAGTGGAGTGGAAGGAGGTTTCTTCAAGGTTAATGTGGATAAAGGTAAAGCTGGGAAGGGAGATGTGGGTTTTTGTAAGTGCGTATGGGCTTGGTAGTGAGAAGAGTGTAGAGGAAAGGGAGTTGTTTTGGATGGATTTAAATGAGTGCATAGAGGGATTAGGGAGAAATGTCAGTGTAGTGGTGTTGGAAAACCTTAATGGTACGGTAGTAAATGAACCAATAGACGGAGTGGTTGGGAAGTATGAAGTTCCAGGTAAAAATCGAAGTGGAGAAATGATGGTGGAGATGTGTCTTGAGAGTTGATAATACCATATACAGTGTTTAAGAAGAAAGTCAAGCATAAGTGCACATGGGAGAGGGTGGCGGATGAAAGAGTGGTAGATAGAGCGTTAATGAACTATATAGTGGTAACCAGGAGTAGAGTAGGAAGAGTTAAGGATGTACATGTTCTAAGGGGAGAGAGTGAGGGAATATCAGATGATTTTTTGGTGGAAGGCAAGTTGAGAGGGGAGAATAGGTGGAGAATGAGGAAAAAGGCAGAAGGTAGGAAGGTACTTAGAGTGAACTGCTATGAGAAAGAAAAGGAGGAGTATAAGAATAAACTGAAAGAGAATGAGATTGAGTGAAGTATAGGATAGAACTAGGCGTGGAGGAGGAATGGGGATGGTTCAAGGAGGGAGTCATAAAATGTGCAAAAATGGTGTGTGGAACAAGGAGGACGGGAGGAAATAGAAGAAAGGGTAGTGAGTGGTGGGATGAAGAAGGAAAGAAGGGTGTAGAAGAGAAGAAGCAGGCTTTCATAAATTAGTTACAAATAAGACGTGCAAAGTAAAGAGAAGAGAAGTAAAACATAAGATAAAGGAAGCAAAGAGGAGGACAAGTGTGAATGGGGTAAGATTATGACAGAATTTTTTTAAAGTAATAAAAAGATGTTTTGAAAAGAAATTAAGAGAGGAAGAGGAAGCGAATCAAGTAGAGAAGAAAAGGTGCAGATGGAGAGATAATAATGGAAGATAAGGCAGTGAGAGGAAGGTGAGTAGAGTATTTTAGGGAGTTGCTAAATGTGAAGGAGGATAGTGAGGGAAAGGTAGTTGCAGTGGAAAGCGCTAAGAAAATTACCGTGATGAGTGGTGAAAATGGAAAAGAAATAAGTAAAGATGAAGTGAAGGGAGATGTTAAGATTATGAGAGCAGATAAGGCACTGGGTTGAATGAATACCATTCAGAATGTCTGAAAAAAGAGGTACAGTGATGGTAGACTGGTTGATGAGGTTACTTAATGTTTGTTTAGGAGAGGGTAGAGTGCCGGATGACTGGAGGAGTGCCTGTATAGTTCCGCTTTACAAGGGAAAGGGGAACAAGTGTGAATGTAGTAGTTTTAGAGGGATCAGCTTGTGAAGTGTAATTGGGAAAGCTTATGGGAGGGTCTTGATTGAAAGGGTTAGAAGAGGAACAGAGGGAGTAATTGGTGAAAAACAGTGTGAGTTTAGGACAGGTAGGGGTTGTGTAGGTCAGATTTTTGTGGTAAGACAGATATGTGAGAAAGCTATAGGAAAAGGTAAGGATGTATTTTGGGCTTGTATGGATTTGAAAAAGGCTTACGACATACATATATGTATATATATATGTATATGCATATACATGTATATATACATATTATATACATATAATATATATATATATGCATATAATATATATATATATATATATGCATATAATATATATATATATACATATATATGCATATATATAAATATATATATACATATTTTTACATATACATATATATATATATATATATATATATGGATAATGGTTATAATATGTACAGAGAAAAAGTTCTGAAAAAGACGAAGTAATGCTGTATATATATACAAACTATTGAAATTAGTCATTAGATATCTAATATAATTTTTTTATTTCAGGTTCACCAATCGTCTAGATATGCTTGGAACTGCTATATTTATTGAGCTTCTCATATTCTATGCGCCTTTACCTAATGCATGTCTTATATCATTTGAGCCATAAGTTATTAAATGGCAGTAGCTGCTCTTTATGCATGTATTTTCTTCAACAGTCATTATCCAAGTACTTAGTGGCTCGTAGCTATAATAAACAAATTCCTGTAATTTTGATGAGTTTGAAAATTTCCTCTACCGTAATACTATTGGCAGCAATCTCTTTCTTTGATTCAATATAAATTTTCATGCACATGTGAACTGTGTTCCCCGTTTTTTTCAGTTTGATTAACATTTAGTATTTTCCAGGTTAATTAAAATTATCTACCTCTCAGAATATGTACAGTTAAGAGAGGAGAGAGAGAGAGAGAAAGTACGATAGAGAATTTCATAGAGTTGTCTCTTGGGTGACCCGTATATAGAACTTGTACAAGGGTCATGCAATGAGCTTTTGTGTAGGATTGGAAACCAACATGGTGTTAGATCCCATTATTATCTTCTGCTGTAAATAATTATCCTCTCTGCAATAGTGTTTGCTTACATTTTACTAATGATTACAAACTTAAATGGCCAGGAGTCATAGAGATGCTTGTCATTTAAAAAGTGACATGGCTTATCATGTACTTACTACTGTATAATATCGTTTAACGCTTTAACTTTGTGAGGCTTTTCTACTTTTACCCTCCTATTTCTGCGGTGTCTTGTAAGCCTTTCTACGAGTTAGTTACGATCACATGACTACTGATATGACTGTTGGCTTATATAATTTCACCTGATTCCTGTTTTTCTTGCCATGTTTTACTGAATCACAATAAAAAGGTAGAGTTTGTCGTTAGGGAGATTAAAAGAATATTTGTAACTTCATGCCAGATTTTTAAGACTTTTAAAGATGTGTATAGAAGCACTTGTTCTCTCTGTAAGACATACGCTATTGCGTTATGATAACATGGCAAGATAAAACATGAACGCCCAAACTTATATGTAGATATTGCTTCTTAGTTTGCATATTCAAGTGCGTCTGTCGCTATCTCATCTTTTAAGAATAAAGACACTTTTCTGCTTAAATCCTAACCTCTCCTAGAACAATTTGGATAAAATTACTTTATCCAATGACAATATAAGAATATAGTCGCCTCCAAAGCATACGTTGGTACTATACTTATTAATGACATATAAATACATCTGGAGTGACTGAATAACCAGAAATGGGGAATCAAAATACAGTTAATTATCAAATGAATGTTTGGATCCTCTTTGCGGTTTTTGCTTTGATGTCAATACAAGAATATAGTCTTTCTGAGCTTAATTTAATATAATTTTTGTTATAGAAACTGGAATGAATCTTCTTGATTAGTAGTAGTTGTCTCAAGAGAGCTAATTTTATAACATATACTACAAGGGATGAAAGTTATTTTAAAGATTCAAGTTTAAATAATGTAATGTCTATTGCCTTAGAATATACATATATATTACTGCAGAATACACCAACCTAATATGCAGCTTCCAACATATTTTTCTCCTAACAGTACATATATGCTCTACCACCATACTTCTACCATATATTTCCAATGACAACAAATGATATCTTAGTATATATTTCCATGCCCTTCAAATATATCCTCATACTTTCTAACACAAATACGGGCCAAGTTTTCTTGTCACCACAATGCACACCTATATATACATATCAACGCAAACTTGTAAACATGCATATATAAAACATATACATACACGCATTTCACATTCACCTTTCGCATACATATTTTACATGCACATATATATGGACATTCCACATGCGCTTACACATGCGCATTTACATACACATAGTCATAACTATGCACATACATATGCACATAAACATGTTTATGCATATGCACATAAACATGCACATATACATATACATATATACATATACATATACATATACATATACATATACATATACATATACATATACATATACATATACATATACATATACATATTCATATACATATACATATACATATACATATACATATACATATACATATACATATACAAATACATATTCTTATACATATACATATACATATACATATACATATACATATACATATGCATATACATATACATAAACATACACATATACATACTCATACACATATACATACACATAAACATATACATATACATATACATATACATATACATATACATATACATATACATATACATATACATATACATATACATATACATATACATATACATATACATATAAATATACCGATAATTTTTTGTGACAGTTGCATGCAGGATTCGAACCCGCTGTACTCGGCCATCCGTAAATCACCTTCCCAGTGCCCTAACCACTAGACCACAGAGGCTAAAAAATCCTTGAAACCTGGAACCGAACTGATTCCCGAGGGAAGGAAGATCACTTATTACGGCGATCCGAAATTCCTGTTTTACTCAAGGCCCAGCCCACCAGTGGTATGGGGTAAGGGCCGGGTCGAACCCCTTTCACGCTTATCGCCATTGTAACTATGAGAGTAATTCCTTCCCTCGGGAATCAGTTCGGTTCCAGGTTTCAAGGATTTTATAGCCTCTGTGGTCTAGTGGTTAGGGCACTGGGAAGGTGATTTACGGATGGCCGAGTACAGCGGGTTCGAATCCCGCATGCAACTGTCACAAAAAATTATCGGTTTGACGTCGCTGCTATTAGCGAATTACTCTCATAGTTACAATGGCGATAAGCGTGAAAGGGGTTCGACCCGGCCCTTACCCCATACCACTGGTGGGATGGTCCTTGAGTAAAACAGGAATTTCGGATCGCCGTAATAAATGATCTTCCTTCCCTCGGGAATCAGTTCGGTTCCAGGTTTCAAGGATTTTATAGCCTCTGTGGTCTAGTGGTTAGGGCACTGGGAAGGTGATTTACGGATGGCTGAGTACAGCGGGTTCGAATCCTGCATGCAACTGTCACAAAAAATTATCGGTTTGACGTCGCTGCTATTAGCGAATTACTCTCATATAAATATACATATACATATACAAATACATATACATATACATATACATATACATATGCATATACATATACATATACATACACATACACATATATACTCATACACATATACATACACATATACATAAACATATACATATACATATACATATACATATACATATACATGTACCTCAATAGAATCACCAATGACAACGATGTCAATCAAATAATTCCGACAGTTGTCCCAGGACTCAAACCCGATACCTGCGCGGTGGCATGTCTTTGCTCTACCGACTATGCTATCGAGACTATAAGATTCTTCAACCTCGGGTTTAATCTAACTCACGCAGGATTTGAGGCGACTGCTAACTGCCGTCCTAATCTCGATTTTACGAAGGACCAAACCCACTTTTAGCTAGTGGTTAAGCTGGTACGTAGCCTTGATAGACTTTCGTTGTTGTAATACCTGAATAGAATCGTCAATGACGACGATGTCAATGAATATAATTTCGACAGTTGTCCCCGGACTCGAACCCGAGACTTGCGCGGTAGAAGGTCTTTGCTCTACCGAATATGCTACCGTGATATATAAGATTCTTTAACCTCGGGTTTAATCTAACTCACGCAGGATTTGAGTCAATTAATAATTGCCGTCCTAATCTCGATTTTACGAAGAACGAAGCCCACTTGTAGCTAGCTATTCTTTTCAGTTACTACAGCGACAAAAGTCTATGAAGGATACGTACCAGCTTAACCACTAGCTACAAGTGGGCTTGGTTCTTCGTAAAATCGAGATTAGGACGGTAGTTAGCAGTCGACTCAAATCCTGCGTGAGTTAAATTAAACCCGAGGTTGAAGAATCTTATAGTCTCGATAGCATATTCGGTAGAGCAAAGACCTGCCACCGCGCAATTCTCGGGTTCGAGTCCGGGGACAACTGTCGGAATTATTTTATTGACATCGTCGTCATTGGCGATTCTATTCAGTTATTACAACGATGAAAGTCTATCAAGGCTATGTACCAGCTTAACCACTAGCTACAATTGGGCTTGGTTCTTCGTAAAATCGAGATTAGGACGGCAGTTAGCAGTCAACTCAAATCCTGCGTGAGTTAGATTAACCCCAAGGTTGAAGAATTTTATAGTCTCGATAGCATATTCGGTAGAGCAAAGACCTACCACCACGTAAGTCTCGGGTTCGAGTCCGGAGACAACTGTCGGAATTATTTGATATATACATATACAGTACATATGCATATACATATACATATACATATACTAAGGACTACTATTACACAGGACGTGCGCACCCAGATCCCTGGGTCCGCTAGCGGAGGCCATTGCTTTCTTTGTAACCTAACATTTTATATTGGACAAATATATCAAAACTAGAAACCTAACATTGTATAAAGGAAAAATATATCAACTATTGACTTATTCAATGCAGTATAAGTTAATATAAACTTTTATAGTGAAAAAAGAAACTATTTCTAAGCCACTGTTATGCTTCGAAATGCCAATTTTAGCCGGACTTAACAGGACACCAGGGTTGGCGATTTTTTTTACCTTTTTAAAAAATATAAAAAATAAACTTTTTTTTATTTAAATCAGATTTATTTGATTTAAATAGATTTTTTTTTTTTTTTTAGATTTTAAATATTATGGGATTGCTACCTGATATACGATCTGATTGCTAAAGGACATTTTTAGCATGTCAATATAAGGAGCAGTGTTATATAGACTTGCCACAAGTATACAAGGAACGGTATAACCCGTATGTGAGGACGGTATGCTCAGGCTCACTCGATTCCTCCAAGAGTTTTCTCATATTGGTGACATTTGCTGCATTGTCTGTCACAACACTTCCAATGTGACAACCGAAATCTTGTTCAGCCTTCTTGATCGAATTTTGTACAAGTTGTAGAAGATATTCAGCAGTGTGAGGTTTCTCTGATGTCTCTATTGTGTCAACTAAATAAATCTGACCAGTGGATGTTGTTAGAGTGACACATGTTATGGGCTTATTATGGATGTTAGACCACCTATCAATTGAAAGACATACAGTTTCATTATTCAGGTCATCTGCACACTTTTTATATTCCTTTTCATACACAAGATCCAAGTACTTATCAGCAATATCTTTTCTGGATGGAGGAATATAACCTGGCCTCAGGCTCTGAACCATCCTGAGAAACTGAGGATGCTGAACAAGACGAAATGGTGAATTTGTAGCAAATGTAATTCTTGCAACTTCTTTGTCGAGATTTTCCTTTTGAGAGGCTGAAGTTTTTATGATAAATTTGTCCAGAGATGTTGATGACTTTCTTTTAGATGAAAATGATCTAGCAGAAGTGGCGCCTGTGGAGTCAGGTTTGCCGATAATTCAAGTGGAGCCGATGATGAAGGGATTGAAGCTGTTGATACAGATCCTGAAAAGGAAACAGAAAATTCTAGCATATTGCATAATTTATAGATGAATAAATAAATGAATGAATACAGTGTGATTTAGGCTACTTTTGAGTACAGTAGTTATTTTTTTAGATAATGATCATATTCACACAAGCCACTAAATTATTTGAAAATAATGAACAGGATATGAAATAGATGGGCTTGGAATTCAGCCCACATAGGATTTAGTCCACTTTTAAATTCACTGAAAATGATGGGTTAGTTGGGTTAGGTTAGGCTAAATCCCTTTGGGCTGAATCCCATGTGGGCTGAATTCCAGTGGAACCTATGAAATATATTACACAATATTGAATGAAATGAATAACAATCATCTAGGCCCCAAAGTTGAGTCGATATAATATATTATAATGATATAGTCATTACCCAAATTTAGAGGTAATGAAGTTGAAGTATCATCTCTTTAGGCCTTCACATTTTTATTGCACATGCTCTCCATTGTTCACCAAATTTATATAGTTGCGTATGAAAAGGGAGAAATGCACACAATATAAGTAAAATTATTTACCTGGGTCATCAATTTCTTCTGCATGCTGTGGTTGACCTTGGCATTTATCTCTGTGAGATTTTAATCTTGACACAATGCCCTATAGTTCCTGGCTGCAGTCATTGCATTTAGCTCGGTACCCTTTGCCAGAAGTTGTTGGTAGTTTTTCAAAATAATTCGGGACAGGATCATTTTTTCTGCCTGAAGGAACAACTCTGCCAGGTCCAGAAGACATCCTTCCTGGTTGATTCCAAAGCAGCAACTGACTCAGTGAGAAGCTGCTTACCTAGAACAAGTTTCAACAAGAATCTTGTTGAAACTTGTTGTGGGCTGCACAGTGTTGTATACTTGTGGCAAGTCTATATAACACTGCTCCTTATATTGATATGCTAAAAATGTCCTCTAGTAATCAGATCGCATATCAGATAGCAATCCCACAATGTTTAAAATCTAAAAAAAAAGCAAAATCTATTTAAATCAAATAGATCTGATTTAAAAAAAAATAGATTTCTTATATTTTTAAAAGGATAAAAAAAAAAAAAAAAAAAAAAATCGCCAACCCTGGCGTCCACTAACCTCATATAATAATACCTGTTAATTCCGGCAAAAATTGGCATTTCAAAGCATAACAGTACCTTGAAAATAGTTTCTTATTTCACTATAAATGTTTATATTAACTTATGCTGCATTGAATAAGTCAATAGTTGATATATTTGTCCTCTATACAATGTTAGGTTTCTAGTTTTGATATATTTGTCCAATATAAAATGTTAGGATACAAAGAAAGCAATGGCCTCCGCTAGCGGACCCAGGGATCTGGGTGCGCACGTCCTGTGTAATAGTAGTCCTTGACATATGCATATACATATACATAAACATATACATATACATATACATATACATATACATATACATATACATATACATATACATATACATATACATATACACATACATATACATATTTATATACATATACATATACATATACATATACATATACATATACATATGCATATACATATACATATACATATACATATACATATACATATACATATACATATACATATACATATACATATATATATACATATACATATACATTTACATATACATATACATATGCATATGCTTATACATATACATATACATATACATATACATATATATATATATACATATACATGTACATATACATATACATGTAAATAAACACACACACACACACACACACACACACACACACACACACACACACACACACACACACACACACACACATACACGCACACACACACATATATACATATACATATACATATACATATACATATACATATACATATACATATACATATACATATACATATACATATACATGTACATGTACATGTACATGTACATGTACATATACACATACATATACATATACATATACATATACATATACATATACGTGTACATATACATACACATACATATACACATTCACATACACATACACATACGCATACACATACACATACACATACACATACACATACACATACACACACATACACATACGCATACACATACACATACACATACACATACACATACACATACACATACACATACACATACACATACGCATACACATACACATACACATATACATACACATACACGTACGCATACACATACACGTACACATACACATACACATATACATGCACATATACATATACTCCTACGCATGTAAATATACATGCAAATACACATGCACTTCCATGTAGACATACACAATAATAGAATGACGTGAAACTTTTGCTTAATCTTTTATTTCTTGTAAAACCTTTAACCCACCATGATGCATAACATTAGTTATCTAACTCTGCAATTAGAGTTTCCCTTGGCTGAATAAAATGTAATCTATGTGTACACCCGACAGATAATTGTGCATTTTTGTTTTATATTAGAAATATCTTTGTCCCTTTTTACATTATTACGATGACCTCGTGTTAGTCATCTAATAGAATAATAGATTAAAAAATGATTGCTATATATGACGTTTCCGTATATCTACGTATGAGCCAATATGTCATATTTAATAGTTTCGTTCTCGATCGAAACCTCATTCATATTTTAAATAAAGACTATATCCTAGAGAAACAGAGGAATATTTCGTCGATTCGAAGTTAAAAATGAGTCTTACAATTTTCAACTCTCATAGTAGCCAGAGTCTTCTCTTTTTTCCCACAAAAGAGTAGATAGTGACAGAGAAGAGTAAAATGCCACAGGGAACAGGCACTGCACTGGTGCCAACGCGACCGTTTTCAAAAACTAGACACCTAAGCTTCTAAATTCGGGCCACCCACCAGGTTACTCTCTGTATCTCCATCCTGCTCTCCCTCACTGTGTTCTTCTTGCTACTGGCCGAGATTATTCCGCCGACGTCGTTAGCCGTTCCGCTCCTCGGGAAGTATCTCTTATTCACCATGATCCTCGTTACCCTCTCCATCTGCGTCACCGTGGGAGTACTCAACGTGCATTTCAGGTAAGCCACTTCTTCATTGTTCAAGACGGAACTGGGTGGGAGGCCACACAAAAGAAAAAGAGAGGACAGGATAGGGAAAGGGAGAATAGCGGGAAGAGGAGGGAAGGTGAAAGATAAGAGGAAAGAGAAGTAGAGTTGATGGAAAGGGAGGAGACGGAGAGAGAATGGGAAAGTATGGCAATTATGAAGGTAGGGAGTAAAAGAAATGTGAGGGGAGGGTAGGGAGGGGAAAGTGAGAACAGGAGTTGGGGGGGGGGCAAGTAAGGGTAGGGGAAAAGAGGCGGAAGCTGGGGAAAATTAATGGAATAAACTTCCTGTAGAGGCAGTACAATGTAGTACAGTTCGAGTTTTTAAGATTCCTTTAGAAAACCAATTATGAAATATGCTGTAATGCCTACCATTTATTTTATTTTATTGATTTATTCATCTCTTATTATTTGTCTTTTTTATCATTTATTTATTCATGATTTATTTTAAACTATTGTTGCTTTTCTGTTTGTTTATTATTTGTCATTATCTATTTTATTCATTTATCTATTTTTTTCCCTCATCCGACCTAGTAATGCACCAAATGGTCTCCTGTGGGCATGTTCTTCCTTTGCAATACTTTGTAATACGGGGGTGCAGGATAGAAGAGAGGACAGCAAGGGAAGAGGAGTTGGGGCAAAGCAGCACAAGGAGCAAGGGGAGATTAAGTGTATGATTTACTTATGCTTGCATATTTAATGAGGAATTCAGCTATTCTGCTATAATACGTTTTCAGTATGGTGAGTCTTGATGTCTTAGCTTATAGACATTATCTCAGTATCTTCTTGCAAATCATCTTCAGTTAAACTATTTCGTTAAGTTTATTGAGAAAGTGTGCTTTGAGATTTCTGCGTATGTGACATTCCAGGCGACTTGACAATATTACTATGGACATTGTATTCTATCGGCAGTAAACAATGTACCTTTGGATGTGTTGTACTAAAGAGGTGCTTTCATAGAAGTGGTAAAGGAAAGATGTAAGGAGGGTAGCAGAACGGAGGGAGAGTAGAAAATTCCAAAATCCCTAAAATATCAACTGCATAAAGTATGCACTCTAATACTGCATACAGGGTCACTGTTGTCGTGCTGTTGTTACTTGAGGGAAGTCTTTGTAGTTTTCTTTTCTACACGTGAACCAATATATGGGATATGGCATCTTCAGGTTACCCTCTTCTTAGACTGGGCCATACATGAATAGTAGGTCATTGATTTCCTTGTTTTTGTTAGATATCACACAGACGGTGTTTTCTTCATTTTTTTTCTATTTCTAATTATTGTTTTTTTTGTGTGTATTTTTTACCTTTCTCTTATTTAGGTGAAAGGGGTATCTGTAGACTATTTCTGTCTCCTAATTTTTTTTTTTAGTTATTCTTCATTATTATGCTCAGGATATTATTGGAGGAAAACGCTAATGTTAGGATTTGTGTTGCCGTCTTTATTCAATCATTAAATTGGCTCCAGCTGTCGCAATGTTAGAGGGGTTTTTCACATTATGTACCTACGACATTATTTTACCTTCATGGCCGATGACTTTGTCTGCTCAAACAATATCTAATGTATTTATATTCTTGTACGTACGTTCGCCTGGAAAATGGAAGTTTGCCGTTTTAGGATTTCCAAATATGACACGGTTACAGGTTTGTTGTTTGCCATTGTATACAGCAGCCTTACGTTTCTTAAAGTCATCAATAATTCCGATTATCTTCTCATAGTTTCTTTGATGGATATATTAGCAATATACCTCCATTAAGATATCTGTGTGGTTTCTTGATGTAGCCGAGGATGATATCCCCTGTGCTAACCATGTAACAGTTGGCCTGGAAAATTTCCATGGAGGGACACTTTGCAAATTCACTTGTCTCACAAAAATGTTGCTTTGGGGATAAACCATAGGAGCTCCTTTGTACTACAATTCATAAAAGATGTTTCCTGAGATATCAGTGTCAATCATCTGGCTCTCACGGTCGTATCTCATTACGATGTCAGTTGAATGATGAACAAGAACATTAGTAAAGAGTAATTCCACATGCAGTGATACAAGGGTTCCCTCATCGTCACGTTTCTCACG
>NC_134786.1:36140790-36145790 GCF_046742065.1 Oratosquilla oratoria | reverse complement strand
CCATGTTAGGTAGAGGTATAAGGTTTTCTTCAATTTCATCAACAAGGATTTTTTTTCATACATTACTCATAAATTTCAACATAATCTACCTTTGTTGGTCGGAGTACGTCTAAGCTAAATTCTATCTCACGCTAGGTATTTTTCACCATCTCCATAGTTACCATTGCTAGAGCTGCTGTTATCCTTGCCTTTTAAGTTTCAACATTTGGTACTGGTGTACTGTATACTTTATCCTTGATTTAACCCCATTAGAATTCAAGAGGGGTTGTCTGGTGAACGTGGTGGCCATTGTGTTGGACCATCTCTCCCAATCCAGCGGTTGGGGAATGTTGCATCCAGAAAATTACGAACAACCAAACCCCAGTGTGAAGGCGTCCCATCTTGCTGAAACATTATCCTTGGCTAAAAAGCTCCTAATTGAGGTGCAGCATAATCCTCCAGCATGGCCAGATAAACAATTGCTGATATGGTTAATTCAGCAATGAATAAAGGTCCTATCTTGCATTAAACCACACCAAACATTCATTTTGGGGCTATCTCGTTCATATTCATTCGCAAGATGTGGGTGCTATGATTCCCAAATGCGTGTGCTATGCCTATTAACCTTGCCAAATGAATGAACGGTAGCTTCATAAAAAAAAACGATATGCTTAAGATAATCATTGTCTTTGTGAATGCGAATAAGAATCTCTGTAGCAAATGCAGTACGTTGGGGTCTGTCATTTAGCTTTAATTCTTGAAAAAAATAAACCTTGTATGCGAACAGGCGTGGGCGTTTGTGCAACACTTTATGCACTGTGCTCCGAAGCATCCATAGTTCGATCGAAGCACGACGAAACGATTTTCTAGGACTGCGCTGGAAGGTGTCATGGACAGCATTAACGGGTGCATTGCTTACACTGGGTCTACAGCTTCTCTTACAGTCTGCAACACTTCCAGTCTCTGGGAACTTTTATACCAGTCTTCAGTGCTTTTAACATCTGGTGGATCTCGTCGATACTCATTTCTGAACTTGCGTTGAACTGAAATAGGTGATTTTGTTTTGTGGTTTACTGAGGTGCTAAGATAAGAGGGAGGGTGGAGGGGTGTGGAGTGTATTCAGGGATGGAATGGGTGGGAATGATTTTATGCCTTTTCGTTTTTGGCTACCTCCCTTGTAAGGGGGAAAAAGCCTTGGTATATGTATGTATGTTTTGGGGTACCATAACACACACTGGGCTTTCTCCTGCAATAAGATCATGTCTGGTATTGATTAACAGAACGTAAAAATTGTACGGTCATACCCACAATAATTTTAGTCACTAATTTTATTAATCAGGGAAAGACTTTATGGACACCCTGTATATATATATATATAGATAAATACATACATATATACATATATATATATATATATATATATATATATATATATATATATATATTTATTTTTTTATATATATATATATATATACTCACACACACACACACACACACACACACACACACACACACACACACACACACACACACACACACACACACACACACACACACACACACACACACACACACACACACACACACACACACACACACACACACACACACACACACACACACACACACACACACACACACACACACACACACACACATACACACACATACACACACGCACACGCACGCACACACACACACACACACACACACACACACACACACACACACACACACACACACACACACACACACACACACACACACACACACACGACTCGATGGCGCGGTTGGTAGAGGCTCCGACTGTCATTAGGGTGGTCCGGGTTCGAATCCTGCCCAGTACTGAAGTAATTTCAGTATCGCTGCGCTTCGAGTCGTTACTCTAACTTTCGTGGGCGGGGAGTTGGGGGTGTGTCTGCGTGTAAGGTCACAGCATTTCCCATAGATCGGTCATACGAGCTCTGAGCTCTCTTCCGGGAGGGAAATAGCTGTCGATCATGAGTCCAAAACGTTATCCAAAGACCATGGTCAATGGTAAATACACAAACGCACGCACACACACACACACACACACACACACACACACACACACACACACACACACACACACACACACACACACACACACACACACACACACACACACACACACACACACACACACACACACACACACACACACACACACACACACACACATATATATATGTATATATATACATATATATATACATATATATATATATATATATAGATATGTATATATATATATGTATATATATATATGTATAAATATATATATATATATATATATATATACATATATATCCCGTCTGGGGTATTGGCTCTATGTTATTGTGGCAAAGTAGCATGCAGTAGTCTATATGGGGCGTCCCTACGGACCAGAGTCACACATCATTTTGTCTGTGACAGAGGAAGACTCTGTTCATAGAGAAATTATGACACTTTTATTATACTACGACTGTCCCTTCGTTATGCTGTACGATACCATTTCTCTGAATATTCATTTCCTTTTTTCGCCTACACTGTGGTAGGGGAAAGAATGCTACCACCAAGTCTTCCCACTTGAGTCATAAGAGGCGACAAAAAACGGGATGGGGGATAGGATTAGGAGTCCTGCTTCCTATAGTCCCAAAGGGGAAATTCCTAAAAAAAGTAAAGGCATAACAGAGTCTAGGAGTTTTCCAACCAGTACCCTAAGGTTTGGGTCTTTTAATGTGCGTGGATGTGGTACAGATGAGAGTAAAAGGGAAGAGATAGGCAGTATGTTTATGAGAAGAAAGATGGGTGTGCTGGCTTTGAGTGAAACAAAATTAAACGGGAGGGCCGAGTGTGTGTTTGGGAGTGTAGCTGGGAGTTTCTCAGGAGTGAAGAGGGGACGAGTGAGAGAAGGGTTGGCTATACTAGTAAGTGAAGAGATAAGTAAACGTGTAGTGGAGTGGAGGAAGATTTCTTCAAGAGTGATGTGGATCAAGGTGAAGTTGGGAAGGGAGATGTGGGTTTTTGTAAGTGCGTATGGGCCTGGTAGTGAGAAGAGCGTGGAGGAAAGGGAGTCTATAGGGTAGATTTAAATGAGTGCATAGAGGGATTGGGGAGAAATGTCAATGTAGTTGTATTGGAAGACCTTAATGCTAGGGTAGGAAACGAACCAATAGATGGAGTGATTGGGAAGTATGGAGTTCCAGGTAAAAATCGTAGTGGAGAATTGATGGTGGAGATGTGTCTTGAAAGAGAGTTGATGATAGCAAATACAATGCTTAGGAAGAAAGTTAAACATAAGTACACATGGGAGAGGATGGTGGATGGAAGGGTGGTAGATAGAGCGTTAATGGACTATTTAGTGGTGACCAGGAGTATGGTAGAAAGAGTTAAGGATGTACATGTTCTAAGGGGAGAGAGTGGGGGAATGTCAGATCATTTTCTGATGGAAGGTAAATTGAGAATAGAGAATAGGTGGAGAAGAAGGAAAAGAGCAAAAGGTAGGAAGGTACTTAGAGTGATCTGCTTAAATGAGAAAGAAAAGGAGAGGGAGTATAAGAGGAAGCTGATAGAGGAGTGGGAGGGAGTGAAGGATAGAGTAGAACTAGGCGTGGAGGAGGAATGGGGATGGTTCAAGGAGGGAGTCAAAAGGTGTGCAAAGATGATGTGTGGAACAAGGAGGGTGGAAGGAAATAGAAGGAAGGGGGGTAGCGAGTGGTGGGATGAAGAAGCAAAGAAGGGTGTAGAAGAGAAAAACAGGCTTTCATAGATTGGCTACAAATTAGGACGAGGGAATCATATGGGAGGTACAAAGTAAAGAACAGGGAAGTTAAGAATAAGATAAAGGAAGCAAAGAGGAAAGTACATGTGAAATGGGGTAAGACTATGACAGAAAATTTTGAAAGAAATAAAAAGATGTTTTGAAAAGAAATTAAAAGAGGAAGAGGAGACGAATCAAGTAGAGAAGAAAAGGTAAAAGGTGCAGATGGAGAGATGATAATGGAAGAGAAGGAAGTGAAAGGAAGGTGGGTAGAGTATTTTAGGGAGCTGCTAAATGTGACGGAGGATAGGGAGGGAAAGGTAGTTGCAGTGGGAAGCGTTAAGAAAATGAGAGTGATGAGTGAGGAAAATAGAGGAGAAATAGGGAAAAATAAAGTAAAAGCAGCTGTTAAGATGATGAGAGCAGGTGGGGCCCCTGGGTTGGATGGATGCCATGCAGAATGTCTGAAGAAAGGAGGTAAAGTTATGGTAGACTGGCTGGTGAGGAGTGCCTGTATAGTTTCGCTTTACAAGGGAAAGGGGGACAAGTGTGAGTGTAGTATTTTTAGAGGGATCAGATTTTTAAGTGTAGTTGGGAAGGCTTATGTGAGGGTCTTAACTGAGAGGCTTAGGAGAGGAAGAGAGAGAGTAATTGGTGAGGAACAGTGTGGGTTTAGGACAGGTAGGGGTTGTGTAGATCAGATTTTTGAGGTAAGACAGATATGTGAGAAAGCTATATGAAAGGGTGAGGATTTTTTTTTTTTTTTTTTTATGGATTTGGAAAAGGCTTACGACAGGGTAGACAGGAAGGTATTATGGGAGGTATTGCAGATATATTGGATAGGAGGAAAGCTGTTAAGAGTAGTCAAGAGCTTTTACGAGAGTAGTAGAGCTTGTGTTAGGATTAGAAATGGAGAGAGTGAATAATTTGAGGTAAAAGTGGGACTTCGTCGGGGATGTGTTATGTCGCCCTGTCTGTTCAATCTATACATGGATGGGGTGGTGCGAGAGGTGAATGCAAGGGTAGTGGATCAGGGGTTGGAGATGGTTAAAGAAAATTGAGAAAAGTGGGAAATAAGCCAGTTGTTGTTTGCTGATGACACTGCGCTTGTAGCAGAATCAAAGGAGGGATTGAGGAAGTTAGTGACAGAGTTTGGGAAGGTGTGTGAAAAAAGGAAGCTCACGATAAATGTGAGCAAAAGTATGGTGATGAGATGTACAAGGGAAGAGAATGAGAGTAGGATGGAAGTGAGCATGAA
>NC_134786.1:36133290-36135790 GCF_046742065.1 Oratosquilla oratoria | reverse complement strand
CTACAATGTACATAGCGTTTTATTCAATGTATCATAAAAATAGCATATTGTAAATTATATACATATTACTTGGTGAACTTTATAGTAGATGTTGGAAATGATCATCATCCACCCCAATTCATCCTGTGGCACGTGTCATCATGTTTCTGAAGACGTTTTTCAACACAGTTTCATCAACTTGTTGGATATAATATGTGATGCTTTCTTTCAATTCATTTATTGTGTGGGGATTACTGCAATCATTTTTGTTTTTCATAGCGCCCCATAAGTAAAAGTTTGTAGGCGAAAGATCAGGAGATCTTGGTGGCCAGAGACCCTTAGAGATAATCCGGTTACCAAAAATTGTCTGTAATAATATTAGTGAAACATTTGATGTATGCGCAGTAGCACCATCTTGCTAAAAGTAACAAATTCTTTTGTTACTTTCAGAAAGTGTTGTCAAAAATGGTTTCACAAATTCGTTAATGTAGCGTTCAGAATTAATTGTTTCGATAAAAAAAAAAAAAAAAAATGGCCAACAATTCATGAACGTGCGATTGCACACCAAACCCAATCTTTTGATCTTCCAGTGGGGTTTCGTGCATAGCATGAGGATTTTCTGCGGACCATATTCGACTGTTTTGATTGTTCACACAGGCAGCCAAATGGAACCAGGCCTCATCAACTATGGTCAATGATGTCTTCATTATGTTCTTGTACGAAATCTCTGAGCCACTGACTATATCGCATTTTTTTTTCTTGCATTTGCCCGGTTCTTTTAAATCGTGGACTACCATAAACTTATATGGTTTGGGATGTAACAATTTCTTAACAGCTTTATGTGCCCCTCCAGAGTACATATCGGATTGTTGGGACAACCTTCGAATAGACTTATTAGGGGTACCTTTCATTCTCGCTGCAATTTCATTCACCTATTCGTCAGTTGGGACCTTTTGCCGGATTTTTGAGCATCAGCCACTGAACCCATTTCCCTAAAGTTCTCAATAAGTCGCCTAACTGTATTGCAATACGGAACAGGAACGCTTGGAAATTTGTGTATAAATGCTTATTCAACGTTGTGGGAAAATTCTCCCAAATTTTCTAAAGTTTCATCAACTAAAAAGATACGACACTCGAGTGGCAGCATAACCCTTAGTAAAGACCTGAAATAAAATAAGATTTAATTATGTATAATGTTTTTTACTAAGGATCAAACAGCAAAATAATAAAACAGGAATAATAATAAAAACAGCTACACAGTGCTTTATTCATAAGAAATTAGGTGCACAGGGACTTTTTGATCACCCTGTATATATATATATATATATATATATATATATATATATACATATATATATATATATATATATATATATATATATATATATACATGCATACATACATACAAATAAATATATATGTATATATATATACATATATGTATATATAAATATATATATATATATATACATATATATATATATATATATATATATATATATATATATATATATATATGCCTGAATTGAATCGCTAGTTGTAGCGAGAATAATGGAAATAGGTTCCGACAGAAATTACTTGTATTATTCTCGCTGCTACTAGCGATTCACTTAAGGTATTTACAACGCCGAAATCCCATAAAGGCTTCGTACCAGCTTCATCGATTGTCCTCGAATTAAGCTCAGGGGCTCTGCGAAAATTAGATAAGGACGTCAGTTGGTAGTTTACCTGCAGAACGAAACTAGTGGAAAACAGATGTAATAATCTATCTTGTTTGAATCCTGGCTGTAGCATCAATTCTTATGTTACGAACCTCTTTCCCACCTTAATCTGAGGAAGATGCAAACCACCCGATCTAAGACAAATAGACGAGTGCCAAAATGTTTTTTATTAACAGTAACCAAATATATATACAGTATACACATACTACAACAACAACAAGAATAACAACAAGAACAACAACAACAACAACACATACATACATATAAAAAGGCTTTTTTCCCCTTACAAGAGAGGTAGCCAAAAAGAAAAAGGGACAAAATCACTCCCACCCACTCCATCCCCAAATATACTCCACTACCCTCCACCCTCCCTCTTATCTTAACACCTTCTGGATGACGGGTCATCCCTGCACCTTGTCCACTACCCTGGGTCAGAGGCACATCCACAGCAAGGCCGTTTCATTAAATCGGCGACCCCCCCTCTCCGTCCCCCCATGCAGAAAAGGAGAAGACGGGGAGAAATCCCTTCGGGCTGCGTCAAATTTTGCTCACACATACTACCTCACCCCCCCATCCCCCCACCCATTCCACCTCATGCATCACAACATCATCCATATACAACCATTCTCCATTCATCCCTGTCTTCTGTCCTCTTCCGTCTTTCCTCAACAGACATTCCCCTCTTCCCCAAAGCCCCCTTCACCCCATCCATCCATCTCATGCTAGGACGTCCCCTCATGTTCACTCCCTCCACATCTGCCTTCCATACTTCTTTTATTAGTCTTTCTTCACTCATTCTT
>NC_134786.1:36128290-36130790 GCF_046742065.1 Oratosquilla oratoria | reverse complement strand
TCCAGTCGCTCTCCCTTAATGTTCACTTCCAGTCTACTGCCACTTTCACCCCTTGTACATCTCATCACCTTACTTTTACCCACCTTTATCTTTAGCTTTCTTCTATCACATACTCTCCCAAACTCTGCCACCAGCTTCCTCAATCCCTCCTCTGACCCTGCCACAAGCGCAGTGTCGTCCGCAAACAACAGCTGGTTCACCTCCCACTTTTCTCCATTTTCTTTAACCATCTCCAATCCCTGACTCACTACCCTAGCATTCACCTCTCGCACCACCCCATCCATGTATAAGTTGAACAGCCAGGGCGACATAACGCATCCTTGACGAAGTCCCACCTTTACTTCAAACCACTCACTCTCTCCATTTCCAATCCTAACACATGCTCTACTACTCACATAAAAACTCTTGACAGCTCCCAAAAGCTTTCCTCCTATCCCATAAATCTGTATAACCTCCCACAGTGCCTTTCTGTCTACCCTATCATAAGCCTTTTCCAGATCCATAAAAGCCCAAAAAACATCCTTCCCCTTTCCTATAGCTTTCTCACATATCTGTCTTACCACAAAGATCTGATCTACACAACCTCTACCCGTCCTAAATCCACACTGTTCCTCACCAATTACTCCTTCTGTTCCTCTCCTAATCCTCTCAATTAAGATTCTCCCATAAGCCTTCCCTACTTCCATAATAATAATAATAATAATAATAATAAAAATAATGATAGTGATAATAATAATAATAATAACAATAATAACAATAATAATAATAATAATAATAATAATAATAATAATAATAATAATAATAATAATAATAATAATAATAATAATAATAATAATAATAATAATAATAATAATAATAATAATAATAATAATAATAATAATAATAATAATAATAATAATAATAATAATAATAATAATAATAATAATAATAATAATAATAATAATAATAATAGTAATAATAACAATAATAATAATGATAATAATAATAATAATAATAATAATAATAATAATAATAATAATAATAATAATAATAATAATAATACATACATATACCAAGGCTTTTTCCCCCTTACAAGGGGGGTAGCCAAAAAGAAAAAGGCATAAAATCATTCCCACCCATTCCATCCCTGAATACACTCCACACCCCTCCACCCTCCCTTCTATCTTAGCACCTCCTGAATGACGGGTCATCCCTGCACCTTGTCCACTGCCCTGGGTCAGAAGCAGTGTCGCAAGACACAGCACATCCACAGCAAGGCCGCTTCATTAAATCGGCGACCCCCCCACTCCGTCCCCCCATTGCATAAAATGAGAGGACGGGGAGAAATCCCTTCGGGCTGCGTCAAATTTTGCTCACACATACTACCTCACCCCCCATCCACCCGCCCATTTCACCTCATGCTATCACAACATCATCCATATACAACCATTCTCCATTCACCCCTGTCTTCTGTCCTCTCCCGTCCTTCCTCAACAGACATTCCCCTCTTCCCCAAAGCCCCCTTCACCCCATCCAGCCACCTCATCCTAGGACGCCCCCTCATGTTCACTCCCTCCACATCTGCCTTCCATACTTCTTTTACTAGTCTTTCTTCACTCATTCTTTCCATGTGTCCAAACCATCCTAATATTCTTTCATCAACTCTATCTACCAGCTCCCTTTCCACCCCCGTTCTCCTCCTCACCTCCTCATTTCTCACTCTATCCAGCCTAGTAACCCCCATCATACTTCTCAGACACCTCATCTCAAACACATTCAAACTCCTTCTCTCTTCTTCTCTTATGTTCTTTGTTTCTGCCCCATACAGTGCTGTTGGCACAATCACTCCTTCATACAGTCTCCTCTTAGCATCCATTCCCAAATGTCTATTCCTCATTACACTCTTTAATCCACCAAGTCATTTACTCGCTTCTCTCAATCTACATTCTACCTCCACTTTCACTCCACCTTTCCCTGCCACATTTGCACCCAAGTATCTAAAACTATCCACTTCCTCCAGTCGCTCTCCCTTAATGCTCACTTCCAGTCTACTGCCACTTTCACCCCTTGTACATCTCATCACCTTACTTTTACCAACATTCATCTTAAGCTTTCTTCTATCACACACTCTCCCAAACTCTGCCACCAACTTCCTCAATCCCTCCTCAGATCCTGCCACAAGCGCAGTGTCGTCCGCAAACAACAACTGGCTCACCTCCCACTTTTCTCCATTTTCTTTAACCATCTCCAATCCCTTGCCCACTACCATTGCATTTACCTCTCGCACCACCACATCCATGTATAAGTTGAACAGCCAGGGCGACATAACGCATCCTTGACGAAGTCCCACCTTTACCTCGAACCACTCACTCTCTCCATTTCCAATCCTGATACAAGCTCTACTATTCTCATAAAAACACTTGACAGATATGTGAGAAAGCTATAGGAAAGGGGAAGGATGTTTTTTGGGCTTTTATGGATCTGGAAAAGGCTTATGATAGGGTAGACAGAAAGGCACTGT
>NC_134786.1:36120790-36125790 GCF_046742065.1 Oratosquilla oratoria | reverse complement strand
GAATTCTTGCCTGGTCCCACTTTGGTAGATGGCCTCTTTCATCGACATGGTTAACTAATGCACTACTAACCCTGTGGTGCCTTACATCTGCTCGGTGTTCTTTCAATGTGGTGTCTAAGCCTCTGCCGGTTTCACCGATGTATTTTCTGTCACATCCACCACACGGGATTTCGTAAACTACGCTGTTTGTATTTGTGGTTGGGTCTTTTTTCTTGATTAAAAGGTCCTTTATTTTCGTACCTGTGGAAGTCGCAAGACGAATGTTGGAGGACGATAAGATTTTGTCTAGATCTATTGTTAGATTGGAATTTGGGACCACCCAATATTTAGCGTTGGACTTTTCTCTTTTGTTGCGTAGTATACTACGAGCCTTCTCCTCCAGGGTGCAAAGTAACCCTCTGGGGTATTTGAGCTCTTCAAAAGTTGTTTTAATTATTTCAATTTCATCCGCTAGAAATTCGTCACTGCAAATACGAAGTGCTCTTAAAAACAGGCCTATCACCACACCAGTCTTTGTCCTCTTATTATGTGCACTGTAGAAATGAATGAAGTCATTTTTATATGTCGGTTTCCTGTAAACTTTAAATCTAACGCCGCATCCTGATCTTATTAACACGGTGTCTAGAAAAGGTAGTTGTCCGTCTATCTCATTTTCGATCGTGAATTTGGATGTTAGAATTCACACTATTTAGATTAGATAATAAATTTTCAATTTTAGTATTGTAGTGGGTAATCACTAAAACATCGTCCACGTATCTCAGCCAAACAGTATTTTCAGATATTATGCGGAGAAAAAACTTGTTTTCTAACATCTCCATATATAGAGAGGCCATAACTGCACTGAGGGGAGAACCCATCGCTAAACCTGCATGTTGGCGGTATTCTTCACCGTTAAATTCACAAGCACCGAACCTGACGCACATGGATAATAATTTCTTGTAATCACGTTTGCACACGGGTAAATCACTATCCTCGAACATTTCCAGTACTTCCTCAATTGCCTCTAGGGCACCATCAATTGCGACGTTCGTAAAAAGATTTTTCACATACGAGGTCTGCCCAAGATACACAAGCCAAATATCCCATTACGACCCATCACTTCTGGGATTGGCAGTGCACCACACCGCCTAGCCAAAATTCTAGCCGCCCCTCTTTCCGCGGCTTTGGGTAGACTCAGCCAGGCACATCTTCGGGATTCATCAGATCTTAAAGAGAGGTTACAAAAAGTGAATTTCAGGGCCAAGAAATTGGTAAGTTTCGATGTGAAAAATCTTTTTACGAACGTCGCAATTGATGGTGCCCTAGAGGCAGTTGAGGAAGTACTGGAAATGTTCGAGGATAGTGATTTACCCGTGTGCTGTTCAAAGTGGTTTTAAGAGGATAATGCAGATCCATAGCGTATTTATTTGGTAAAACTTTGAGTACGTATGAACACTGTATAATGTAGCAGTTACCGAGACGGTTTTAGTTTAAACTTTCCCTACCTCACAAGGAGATAAACACGGGACTCCCGAGATTTTAGGTTTCCCAATTTTCTTACAGTTTTCCCATTAATGTCCTCATTCATGTACACAAACATTTTCACTGATTCAATCTTACACATATATACACATACCGTGTATTATTCACTGACATCACTGTACACTAGTGATTTATTCCATGACTTCTATATATTTTCCCCTCATACCAAATGTTATATTGATTTTTGAAAATGTTTCTATCTTTATTTGTTGCTAACCCCCATTTCTATAGTTTATCTGAGATAACCTTTATTTGCAATAATATTCATATAATCTAATTAATTGACCATTGAGCTTCTTTAAATATAAAATAAATATATTTCCATTATCAATTAGAATTTATAAACAATTTGCATTTTCTGTTTAAGTAATAAATACGCCAATGATAAAAATCGATTTATTAACTCCATATTTTCTGGCATGCAAGGATGTATGTGGAGGGGGAGAGAGATGAACGAAAAGAAATATCTTAGAGACAAAATGTGATTCTGAGGAGTGACTGAGAAATGTGTAATCCGTGTTCCTAAACTAGCCTAAATTACTAATACAGTTATTATTTATGTTCTATGTAACCTGAATGTAAACATTGCTGATTCATTTCATGATTAAATAAGTCCTCATTTTGACTGTCCTATCTTCTTCCATTTCTTTTTTGACAAACATTTACAACAACCAAAACTTAAAACACTGCAAATCCACTTATTAATGGCACTAACATAAAATCAACACTACTAATCTTGATATCACAATAATATGTCTGCATTGGTGAAACCGGTTCCAAACTATGATCAATGCCAACATTAAAAATACAATACTTCCTGTGGCATTATTGATGCATCTCTTATAAATGGCATGAACAATATATATATATATATATATATATATATATATATATATATATATATATATATTATATATGTATATATATATTCCTACCTTTTTCTCTGTTCAATTTGTTTCTATTTCCCATACTTTCTGAATTAACTTCCACGCATGTAATTCCCGCTGTCTTCTCTAACGTGGACAACGTTGATGTAACATATCTTTTGGAATCATCATCATCATCATCATCATCATCATCATCATCATCATCATCATCATCATCATCATCATCATCATCATCATCATCATCATCATCATCATCATCATCATCATCATCATCATCATCATCATCATCATCGTCGTCATGGTCATCATCATCATCATCATCATCGTCATCATCATCATCATCATCATCATCATCATCATCATCATCATCATCATCATCATCATCATCATCATCATCATCATCATCATCATCATCATCATCATCATCATCATCATCATCGTCATGGTCATCATCATCATCATCATCATCATCATCATCATCATCATCATCAATCATCATCATCATCGTCGTCATTGTCATCATCATCATCATCATCATCATCATCATCATCATCATCATCATCATCATCATCATCATCATCATCATCATCATCATCATCATCATCATCATCATCATCATCATCATCATCATCATCATCATCATCATCATCATCATCATCATCATCATCATCATCATCATCATCATCATCATCATCATCATCATCATCGTCTTCGTCTTCGTCTTCTTCATCATCATCATCATCATCATCATCATCATCATCATCATCATCATCATCATCATCATCATCATCATCATCATCATCATCATCATCATCATCATCATCATCATCATCATCACAATCATTATCATTATTATCATCCTGTCCACCATAACTCTCATCATTCGTATATTTTTCTATTCTATCATTATTTCTATCATAACCATAATATAAACAAATTATTTTTGTAAACTTCTCTAACCCTTATAATACGACCAACACTAATCCGTACATTGTTGTTATGCTTTCTTGAACTATATGAAATCCTAACGACGCTACACAACTCTGATGTCTGACACATTGTGACCTACTCTCACACCATTCGTAAACTACACGCTACACCACCACAATCCATGCGTACACTACACGGAACACAACAGATCTAGGCGGATGCCACCTCCACTCGCAACGGACCTACTCTCCTGAAATTCAGAAGGCCATCGAAGGTGTACGATTCATTGCCAAACACATTAAGGATGCCGACCAGGATAATGAGGTAAGAACTCTCTTATCTTTTTTTTTTCCATTTTAATTTATGGCATTTTGTGTAGGTCGTAGGGGGCAGAAGAGTTAGGTCGGAATATGTATACTGAAGGATGAAACGGATTCTCTACGCATCTTCGAAGAGGTCCGCGTGATCTTCCCTTGCGCGATTCGGTTTGGAAAAAAGGCTGACAAGAAAATCGTGAGGGTGCTTGTGCCTATATTTAAAGTAGATTAGAAAGGAATCAGGTTACGATATAGGATTGCGAGAGGACGATGAGGGCTGATCAAGAGTTATCCTGGTTTAAAGGTTGGACTGAAGAAGGGTTTAGACACATTTAGGAAACTAAATGGAAAATGGGTAGATCATTTGCAAAAGTGGGTAGGGAGTGGGGCAAAAGACTGAGGGAGAGAGGATAAGAAAGTATTTGTGGCTGGAGCATCGGTGAGAAATGAAGTAGTTTGTTGTGAATATTTCTCACAGGGCATTATCTTTTCTCATTTATAAAGCATAATACTGCTGTATCCTGGTTTTCATGCGTGATTTGGATGCACAATTTATTTTTGTTCTTCATTTTCCTATTAATTTGTTGTGTTTTTTATTTGCAGGGTCTTTATGTTTTCATGTAATATGATTTCAAAAGTATCTCTCTTATTTTTGGGTGTTTTGCAAAATCTCTATGTTGCAGTACTTATAAGTTTTACAACTATGCATAATAAAATATTTTAGGTTTGGATTTATAAGTGACTGATTTCAAAGTATGCTTTATTTCATAGGCACACAAAGTATAATTTGACCGTATACTGAGTGTTTGAAATGGTATGTGAGATGTATCTATGAAGAAGTAAGAGAATAGAAGAATAAGTGTTACGTATGAACGCTTGAATGCATATACAATGCAAGACCGTTGGGTCTTTCACGATACACACCTGTGACACAAGACGTTCACTGAATTCAGTGGTCTACATAATGCAGTCGTTTTTTTTTACTCTAGGCATCGTTACTTCCCCTGAGCATCCACTTTTAGTGAAATATTAACATTTCTTATCCATGTTTCTAAGCTGCTAGTGCTAGTTACGTTTTAACTTTAAACTGTTAGTGTTAGTTACGGTTTAACTTTAATCCTTCAATCCTTACACGATGGAATTTTACCATGGCAATAGTTCAACATTCCTTCACTACTTCAGATTTCCTGCCGCGCATTTACTCACATATATTAGAGTAAATAGTTCATTAAACTTGGTGAAAAAGCGTTTTTCGGACATGATATGAGCACTTTATAGTACTAGAGAAGTGATCAAAACTCAGTATTGAACCATATCCGGAATACTTATTGTTAACACATCTTCC
>NC_134786.1:36108290-36115790 GCF_046742065.1 Oratosquilla oratoria | reverse complement strand
CAAATAAATACCAGACAATGGGTTTCTTTAGAACATAAAAGGCTAAGATTGTCAAGACACGTATATATATAAGTGTCGATCAAATATCGACATTCAATAAAGAAAAAAATAGTCTTAAAGACAATATGTGGTAAGGTCGAGAAATATCGACCCACAGAATGGAAACTAAGTCCTACGTAATATTTTACGTAAAAATTACAAGTCGAGAAAATTCTACGACTAAAAGTCTAAGTCCAACAAAGTGGACGAATTCTAGCAAAGCTAGACTAAGATATGAGATTAGTGCAATGGGACTCTGATTTAAGCAGAGACCAGCCTGACCGTTACAATCAACGATATATATATATACTCTTCTCCGTAAGATCCGGAGAGATGCCAAGTGTCGCTAGACGCGACGATTAACAAGAGTGTTTAGGAATACTTCCTAGTACATACACGGATATTCTTTACATCAATGAATAGATAATAATATTTGATAAAGTTACCTTGTCAATCTTAGATAAGCAGAAACATAATAGTTTTTATATGAAAATCTATACGTACGTAAATGTAAGTTAGGGACGTCGTTGCTAAAGTATTAGTTCACATGCAATTTTTCCCAGAACGCATGTAAGCTACGAATTCCCACACCGGCGTTTCGGCGTCCGAGGACGACGGCAATATGCAATTTCTCTAATCTTACGTAAATCAATTCCTAAGATTGACAAGATAGATCCACAAGGTAATACACATACATAAATTTATATGCAAAGTATGGAATAGTTTTGTCAAAGCACAAAAAAGAACGAAATACGTCTGATGAATAGAATTCATCACTTTGAGAGTCTCCATACGTCGATTACCGCACGTAGGCACAGATCTTTCTCACCGACGTCCGAAGACTAAGAGAATATGTAATTTCTCTAATCTTACGTAAATCAATTTGTAAGATTGACAAGATAGATCCACAAGATAATATACATACATAAATCTATATGCAATGTATAGATCATGTTTGACAGAGCACAAAAAGAATGGAATACATCATAAATATATAATTCATCACTTTAACAGTCTTCATACGTCGATTACCGACGGTTGGATTCAGAGAGAGTCCACTGAGCCTCTCGTGGGAAAGGCCGGCATATACAAAGGTACACATACGCACATGTGCGCATGTGCGTCTGAATGAAATCTTCACTACGACGAGCCTGTAGTCGTAACTCCTCCCTCCTCAAGAGACACGCAACGGGAGAGGGTATCGGCAATAACGTTGCGTGCTCCTATTTCGTGATGAAAGGTAATGGGGATTCCTTGGAGTTCGAGGTACCATCTGGTGAGTTTCTGGTTCGTATTCGCCATTCGGTTAAGATACACCAGAGGATTGTGATCCGTGTGGAGGTGTATCTCGAAGTGACCTCCGATGATGGGTTCGAAGTGCCGGAACGCTTCTATGAGGGCCAGACATTCCTTCTCAATAGTGGAGTAATGGCGCTGTGAAGGTTTCAGTTTACGGCTGAAGTATGCTACCACACGTTTGGTACCATGACGTTCTTGTAGCAGAGCCGCTCCAATCCCTACTTCGCTGGAATCTGTATAGAGATGAAAGGGCAGAGTATAGTCTGGGGTTATCAGCACTGGGCTATGCTTTAATAGGGATTTAAGTTGCGCGAAGGCCCGATCGCATGTCGGGGTCCACTGAAACCGTTGGTCCTTTCTCAGTAGATTAGTCAGGGGCTCAGCTATCTCTGCAAAATTTTTGCAATAACGGCGATAATACCCGAACATTCCCAACACCCTTCTTACTTCCCTGCGGTTAGTAGGTCTAGGTAGGATGGTAATAGCCTTCACTTTGAGGTCCAGGGGTTTAACCATGTAGTTGCCGACTGCATGTCCTAAATAAGCCACCTGGGCTTGTCCAAACTCACTCTTGGCCAAGTTCAAGGTGAGGCGAGCTTGATCAGCTCTGCTGAGGAAATTATAAAGTTGGGTTAAATGTTCCTCCCATGTTTTACTGTAGATAATAATGTCATCCAAATAACTCCTTACTCCTGGCAAACCTGTAATAAGTGTGTTTATCAAACGTTGATAGGTTGCAGGAGAGTTTCTCAAACCAAAAGGCATAACGTTGAAATGGTATAAACCGTCAGGGGTCACGAAGGCAGTAATTTCCTTCGCATCAGGGTGGAGGCTTATTTGGTAAAACCCATGCAAGAAATCTAATTTAGTGAGGTAGGTAGCTGTCCCTAAGTTATCTATGATATGCTTAAAAGTGGCAGTCTGCCGACAAGATTGACTAGATAAACACCATATGAGGACGGAGCCTTTATTTGTACGACGTTTCGCTTATTACAGCTTTTTCAAGTACAAGTTGAGATACAAATGCTTGAGATTAAATAAGGGGAAAGGAGGGAACGGGGAGAGAAAAAGGGGGGGGGGAAGGAAGAGGAGGAGGAGGAGGAGGAGGAGGAGGAGGAGGAGGAGGTTGGGGGGATTGGACACTGGGAAAGGATGAGAATGCTGGCCCAAACATCACGAAGACGGAAACACACAACAACCAGACACCGAGCACCAAAGCCGGTGTTTATCGTATTCCGTGTTCAGGATGTGATAAAGTTTACATCGGAGAAACGTCACGCGACCTGAATACACGAATACGTGAACACCGTTACGACGTCAGGCATGATGTCACCACCAATGCATGTGTGACACATAGAAACAAGGAAAACCATCTTATGGACTGGAAGAATGCAGAGCTGCTGATGCGGGAACCAGACAAAATCCGCAGGAAGTGTTTAGAAGCAGCAATCATTCAAGGAACGAACACTATTGAACAAAACAGGGGCATGTTTAACATATCTCCTCACATTATTCCCCTAATACCCATGGCCAGCAAAATATTAAATACTTAAACCACCCTTTGTGGACATTTCGCTCACGGACGTTTGGGCCAGCATTCTCATCCTTTCCCAGTGTCCAATCCCCCCAACCTCCTCCTCCTCCTCCTCCTCCTCCTCCTCCTCTTCCTTCCCCCCCCCCTTTTTCTCTCCCCGTTCCCTCCTTTCCCCTTATTTAATCTCAAGCATTTGTATCTCAACTTGTACTTGAAAAAGCTGTAATAAGCGAAACGTCGTACAAATGAAGGCTCCGTCCTCATATGGTGTTTATCTCGTTATCTATGATATCCTCAATCCGAGGTAAGGGGTAAGCATCAGCTTTAGTTTTCTCATTTACCTTTCGGTAATCAACTACTAACCTGTAAGTATTGTTAGATTTAGGAATCAAAATACATGGTGAACTCCAAGGACTATGTGAAGGTTCTATAATACCTTGATCAATCAAAGAATTTACCTCTTTACGTAGGCACTCTCTCTTAGTCGGGTTTAACCGATATGGGGGCAGTTTAATAGGATCCTGCGAGACCAATTTTATCTCATGCTGAACTAACTCTGTTTGTCTCGGACTGTCAGTGAATAGGGAAGGGAATTTGAGAAGTAGTTTCTTCAATGAACATCGTTGATAAGGTTCTAAGTGGTTTACCTTAGAGTCGAGGTCCTCTAATATCTTGGAGTTTTGAAGAGGCAGTTCTGGCTGAGGGAAAAATCTCTCCGTCTCATCTACACCAACAGTAGTATGGCTGGCGATGGGTATTCTGTGGTAGAAGGGTTTTAAAGTATTGATATGTACTAACCTTTTATTTTTTATTTTTTCCGGAGTGTGAATAATGTAGTTTAAGCTACTGGCCTTTTCTGAAATAGTATAAGGCCCTTGGTACTTGGCCATAAGGGGCTCACCTGTTACTGGGAGATAGACCAACATTTGGTCTCCTGGAGAAAAACTACGTGGTTTAGCCTTTCGGTCGTACTTTACCTTCATTTTCCTTTGAGAATTTTCTAGATTCTCCCTCGCAATCTTCCAGGCAGTTACCAGTCTTTCTTGAATTTGAGAGAGGGTACTGGAGGGACGGGACTTGGACGTTTTCTTCCATCCACTTCTCTTTTACCATCTTGAGAGGACCCCGGACATCATGTCCGTAGAGTAGACTAGCTGGGCTACAACCTAAACTGTCTTAAACAGCAGTCCTGTTCTTGTACAAACTTACGCATCATGCTTTTCAAAGTGCCGTGGAACCTTTCCAAGGCGCCCTGAGACTGTGGATGATAAGGTGAGGAAGTGGTGTGCATGACACCTAACTCAATCAATGAATTCTTAAAGTATTTAGACAGGAAATTACTTCCTTGATCACTTTGGATCTCAACAGGGAAACCTACTAATGTAAAATATTTCAACAGTGATTTGATTACTGTTTTCGCTTTGGTATCTTTGAGGGGAATAGCCTCGGGATACCTGGTAGCTAAACACATAACAGTAAGAATATATCTGAATCCTTTCTTAGAAGGAGGAAGAGGTCCTACAACATCTATCAAAATTTTTGGAAAAAGGTTCTCCTATAGCGGGAATGGGGTGCAAAGGAGCTACAGGAATTGGTTTGTTGCTTTTACCTACCAACTGGCATGTGGGGCAAGCACGACAATAATCTGAGACATCTTTGACCACAGTAGGCCAATGAAAATGAGCACTTACTCTTTTTAAGGTCTTCCTGACACCTAGGTGTCCTGATAAAGCGGAAGAATGGGCTAAATCTAAGATTTTCTCTCTATAGGAAGTGGGGACAACAATTTGGTGTACTTCTTCCCAGATTTGGTCAGCTGGGGTAGCTGCTGGGCGATACTTACGCATCAGAACGCCTTTACGAATGTAAAGACCTCTGTCAATATCATTTACTTCTGCCTCAGTAGCAGCCTTTTCGAAGAGCGGGACAAGAGTCTCATCGCTCTTCTGCTCCTTTAACAAATTTTCTCTCGTTAAGGGGAGAGGATCTGTAATGGTTGATGTCTCTGGCTCTGAGGAAAATACATACATACATACATATACCAAGGCTTTTTCCCCCTTCCAAGGGAGGTAGCCAAAAAGGGAAAGGCATAAAAACACTCCCACCCATTTCATCCCTAAATACACTCCACACCCCTCCCACCCTCCCTCTCATCTGAGCACCTCCTGGATGACGGGTCATCCCTGCACCCTGCCCACCGCCCTGGGTCAGAAGCAGTGTCGCAAGACACAGCACATCCACAGCAAGGCCGCTTCATTTAATCGGCGACCCCCCCTCTCCGTCCCCCCTTGCATATAAGGAGAGGACGGGGAGAAATCCCTTCGGGCTGCGTCAAAATTTACTCACGCATACTACCCCACCCCCGACCCCCCCGCCCATTCCTCCTGAGGAAAATAAGCATGTTAAATCGAAAGAGTCTTCTTCATCTACCTTTATACTCTGGGACCGAGTTACTGCACAAGCAGGATAAAGATCAAGGTTATCAAGAGGGGAATCTAGAACAAGGTTAGGAGATTCTGTAACAATGGGCAAGGTTACTTTGCTACCTGCAAGGTCGTTAGCTAAAAGTAGCTGGATCCCTGGAACTGGCAATGAGTCTATTACCGCTACTTCAACAGGACCTGTGACTAAATCGGAAGTTAGATATATCTTATGCAAAGGACATCTACGGGTTCCACCGATTCCATCTAGGAGTACATCAGAATGTAAGTAAGTTAGTTGTGGATTAGTAAGAGCTTGAGCCAGTATGAGGCTCTGTTTAGCTGCCGTGTCTCTAAGAATGGACACTTGTATAGGAGTGTCATGCTCTGTCGTGGATATTGTTCCTGTCGAAATAAAAGGTAGAAAACAAGGATCTACGATCTTATTACCACATGTGGAGCTAGCATTACTAGACAATACTGGAGGTTTGGAAGTTAGTTCTAATGGCATAGCTTTGGGAGGACTAGCGGGTTTTTCTTGAAACTGACTATCAGAAACACAGTTAGTGTTGTGAGTTAACGTTGTTCTTTGGTTAGCATGCATGGATTTACCTTGTTTCTTGAAACAGGTAGAGACTGTATGTCCGTGCTTGTTACACCAAGTGCAATGTAAGTCTCGGTAGTTTGGGTAGGACTTGTAAGAATTAGTGTGTGTAACTTCGGGTTTTGAATTCTGAGTGGGTGTACTCTTAGTATTTGTGTTATAAGTAGTCCTCTTAAGGTTGTCTGTATCTGCCGTTTTGTATTTCTTTGAGTGAGTCAGGGCATACTCTTCTGCTAATATAGCAGCTTTAGACAAACTATTTGGTTTCTGAACTTCTAGATAAACCCTAAGATCTGCATCTAGCTTTGAATTAAACTGTTCCACTAAAATTAATTCTCGAAATTTCTCTAGAGAATCGACTTCACTAGCCGTACACCATTTATCCAGAAGGCGTTCTTGCATCGCCGCAAACTCTACAAAAGTTACTTGAGGCAATTTCTTAAAGTTTCGAAATTTTAGCCTATATGCCTCTGGGACTAACTCATACGCTTTTAGGACCCGAATTTTAACACTTTTGTACGAGTTTTCACTCAGGGGAAGAGAAGAATATATCTGTTGGGCCTTTCCTATGAAACGAGACTGCATTAACATAGTCCAGTATTCTCGGGGGATTTTGAGTTGAGTTGCAATCTTTTCAAATTGCACAAAGAGTCTCCGGCTCTTTCTCCGAAAATTGGGGAACTAATTTGATATATCTAGTGACATCAAAATCTCTAGGCGAGAAAGAGCTAACTCCAGAACTCAATCCTGCTCTACTTAATTCAATTTCAGCCAACCTAATCTTCGTCTCTTCCTCTTTAGCTTCCAACTCTAACTCCATTCTGAGCTTACGCTCTTCACTTTGCAATTCCATTTCTCTAAGTCTTAACCTTAGTCCTGAATCCTCTAATCTAAGGGGACGGGTATATAGAACAGCCTCTGGGGGTAACAAATCCCTCTCAATTAAATGGGATACTACTACTCTAAGTATATCTGCCCTATCAGTGTATCCGCTCAAATCTAATTCTAGGATATCTCCTATCTCAAGCAAATGAGAAACGTCCGCACTTAGCAAAACTCTAAGGTCTTGGGACTCAAAGAAATCTTGGAGAATCTCCATCTTTCCAGAATTGTTGACGAACTTCTATCCTTCGATCCTTGGCAAGGTCGCCAGACTTTTCCCTTTCTCCCTGTGACGCCTATGGGGAAGGGCCAGGTTAAAAAACTAGAGTTCTGCTTAAAGAATGATTATTTCCTTCAAAAGAAACAAATAAACAAGATCGAAAAATAGAAGTCGCCAAAACTAGCGAAAATTACAATGTCCGAAACACGTAAATTCACAGACAAATAAATACCAGACAATGGGTTTCTTTAGAACATAAAAGGCTAAGATTGTCAAGACACGTATATATATAAATGTCGATCAAATATCGACATTCAATAAAGAAAAAAATAGTCTTAAAGACAATATGTGGTAAGGTCGAGAAATACCGAATCGACCCACAGAATGGAAACTAAGTCCTACGTAATATTTTACGTAAAAATTACAAGTCGAGAAAATTCTACGACTAAAAGTCTAAGTCCAACAAAGTGGACGAGTTCTAGCAAAGCTAGACTAAGATATG
>NC_134786.1:36083290-36095790 GCF_046742065.1 Oratosquilla oratoria | reverse complement strand
CAAGGTAGGCTGGTCACTGTGCCAGGATGATGGAAGAAAGTATAAGGGGTAGATGCCCCCTGGGAAGACCTAGGTACCGGCGGAGCGATGGAGTGGCGAATGACGTGGCTTGCATTAACCTTGATATACAAAATTGGAAGGAAACAGTGGAGAACAGATTGGTCTGGAGAGGCATAGTGAAAGTGGTGAAGGGACTGCAGTCCTGATAGACATTGGAGAAAGTATATATGTATACATATATATATATATATATATATACATATGTATATATATACATATATATATGTATATATATATGTATATATATACATATATATATATATATATATATACATATGTATATATATACATATATATATTTATATATATATATAATATATATATATATATATATATAGGTTAAAATCAACCGCACTAATAGATTTAACTATTTTAAGTTGTATTTTCTTGAGTTTAAGGAAGGACTTCCTATCAACTTCATTCATCTTATGAACGAAATCATCCATGATGAATGGAAAAGGAAAAGCGCTGGAGAATGCCGATAAATACTATTAAAAATGTAACAGCATGTAAAAAACTGTTGACAACGACCCCAACAACTCGAAGTTTTTTTCACCTCACTAAGAGGCCTCTTCAGGGTGAGAGGACTTCATTTGGTGTATTGACGATGTACTATTCTTGGGGGGCTAACCCCCCAAGAATAGTACATCGTCTCCACCATTCACTGTCATCTGTTCCCAGCAGATTTTATTATAACTATTCTTCCTCCATCTTTCATTATCTTATTTAGTGTTATCCTTGTGTCTTCTAACATATGTTTGTGTTCTATCTCTTCCCACGAAGCCGTTTTAGGAGGCACATAATCTACCACAAACTTCCTGCTCTTCTTGTCCCTGTCTTCTATTTCCATGATAATCATCTCCAATCTATTCTTTCCATATGTAACATTCATCACAATTATATCCTTCTTAGTCAGTAACATAACTCCAACACCTTGTTTTACTTTTCTGATTCTAATTCAATAATTATATACGTCATGTTCTACACTGTTGGGTGGTAATGGACCTTTCAATTTTGTTTCTACAATTCCCATTATGTCCGGTTCTTTTTCCTTCAGGTAATCATTCAGTTCATTCACGCCTCTTATTAAGCCATTTATATTTGTGAACGACACTTTTAGTTTTCCGTTACCTCCATCCTGTTTTCTGTTCCCCTACAGTTTTTCCCTACTATGAACCAATTCCTCACTTTCATATCCACTACTATACATTAGAATTTATTTTTGTCTGACTCTGTTCTGTTCTCGTTTTTTCCTTAGCTTCTATTTTTTTCTCTTCCTCTCTTTCCTCTTCATTTATCTCTCTTTATCCATACTTGTTTATATTGATCACTTTTTGCTAGTTTCCCTATTTTTGATAAGACATTCTCTACTGTCGTTTATGACCTGAATTTAACCTTAGATGGCCTGGTCTTGTCTATATTGAATTTGCGGAATCTATATATTTCTTCAATTTCTTACACCGTTTCTTGTTCATCTTCTTGAACTATTTCAATACCTTGATTACTCTTTCTTTCTCCTCCTTTACTTATATAGTCTTATTTGGATTATGCTTCTCTTCCATCCCTAATATAATTATACATTTCTTTTTATCTGCTAAGTCTCTTACTATATTTTCCTTTTCCCTTATCACTTTAATAACTGTGTCCTTAGTTTGTTCTTTCATACTTGTTTCACTATATCTCTAAATTCAATTTTGTTATTCTCTTGAACCTATTCCCAACCACTTACCTCTTTTGCTATGGGCTCTTTATTTTCTTTATTATTCCTCTTTAGTTTCTCATTTTCATCCTTTACTAATATAAACTATCTTTTTATTCTTGTATTTATTTAGTTATGTTTTAATTTTCCTTCTTTAGTTCTTTCAGTTGATCAACTCTTTGTGTAACAAGTGTATTTGGCTAAAGCTAACCTCCCATGCTTCGTTTTTTTTGTCTTTTTAGTTTCTTCTCTAGACTTACTGGGGAGGTTTCATCTCCTCCCTATTTAAATCCATATAATTATTATCTTCTCTTTCCATTGAACTCCTATTATCTATATTTCTATTTTTAATACCTCTGCTCACCTGTTCGACCTCGTCTGTGTGATCTGCATACAGTTTGTTTACACCCCTTCTGACGTCAAAGGCCCGTTCCTCCCCTTCCTCATTTTCTTCCATTTTCCTCAATAATGCCTCCCTTTCTCCTTCTTCTTCACCTGCCCACTACATCACGAGATTTCACCTTCCCTACTAATACAACACAGGTACTCCCTCGTCGGTGAAATCCACAAAATTTGCTTTTTTCCGGAGATCCAATCTTCGCTGTCAATCCGATGTATATGTGTGTGTGTTTACTTAGTTTTATTTTACGGGAAGGGGATCTATACATGTGGTTCCCCTCTTCATATCTCGTTTTACCTAGACTGTTTTTAAATTCGTGTATCGGTTTTGCACACACCACACTTTTATCTTACTTGTTCCAAACGTCTATTATCCTGTGGGGAAAGCTGTTCTTTTTCAGGTCTCTTCTATAATTGTCTTTCTTGATTTTCTTTCCGCGTTCTCTTGTATCTTTACTATTCCATTTTTTTTAGATCTTCTCTATCAATAGTTTCTATGCCTTTCATGATTCTATAGATAGTTATCAAGTCTCCTCCCTCTCTTCTTTGCTCTAATGTCTGTAGCTCATATGATAGTTCTGAGAATGTTGTTTTCCAATTTCGTAATTGCTCTTTGTATTCTCTCAAGTTTTGTTATACATCTTTTTTTTTGTATTTGGTGACCAATTCGTCGCTGGATACTCCAATCTTGGTCTCATCAAAGTGCCTTGTATTTTCTTCACCATTTCTTCGTCCAGGTATGTAAATGCCACTTTGATTGTTCTTATTAAATGATAAGTTTCTCAAAAAATATTGTTTATATGTTTTTCAGGGCACATATTATTCATGATAATGACTCACAGGTCCTCATTTTCTACTTTTTTAAATTTCTTCCTCTCCCAATTTATATGATCCCACTATTCTTTTTTTGATTCTTCCAAATTCCATTACACTACACTTCTTAATATTGAATTCCATCTCCCACTTCCTACTCTATTCCCATACTTTATTGAGATCACTCTGAAGCGACTCACAATCTTCTACAGTGTTCACTTTTTCAGGAGTTTTGCATCGTCCGCAAAAAAAAAAAAAAAAAAAAAAAAAAAAAAAAAAAAACTCATATAACTTTCAATTCCTTCATCCGTATCATTATTATATATAGCAAATATTATTGCGGTCAAAACTGTTCCTTGTGGAACTCCACTAATCACTTCATCCCAATTAGAATGTTTGTCTCTTACCACCACTCTCATTTTTCTTTCATGCAAGAAGTCTTTCATCCACTCCTGCAGTTTCTAATTTCTTTAGCAATTTCTTATGTGTCACCTTATCAAAAGCTATTTTCAGGTCAAGAAATGCACAAGCAGCTCATCCATCTCTTGTATTACATCTATTATCTTTTAAAAGAAATACATTAAGTTTGAGACGCATGATCGTCTTTGACTAAATCCAAACTGCCTTGGATTAACTTTTTTTTTTGCTAGTTCGTTCCTGCATTCTTTCAAATTACAGTTTGCCATTTCATCTGGTCCATGCGATTTTCTGACATCAAAATTACTCAAATAATTCATTATTTCTTTCCTTATTACTCCTATCTCTGTCACAGGGGAGGACTTTCTCCGCCCACTTGACATCTCTAAGTTGTATGTTCTCACTTGTAAACACTGATTTAAAATCATTGTTCATAATTTCCGCCATTTCTATTTCCTCTATGTATTCAACTCCTTGTCATAGTTTCACTAATTCTTGTTTGTTTTTCAGTTTGTCGTTTAAAAATCTATAAAACAGTTTTAGTTGATTTTTACATTTTTCTATGACACCCTTTCCGTATTTTCTATTTTCTTCCCTGTACACTTGTACATATTGATTTCTATATCTAGTATATATTTTCCATTTTTCAAGTCATATGTCTTTTTTTCATTTTATCCAAGCTTTATCCATTTTGTCTTTTAATTGTCTACATCTTTTGTTGTACCAACAGTTTACATATCCTTTTTCTTGTTTTTGTTTTCAGACATACTTTTCCACTCCTTCTTTATAATTTTTGTCAAAATATTCCATTTCTCTTCTAGTGTTGAACCAATATGTGGTCATTTTTACTTATTAGTGTCTTATATTTAATCTTCTCCACTATTTCGGGTTCTGATATGATTATTAGGTCCGGTCTTGATGGTTCTTCCTCATTTCTACACATATTATTCTCTTGTATCCATTGCGTCATTGCAAATTCTATATTCATATCAAGTATTACATTTCCCTATAGGTCAACTTCACCCTTCACTATCATCTCTATAACCATACCAAGTAGCACATTTCCACATTGGTCGTCTCCACCCTTCACTGTCATCTCTTCCCAGCAGATTTCTTTACAATTAAAGTCACCCATTATAGCTATTCTTCCATTATCTTATTTAGTGTTATCCATGTGTCCTCTAAAATATTTTTCTGTTCTCTCTCTTCCCATGAAGTCGTTTTAAGAGGCACAACATTTACTACAAACTTCCATCATAATCATCTCTACTCTATTCTTTCCATATGTGACATTCCTCACATTTGTATCCTTTTTAGTCAGGAACATAACTCCACCCCCTTGTTTTACATCTGTTTCTAATCCAATAATTATAAGCATCGTTTCCTACATTGTTGGGTGGTAGTGGGCCTTTCAATTTTGTCTCTAGAATTTCCATTATGTCCGGTTCTTATTCTTTTAGGTAATCATTCAGTTCGTTTAAGCCTCTTATTTAGCCTCCTATATTTGTGTAAGACACTTTCAATTTTCTGCTACTTCCATCGTGTTTTCTGTTTCCCTTCTGTTTTTCTCTGCTATGAACCATTTCCCCACTTTCACATCCACTACTCTCCAATAGAATTTCTTTGTCTGACTTTCTTCTTTTCTCGTTTTTTCCTTAGCTTCTAGTATTTTTATTTTCGCATCCTTTCTTTCCTCTTTATTGATTTCTCTTTTTATCCATACCTGTTTATAATGATCACTTTTTGCTAGTTTCCCTGTTTTTGCTAAAATATACTTTGCTGTCGTTTTTTTACCTAAACTTAATCTCAATTGGTCCGGTGTTATCTGTATTGTATTTCCCTATTCTATATATTTCTTCAATTTCTTTCCCTGTTTCTTGTTCATCCTCTTGAACTACTTACAATATCTTAATTACCTTTTCCTTCTCCTCTTTTACACTTGTAGTCCTATTTTGATTATACTTCTTTTCCATCCCTAATTAGATATACGTTTCTTTTTATCCGCTAAGTCTCTTACTATATTCTACTTCTCTCTCATCACTTTAATAACTGTGTCCTTAGTTTGTTATGCCATATATTGTGTCACTCTATTTCTATATTAAATTTGTTTTTGTTTTTTTGTTCTCTTGGACTTTTCTCCAACCGTGTACCCTTTTTACTATGGCTTCTTTATTATTTTCATTCTTCTTCTTTAATTCCTCATTCTCATCTTTTACTTCTTTTAATTGTCTTTTTAATTCTTCTCTTTCTTTATTTAGGTTTTTATTCTCCTTCTTTAGTTCTTCCAATTTATCAACTCTTTGTGTAACCCGTGTAAGTTGGCTGAACCTAACCTCCCACTGTTCGATCATTTTCTCTAGTTTTTCCTCTAGACTTACTAATCGGGGGAGCTTGTCATCTCCTCCCTCATTATATCTGTGGAAATTATTATCTCCACTATCTATATTCCTAATTTAGTGCCCTTACTGATATTTTTGACTTCACCACCGCCGTCTGCAGCCCTTTTGTTGACATTATTTCTGACGTCCGGGGTAGCCCGTTCGTCTCCTTCCTCATTTCCTTCGTTTTCCTGAATAATCCCTCCCTTAATCCTTTTCTTCACCTTCCCACTACACCACGAGCTTTCTCCTATACCTACTAATACAATAAAGGTACTCCATCGTCGTTGATATCCATGAATTTTGAAGTTTTCCTGGAGTTCCAAACTTCGCTGGCACTTCGACCGACGCGCGCGCGTGTGTGTGTATGCATGTGTATGTGTGTGTGTGTGTGTGTGCGTGTGCGTGTGTGTGTGCGCGTGCGTGTGTGTGTGTGTGTAGACATACATATGCCTACATATGCACACATATATTTATACATATGGATATATATATATATATATATACATGTAACTATATATATATATATATATATATGTAACTATATATATACATATATATATGTAAATATATGTATATATATATATATAAACAAACAAAAACACACGCACTCACATACACACAAAACAATCGAAGTGACAGCGAAATTTGGAACTCCAGGAAAAACCTCAAACATCGTGGATCTCAACGAGGAAGGAGTACCTTTTTGTATTAGTAGGGAATTGGAAAGCTCGTGGTGTAGTGGGAAGGTGAAGAAAAAAGAAAGGGAGGGATTACTGAGAAAAATGGAAGGAAATGAGGAAGGGGACGAACGGGCCACGGACGTCAGGAGCGCACACGACACAGGTGAAGTCGAAGAGATTTGTAAAAAAGTAAAAATTAGAAATATGGATAAGAGCAGTGCAATGGAAGGTGAAGATAATTATTTTCATGGATTTAATGAGGGAGGAGATGACAACCTCCCCCGATTAGCAAGTCTAGAGGAAAAACTAGAAAACATGAACAAACAGTAGGCGGTTATGTTCAGTCAAATTACACAGATTATACAAAAAGTTGATAAATTGGAAGAACTAAAGAATGCGAACCAAAAACAATATAAAGAAATAGAAGAATTAAAAAGGTAGTTAAAAGAAGTAAACAATGAGAATGAGGAATTAAAGAAGAAGAATAAAGAGAATAAAAAATCAATAGCAAAAGAGGTACAGGGTTGAAGAAAAGTCCAAGAGAACAACAAAATTGAATTTAGATATATAGTAAAACAACAGATAAAAGAACAAACTAAGGACACAGTTATTAAAGTGATGAGGGAAAAGGAAAATATAGTAAGAGACTTAGCGGATAAAAAGAAATGTATAATTATATTAGGGATGGAAGAGAAGTATAATCAAAATAGGACTACAAGAGTAAAGGAGTAGAAGGAAAAGTAAACAAGATATTAGAAGTAGTTAAAGACTACGAACAAGAAACAGGGAAAGAAATAGAAGAAATACATAGGATAGGGAAATACAATGCAGATAAGACCAGACCAATAAAGATTAAATTCAGGTCACAAACGACAGCAGAGAATATCTTAGCAAAAACAGGGAATCAAGCAAAAAGTGATCAGTATAAACAGGTATGGATAAAAAGAGAGATGAATAAAGAGGAAAGAGAGGATGAGAAATCAAAAAGACTAGAAGTTAAGAAAAAAAAAACGAGAACAGAACAGAGTCAGAAAAAGAGAAATTCTATTGGATAGTAGTGGATATGAAATTGAGGGAATGGTTCATAGCAGAAAAAACAAAAAACAAAAACGGAAGAGAAACAAAAGCCAGGATGGAATTAGCAGAAAATTAAAAGTATCTTGCACAAATATAGGTGGCTTAATAAGAGGCTTAAACGAACTGAATGATTAGCTGAAGGAATAAGAACCGGAAATAATGGGAATTGTAGAGACAAAATTGAAAGGTCCACTACCACCTAACAGTGTAGGACATGGTGCATATGATTATAGGATCAGAAACAGAGAGATAAAAGAAGGGGGTGGAGTTATGTTCCTGACTAAGAAGGATATAAATGTGAGGAATGTCACATATGGAACGAATAGAGTAGAGATGATTATGATGGAAGTGGAGAACAGGAATGGGAAGAATAGGAAATTTGTAGTAAATTATGTGCCTCTTAAAACGGCTTCATGGGAAGAGAGAGAACAGAAAAATATGTTGGAAGACACAAGGATAACACTAGATAAGATAATGGAAGATAGAGGAAGAATAGTTACAATGGGTGACTTTAATTTTAGAGAAATCTGCTGGGAACAGATGACAGTGAAGGGTGAAGATGACCTATGGGAATCGTACTATTTGATATGATTATAAAGCATACAATGACGCAATGGATACAAGAGAATACTAGGTATAGAAATGAGGAAGAACCATCGAGACTGGACCTAATAATCACATCAGAACCTGAAATAGTCGATAAGATTGAATGAGGAAAAATACATGGAAAAAAACGAACAATATAGAGAGGGAATATTGATGTATGGAAAAAAACGTTGATAAAATAAGAGACTTCTTTCAAAAGGCAGACTGGGAAAGGATAGATAAGGAGGAAACAACAGTAGAAGAGAAATGGAATATTTTGACAAAAATGATAAAGAAAGAATGACAAAAACAAGAAAAAAGATATCTAAAGTGTTGGTACAACAAAAGATGTAGGGAGTTAAAAGACAAAAGGGATAAAGCTTGGATAAATGAAAAAAAAAAGAGATAAGACCTGAAAAATGGAAAATATATACCAGTTATAGAAATCAAAATGTAGAAATGTGCAGAGAAAAAAAGAGAAAATACGAAAAAGATGTCATAGAAAAATGTAGAGATCAACCAAAATTATCTTACAGACTTGTAAACAACAAAACAAGAATTACAGAAACTATGACAAGGAGGAGTTGAATTAACAGAGGAAATAGAAATGGCAGAAATTATGAACAAACATTTTAAATCGGTGTTTACGAGGGACAATATACAACTTAGAGATGTCGAGTGGGAGGAGAAAGTCCCCCCCCCCCTATGACAGAAATAAAAGTAACAAGGAAAGAAATAATGAATCACTTGAGTAACCTCGATATCAGAAAATCGCATGGACCAGATGAAATGGCAAACTGGATTTTGAGAGAATGCAGGAACGAACTAACAGACAAAATACATTGTCTAATTAGCAGTTCAATGAAAGAAGGAAAAGCTCCAGAGGATTGTAAAAGAGCAAATATAGTACCAATATATAAAGGGGAAACAATGAAGACCCTACTATTTATTGACCGGTCTCTCTTACAAGCACGATAGCAAAATTTTTTGAAAGAATTATAAAAAGTAGATGGGTAAGGCATTAAAAAAAAAAAAAAAAAAAAAAAAAAACCGTACTAAATCCAAGGCAATTTGGATTTAGAGGTGGACGATCACGCGTCACAAACTTAATGTGTTTCTTTTCAAGGCTAATAGATGTAATACAAGAAAAATGGATGGGCTGATTGTGCATTTCTAGACCTGAAAATAGCTTTTGATAAAGTGCCACATAATAAATTGCTAAAGAAATTAGAAACTTCAGGAGGAATACAGGGAAAACTGCTGAAGTGGATAGAAGACTTCTTGCACAAAAGAAAAATGAGAGTGGTGGTAAGAGACAAACACTCTAATTGGGATGAAGTGATTAGTGGAGTTCCGCAAGGAACAGTTTTGATCACAATAATGGCTGCTATATATATTAATGATATGGATAAAGGAATTGAAAGTCATATGAGTTTTTTTGCGGACGATGCAAAATTGTTGGAAAAAAGTGAACACTGTAGAAAATTGTGAGTCGCTTCAGAGTAATCTCAATAAAGTATGGGAATGGAGTAGGAAGTGGGAGATGGAATTCAATATTAAGAAGTGTAGTATAATGGAATTTGGAAGAAGCCAAAAAAGAATAGTGGGATCATAAAAATTGGGAGAGGAAGAAATTAAAAAAGTAGAAAATGAGAAGGACCTAGGAGTCATAATTATGAATAATATTTCCCAAAATAAATATATAAACAAATTTTTTGGAGGAACTTATGATTTAATAAAAACAATCAAAGTGGTATTTATATACTTGGACAAAGAAATGGTGAAGAAAATACTAGTCACTTTGATAAGACCAAGATTGGAGTATGCAGCGATGACGTGGTCACCAAGTACAAAAAAATGTATAACAAAACTTGAAAGAATACAAAGAGCAATTACAAAATTGGTACCAACACTCTCAGAACTATCATATAAAGAGAGACTAGCAAAACTTGAGCTACAGACATTAAAGCAAAGAAGAGAGAGAGAGAAGACTTGATAACTATTTATAGAACCATGAAAGGCATAGAAACTATTGATAGAGAGGATCTAATACAATGGGATAATAGAGATACAAGAGGACACGGAAAGAAAATCAAGAAAGACAGTTATAGAAGAGACCTGAAAAAGAACATGTTTCGCCACAAAGTAATAGACGTTTGAAACAAGTTAGATGAGAAAGTGGTGTGTGCAAAAATAATACACGAATTAAAAAACAGTCTAGATAAAACGAGATATGAAGACGGGACTCAACGAGCATAGCTTCCCTTCCCGCAAAATACAACTAGGTAAATACAACTAGGTAAATACACGTCAGTCGAAGTGACAGCGAAGTTTTTTGAACTCCAGGAAAACTTCAAAATTCAAGGATGTCAACGACGAGGGAATACCTTTGTTGTATTAGTAAGGAAGGCGAAAGCTCGTGGTGTAGTGGGAAGGTGAAGAAAAAGAAGAAAGGGAGGGATTACTGAGGAAAATGGAAGGAGATGAGGATGGAGACGAACGGGCTCCCCCGGACGTCAGAAAAAAAAAAAAAATCAAAAATAGGGCTGTAGACGATGAAGGTGAAGTAAAAAATATCAGTAAAGGCACTAAGAATAGAAATATAGACGATAACAACACAATAGAAAGTGGAGATGATAATTTCCATGGATCTACTGAGGGAGGGGATGACAGCCTCCCCCGATTAGCAAATCTAGAGGAAAACTAGAGAAAATGGTAGAACAGTGGGAGGTTAGGTTTAGCCAAATTACACGGATTACGCAGAGTTGATAAATTGGAAAAGCTAAAGAAGGAGAACCAATACCTAACTAAAGAAATAGAAGAATTAAAAAGACAGTTAAAAGAAGTAAAGATGAGAATGAGGAATTAAAGAAGAATAACAAAGAGAATAAAGAGTCCATAGCAAAAGAAGCACAGGGTTGGAGAAAAGTCCAAGAGAACAACAAAATTGTATTTAGAGATATAGAGACGCAACAGATGAAAGAACAATCTAAAGACACAGTCATTGAAGTGATGAGAGAGAGAGTATAGTAAGAAAGTTAGCGGACAAAAAGAAATGTATAATTATATTAGAGATGGAAGAAAAGCATAATCAAAATAGGACTACAGGAGTAGAGGAGGAGAAGGAAAAGTTAAACAAGATATTAGAAGTAGTTCAAGAGAATGAACAAGAAACAGAAAGAAATTGAAGAAATATATCGAATAGGGAAATACAATACAGATAAGACCAGATAAATTAAAGTTAAATTCAGGTCACAAACGACAGCAAGGAATATCTTAGCAAAACAGGGAGACTAGCAAAAAGTGATCTGTATAAACAGGTATGGATAAAAAGAAAAACCAATACAGAGGAAAGAAAGGATGAGAAAACAAAAAGACTAGAAGCTAAGGAAAAAACGAGAAAAGAATAAAGTCAGACAAAGAGAAAGCTATTGGAATGAAATAATGAATCACTTGAGGAATCTCGATGTCAGAAAATCGCATGGACCAGATGAAATGGCAAACTGGACTTTGAGAGAATGCAGGAATGAACTAACAGACAAAATACATAGTATAATGTGGCGCATTTGTACCTGTCAGGGCACTCACTCCTTCCGTTGAGGGCCTGACAGGTACAAACGCGCCACAATCTCCGCGTATGTGAGGAGAGCACTCACACATTGCAGTAGCTGGCAGACCGTCCATGAGAAATTAGAACGAGCCACCCAGGTCCTCGTGAATAATGGATATCCTAACACAGAAGTCTCCAAAGCCATCAACATCCAACTTGACAGGTGGTACAACAAAGAAAATACCGAAACATCTACAGGACACAATTTCCGCCTGTACTACCATGCATACATGAACAGTCAATACAAACAAGATGAAAGAGCCCTTAAGAACATAATTTCCAAATATGTAGAAACCACCAACAAGGACGACAGACTGAACCTCATAATTTTCTACAAAAATAAGAAAACACATCACCTCCTCCTGAAAAACAGCCCCAAGACTGACATCCCAGAGCTTCAACGTAGCCATCTAGTGTACGAATATAAATGCCTTTCAGGGAACTGTGCAGCCCTGTCCTCTCCGTACATTGGAAAAACCACTAGTAAGCTCTCCAGGCGCCTTACACTCCACCTATCAAACGGAGCTCCAAAGAAGCACTCAGAAGTGGTTCACGGGATTAGTCTGACTAGAGAAATGCTAGTCAAAGGAACTTCCATCCTGCATATCGAAAAAGATTATTCCCATCTACGTATATTGGAAGCCCTTTATATAAAAAACAAAAACCCTTCTCTCAACTCTCAAATCACCGATATGTACATCATTCCTAGCTTTAGAAACTTTGAAAACAGTTATAAAATTGTTAGAGAAGAAGACGAACGGCGTACGGCTCAGGCAGGT
>NC_134786.1:36070790-36075790 GCF_046742065.1 Oratosquilla oratoria | reverse complement strand
TACAAAATTAAAAGAATTTTAAAGAAATGACATAAGGTAGCGTGGGCCTTTGGCTTATATATCAGAGCCTAACCTGTATAGGCGGTGGAGGGGGAGGAGGTAGTTTTTTTTTTTTAAAGCTTTTTATACAAAGAGAGCTTTACTAGTGTGCTGATCATGAAATGCTCTGCATAATAAACTCAAGTACATAAGATAAATGCTTATAAACAATGGATATTCTAACAATGATTTTGAAACATAACAAAAGAAATCCATCATAAATTCTATTCCCAAGACAAACCCTATGATAAACCCCAAACAAAACACCAGATAAGCATTATATCAAAACACTTACACAGAGGCGTACAAGAAATATGAAAAAACAGTTAGAGATATGATAAAGAGAAATTGCCACTCCGTAAAAAAGGATGGTGAAATAAAAGTCATCATATATTATAAAAATCCCAAAAAATCTTCACTGGCCATGAGGAATAACTTGTTCAAACCAGAGGCATTGCAAAGGACCAAAGTAATTTATTAATTTACTTGTCCAGAGGAAGACTTTGCACTTCCAGCCAGTTATATTGGTCATACCCAGTGCACGTTAGGCAGAAGATTATCGCACCATCAACAAACAGGGGTGATAAAGGAACATCTAAAGAAATACCACAACATTGTAATCACAAAGGAATTAATATCAAAGCATACCAAAATACTAGGCCACCATAACAACTCCAGAAAGCTACAACTTTTAGAGGTCATGTACATCAGAGAAAAAGCCCCCTCCATTAATTTGCAATGCGTAATCACCTCACACCTTACTAAGCGAAGGTCATCTAGGGTCAAGATGTAGCCGCCAGTCATTTAAAAGTTAAGGAAACATTTCACCTATAAGGCATGTAGTAGTTATTTTATTTGTGTCAAAATTTAAAAAGTAATTTCATTATGTTAAACTTAATTGTAATTCTAAACTTTAACTTGTAAATATAATCTTGTATATGTCCAACCATTAATGTCATTTAAATTCAAAATTGTAGTATCACAAATATCTATTGTATCTTTAAAACAGAATTACCAGAAGATGTCTTAATAAAGACGAAACGCCGTGTAATAAAATGGAGAGCCATAAGTAGTTAGTTTTTTCCCACCCCATCCAAGGGAAAAGTATAATTAGGAAAATCGAAAACACACGAATGAAAATCAACAACTTCCAGAACGCTGTCGTATTTCATCAGACCTGATATATATATTTCTATATATATATATATATATATATATATATATATATATATATGTACATATATATATATATATATCATATATATATAGCATATATATTATGTAATGAATGTATTATTTATATATTATTAATTGCATGCTGTGATAAGAGTGTAGTTGGTGGTGCTACTTTTTCATCGTCTGTTCACTGTGGAATTCATGAATACAGTGATTTGGGTTTATACCTTGGCTTCCTGTATAAGGGGAATTTTATGTTGTATATGTGACGGAAAGATTTAATGAATTTTTGGTGAAGCAGCCAATGTTTTCTTGTGAAATGTTTCGCCTGTTGTTGTTTTATACAGGAGTATTTTATATTAAGCGCCTGTGTGGAAAGTGGGACTATTGCGTGATGTATTGAATTGTTTTTTTCCATTAAAGGATTGTTCATGTGTTTTCAGTGATCACATTTGTTGCATAGTAGTACTGTACAATTTGTTTTGTTGTAGGCATATGAGTAGGCTGATTTTTTGTGTGTGTTTCACTTTATAGTTAGAAAAGAACTGTCTCCAGCCGGCTGTTTCTTTTATATGAATAAGATTATGTAAAACAGTGAGTACTGTATATAGTAAAGAGAGAAAAGCTTAAGTTCGGCCCGGAGTCGAAATCTCGGCCCGTTGGTTCTGCACCACCCGATGAAGGTAAGGACTGCAGAAGGGTTGTGTTGATGAGCGTCGAGGGAAGTCCATATGGTCCTGTCCGACCCATCAAACATAATCCAAATCTTGAACATAGATGAACCGTTGGATCATGGTTCCATTTTATGGGTACGTTTAATATCTTTCCAGCATCCTAAACAAAATAAAACCCTGAATATCACAAAACCAGCTAGGTGGTCTTAAACGAATTCAATAAAAATTGCTAACTGACTTAATAGTGTTTGTCACTGTAACAATATAACATATACTATTTCAGTAGGCAATAAAAACAGATAAAAATATCAAGAAAATTATCCCAAATTCTATGGCATACAGGCAGTGCAGTGACAAAACCACAAAACTAGGAGGCCATATACAAAATCCCACAATGAGCAATAGTCGTTCCGAAACTTTTCACCCTCCCACAATCATAAAATAGTACTTCAAATAACTTACATATACAAACATTCTAAAATAATTAAGACAACGTCACAATTACAAAATTACAACAAAGACCATCTAGATATATCTAGCATAAGTGAAACCGTGGCTAATATTAAACAGAATGCTCCCTGCACACCAAAAATAAGAATTAGTACTACTTTGAACAAACAACGTCCACCATTAATTCATATTTGAACCCACACATAAAATATATAACATCCAAAATCAATCATGAAAAAAAATTATACACGTTATAAAAGAATTCATGCTTCTCATGTTGTTCTATGTCTCCTTAGTCTGGTTCTCATGCAAAACATTAATACTGGGAAAATAAAAGCAGTCCAGTCCAAAGGCTCAATAATTATTTCAGACTGAAATAAAACAACGCCAATATGCAAAAACAATATATACACATAGACCACTAAACAAATAACACTAAATATACCGTACAACCCAGTTACGAATACTTTGTGTGTGTGTGTGTGTGTGTGTGTGTGTGTGTGTGTGTGTGTGTGTGTGTGTGTGTGTGTGTGTGTGTGTGTGTGTGTGTGTGTGTGTGTGTGTGTGTGTGTGTTTATGTGTGCGTATGTGTGTGTGTGTGTGTGTGTGTGTGTGTGTGTGTGTGTGTGTGTGTGTGTGTGTGTGTGTGTGTGTGTGTGTGTGTGTGTGTGTTTGTGTTTGTGTGTGTGTGTGTGTGTGTGTGTGTGTGTGTGTGTGTGTGTGTGTGTGTGTGTGTATGTGTGTGTGTGTGTGTGTGTGTGTGTGTGTGTGTGTGTGTGTGTGTGTGTGTGTGTGTGTGTGTCTATGTCAGAAAGAGAGAGAGAGAGAGAGAGAGAGAGAGAGAGAGAGAGAGAGAGAGAGAGAGAGAGAGAGAGAGAGAGAGAGAGAGAGAGAGAGAGAGAGAGAGAGTAATCGTGTGTATGTATGTTTGTGTATAGTATATGTACATATTTATCAAAGTGTTATTGAAATCTATGGATATTTTTGTACATGCGTTACATTATGAAAAAAAAAAAAAAAACGGAAGTGGACCAACCCGGAATGAATAGACTAAGCAAACCAGTTCAAATGTATAGTAGGTCTTGAAGTTCACCTTTGGAAATAATTCAGTTCATTGACAGATGGATAAATGCCTAGGAAACAAAAATTCAAGAACCTCCAAATGAAAGTATGGCAATAGTGTAGCGAATGCTTTCATGGAGAAAAGGTGGCACCTACAAGAAAACCTAATCTTGCGTTGCTTCTTAGGTTGTGTTACAAGAGGTAACAAAGATTCACTAGGGGACAACAGTAGACGGGTAATTTGTTTAGATACACTTCACTAAATGACATAATAAGTTATGTACAGTTTCATCTAATACAATGAATTTTAGGAATAACGTAAGTCAAACTAGCAAAAGACTAACTAGCACCAACCCGCGGAGATAAATTCACAGTAACATTACACAAAAAGGAAGGTTGCCGCAGTGTCACATGAGAAGAAAGGGAAAACACCATGAAAGAGTAATTTCCTTCTTTCTGATTCGACTAAATAGCCTACGTGCGGTGGAGGTGCAGAGGGTCCAAGAACCCCGTGGAAATGCATTCAGTTTCCTTTTTATCTGCCGTGGCATCGAATGCCTGCATAGGCCTAGCATGGTCGTGGCCAGGCGCCCACGTGGTCGAACACGCTTGGCTTCCCGCACTTGGCTGACCATGAGGTTCAAATACTCAGTTCCCCGCCCATAACTATGGAATGGTAACTCTGGCTTGTCTCTATGACACCAGCCAGCAAAAATCAAACTGAATATTAGTATGTGAATTGTCTTTAACAGCAGGTCGAACTGTTTTGACGGCTGCACGAAATATTATTACAAAGAATGACAGTAAATAGGGATGGGAAGCAATGTTATCGGAGCTCTGGCACTATTTCAATGTGTACCCCGGAGTAAAGGCCAGTACACCTGTGGTTATCAAAAAGTGTTCTTAGTAGTAATTTCCGTATATGGAGTGGTTATTTTCCTATCTCCTATGACTAAGTCTAGAAGCCTGTGTTATATCTTGTCACTAGAGGTGGTTCATCAGAATGATTATTATATAGGGGGTGTCCTGTGACCCAATTAAGTGATGCACTAGCTCAGTTTATATTATTCCTTTATTGCTTCAAGATTACTCCAGTTGGCTTTTGCAATCACACTTGTCACTTATTCCGTCTACATCCTGTACGTAATCTTGTTTGGACATAATCTTGTTTGGACATTATTGAAATAACTATTTTGTGTTGAATATAACTAAAACGTCTCATTTTCTTTTTTACTTTCCTTTTATTTATTTTCTCTAGAGTAAATCATCTACAGAAAATCATAAGTACATTATGAGGATTGTTGTGTAAATGTAGTCTTTCGTAACCAAAGTTAGCTAGCTGTTCTGTCCTCACGAATATTCTATAATCCCAGAATGGTATTCGTATACAAATGAAAAGTCTGGAAGGTCTGCTAGTGCTGAGATCATGTGAAAAAGGCCTTGAAAACATATTGGTCTAAGGTATTCACCTTCCTTGGTAATTCTTGAAATTATTTTCCAAAGTATTCCTCCATTCATTCCATCATTATTGTTTTTATGTTATGTTTATTTCTTTTAGCTCCATTAATGCAAATTTATTTCTGATTAAGTTTGTATCTC
>NC_134786.1:36060790-36065790 GCF_046742065.1 Oratosquilla oratoria | reverse complement strand
TGGTTTCTGACGATTCATGGTCAAATGCCTCCACAACAGAATGAACATCATTGCAAAACACCAGACTATATTAAATGCTTTTTTATTTGATTTAAAACATCAATACAATGTCAATAAAAGCAAGCTTTATTTTCATTCTTGAGAAAATTCCAACCATTTAACATGGAGCCCAAAAGTTCGACTTGCTTATATGACAAATCAAGAATTTGACTCAGCAGATGTGGTTCTCTTGAAGTAGACTGCTTCTTATGTTGGATCAATAATATATTTTACATGATCTATCATAACATCATCAGGTTGACGCCTACTCTGTCATGTTTCTTAGCGGCTGTAGTATAGCTAATTCCTGAATATGATGCACTGGCCTCATAGCAGATGGTAAATTAGGATCTTTAATAGTATACTTGAATTCTTATGCTGTACTACTTACATTTACCAAGCAGACATAGCAATCCAAAACATGGTCTTCAGATTCTCTCCAAATAATGGGAATGGCAAAAAGTATTTGGTGACAATCTTTTCCATATGCTGTGAGAGGCCTGGCACACGTGACATAACACTTATGGGAGAGGCTCAAATGTTACTTTGCCGAAAGGCATGCAGGCGTATTCGTTAGACCACCCGGAGTAACGAATACTAAGGCTCTACTTCCGTCAGGTTCCAGAGGAACTTGATGAAATCTCTTCCAAAAGTCCAGCTTGCTGAACTCCTCCGTCCACTTAGTCTATGACGCCGATGCGAGGAATTAAATGGTTTTCAGTGAGCATGATGTTGAAGTTTCTGTGGTCGATCCAAATTCTCCACTCACTGTTTCCTTTAGGCACCAAATAATATGGTAACGACCACGGATTGGTGATGGGTACATTCAGTCTGTTGTTTAGTAGGTATTTCATCTTTTGGTACAGAATTTCATGCTTCTGCAGCGAAAGCTGATAAGTGTTTTGTTTTATGAGGCTTATCGTGTGTGTGAGAAACTCGTTTCGTGTGGGTATGTTCATAACTACCTCAAAGAACCTATACTAAAGGACTGTTAGCTTCTTTTGAGTCCAGGTGTGGAAACCTGTTCTCAATACAATAAGACCTTAATGAATTTCTGAACATCAAAGCAGGACGTGCAGCCTCAAAGCTTTGCTTTTAGAAGTTACTTGAATATTTCACTAGTCACTATGGATACCTGAACGGCATATATATAGTATTTAAGAGGTTCACATGAGCTGTTAAATTTTCTTCCCCTCTTGTCTTGGATAAACAAGAATAAGCTGTCGCCCTGAGTTTTCCTTACGCTCTCATACGACCCCTGATATTTTGCTCCTGACGGCTTCCTATACACTTATGTAAATGGAGGTGTTTCTTCTTTTGTCTTAAGCTCTTTTATTTGAATTTTTCCATCACGACGTTTTTATCTTATTCTATCCTGGGCTCTATTATCTTCTTGGAATCTTCCATATACTTTGTCATAATTTTATTTTTACAATGGATAATGTTTAGACATAATGACAAAAGCCCTTTCAGTCCAAAACAAACTTGAATGCAAAATATATGAATACATTGATGAACAAGTAAAATCGGTTAATGAAAAGATAAATGAATGAATATGTAAATAAACGAATAGATGTAGATAAATCAAGCTGATGAAAAGATAAATGAATGAATATGTAAATAAATTAATAGATGTAGATAAATCAAGCTCATGAAAAGATAAATAGATAAAGATGAATAAATAAAAACAAGCAAATAAATAAAGAAAGAAACATAATGAGGAAAATAAAGCAAGAAAAAAAAAATAAGGGATGGGGAAAGGGACATGTATGCGTTGTACTGATATCCTTTGAAGACTAAGATCACCAGACAAATAATTCTTATTTGAGATAAGAATAATGCCTTCATAGAATAACGAAAAATGGACACAATGAAAAAATCAGTACATAAAAGGAATGAGACCAAAGGAAGTATGACAGTAGTAGAAATAAAAGATAACACAGAAATGATAAGGAAAAACATACTTTTTTATAAAGCTAAATAAAAACTTTGTGATATGGTAGTATCAGAAGTCAGAATTTGACTTATTCAATATGCTTCACTCAGAAATTTATCAATAGCCTCCGACCTAATCCACATATCTCTTATCAAATGAAGTGTATGTTAACGTCTTTATGAGTTTACGTTGTCTTTCGTACTTTATAAGTGATGTTAGGAACTAGAACAAATAAAATTTGAGGTGCAATTGCTTTTGTGCTGGTAATGTTGCTTAATGGCTTCACGAATAGAGGCTCACGAGCGCGACTCATGTATTTTGGTCATATTTCTTCTAGCTGATGGGTAAGAAACAAAATGTAGGGTCTGTTCTACAGAGCTGGCTTACTTGATGCTTTGAGTGTCCTGAGTGTTTACGTGCTGTTTTGCGAGTGATTTTTTTTTTTTTTTTTATGTTTTTGAAGAGGTAGAGGAAAGTTCCGATATATCTTCGTTGTGCAGAGCAAGCTTTTGTCTCGTTCTAGGTGTTATCATAATCTAGTCTTTTTTGTTATGTAATGAGGAGTGTTATGTGAAAGGTTCCAAGATTTCAGGCGATGCGTATTCTAATGCTTTGTTTTAAAATAAATGTTTTCTCTGCCATTTTATGTAGCCTTATGTTTGATATTATTCGAGAGAACCAATGTTTTTGGTCTGCTGAAAGCCTTCCGTTTATAATTATAGATATGGCCCTGGTTTAAGGCATATCTATTAAAAACATTGAGCCGTTGACAGGTTAGGTTTGTAACCAATGTTTTCTCTGCCATTTTATGTAGCCGTTGACAGGTTAGGTTTGTAAGCAATGTTTTCTCTGCCATTTTATGTAGCCGTTGACAGGTTAGGTTTGTAAGCAATGTTTTCTCTGCCATTTTATGTAGCCTTATGTTTAATATTATTTGAGAGAACCAGTGTTTTTGGTCTGCTGAAAGCCTTCCGTTTATAATTATAGATATGGCCCTGGTTTAAGGCAAATTTATTAAAAACATAGAGCCGTTGACAGGTTAGGTTTGTAAGCAATGGTTTATAGATAATGTGACGGTAAGAGATTTTGGTTAAAAAACAAAATTTTGATTGAATGATTATCTGGTCATGCTGATTGGGTAAATGGTATGTATTATTTGATTTAAGTGAATGTCAGTTTTCTAAGTTTTGAAATTGTGAACGTAAGTGATGAGTGTTTATGTGATACTGGGAGATTGGATGACTTATTTTGTTTCAGGAATGGGACAGTGCCATAATAATTTATCAGAATAGTAGGGTCTTGTTATAAGACTAAAGAGACATCTTCCATGAGTGTTAGTGTTTCTGTTGTTTTTGGCCCCAGTTATTTGAGATGATAAAATAGATTTTTGTTTGGTCCCCAACATATTACTTCTTGAAGATTCTTTTTTATTTTTTACATTGGCTTCAGCAGATAGTGGGCCAGCAGCTGTGTTTGTGTTTATTATACTCAGTTTCCTTTTCTGTTTTTCTCTTTGTGGGTATATGGTATATTTTGGGACAATATTTGTTAAGATATTATGAAGATGTTTAGGTATAGACATTTTCTTTTGTGAAGTGTAGTAAGGATTGCTAAGTTGTTAATTTTCTTTTTATTTTCCAAATATGAAAGTTGCTTGTTGTATGGTATATAGACTCGAGGAGTTCTTCCAGTTTCTATTTATTTATTTTCCATAGGGTTTGTGGTAATATCATACACTCTCCTTTTTTGGGGGGGAGGGTCAATTATTTATATACTTTTTCAAGTTTGTTTGGTTGATTAGGATGGCAAATTATAATGAGTAGCTAAGATTTATTAAATTTATTCCCTGGGAATACGTTTCTCGCTGGCTTCAAATATATCTGTACCGTATTTAGTAGACCTTTCAATTGATTAAGGATTCATGATAATTTTTTTGCATTTGTGTTCAGTATTTTAAGTACGTGTCAACCATTTGTTATTTGTTTTTTGAGGGCTATTTCAATTTTGTGGATAAACTGCGTAGAGCTTATTCTAAGTGTGCATTCAGAATTTTCATATGGTCCGCACATGAACTAAGGGAGAGCAGGAAGTCATATTAGACGTAATATGTTAGCATTGTTTAGCAATTTTATGAGTTTAGGATGTTTATTGGATGCAGTTAGTCAAAGCCGGATCAGATGTTCTGGTTTAGCTAATTAGGCATGGAGAGGCGTGTTTATTTTCCTACCAAGGATGTGGTTTGAGATGTTGTAATATGTAAAGATTATCTGGGGTATACCTTTGGGATGGGGATGCCGATTTCACTGATGGGATTTGGAGGATGCTCTAAGGTGATTTCTTTAATTTCTTTATCTAGATTGATTGTATTTCTAATATGCTGTCAGTTAGTGATTCCTGTTGTTTTATTGGTGAATTGAATGCTCTCATGCATCGGTGTTATCAGATATTCCTGATGTTATGTCTTGTCTTGCTTAATTGTTGTGTAGTTAGTGGATGCTGGGAGTGTAGACCTTGATGATAGTCTTTTATTTTGTTGTATGAAAGCTACATGTACGTTTTAGTTGTGGAAAAGGGTCCGTAGTTCTAGATGTATGTTTTGTGTGTTGTTGATGTTTATTTGTAGAATACGGAGTTCAGCCTTGTTTTGTGATGTGTGCTTTGTGTAGTTAACTTGTTTCCACAGTAAGTCTAAGAGTTGGATTACCACATCGTGTCCGCTGAAGTAATGGTTCACTTTTGCATACACATTGCACTGTATGAGTTCTGTCTGTATGTTATGGGTTTATTGCGTAGAGGACACATGAAAGGTCCTGTGCTGATTTAAGTGTTACTGGTTAGTAGAAGAAGCAAAGGAGCCGGATGCCTGCTTTTCTTAAAAAGAAAAAGAAATGTGAAAAACAAAGGAACGACGAAGCAAGGGAGGTCAAAATCTTTGACCTGTTCCGGAAGCATAGTATATTCAGATATGGATGGTATGGTGTAAGAACTTTAAGGGAGGCAAAATTAAGCCTGGGAGCAAGTTGGT
>NC_134786.1:36048290-36050790 GCF_046742065.1 Oratosquilla oratoria | reverse complement strand
CCTCAAGAAGAAAAAGTAGAATACTATACAAAACTACAAAATACCCTGGATTCATGTGGAAATTCTATCAAAGTCATGGGAGACATGAATGCACATGTAGGAAGACAGAGGAATAATATAGAAAACGTCATCGGTGCACATGGTATTGGAGAAAGAAATGATGAAGGAGAAAGACTGATAGATTTCTGCATAGGTAATAGCATAGAGAAAGTCATAAATGGAGCTGGTATCGGTGGAATAGCGTAGTTGGTGAATATACTGAAAAATCACTGATTGACTTTATATTAACAACTAACAAGAAACTTTTCAAAGATGTCAAGAACATACCATCGGTGTCCTTTGACTCAGATCATCGTTTAGTTCTTGCGAAACTAAACATTAGGAAGCCAAAGCCAATGAAAAACTAGTCAGAGAAAGAATTAAACTAAGAATCTAAAAGAACTAGAAAAAGGCAAGATTATATAAGGAAAAGATTTTAGAAGTTTATCTGAGCAAGCCGGAAGAAACCAGAGGCATTGAAGAAGAATGGATAGACATGAAGGATAAAATTGCAAAAATACCAAAAGAGGTCCTGGAGACCAAGAAAATTAGTGGTTTAAAGAAAAAAGAAAACTATATGGTGGACGGATGAAGTCCGGGATGTTGTTAAAAAGAAGAGTCAGTCATTTAGAAGATGGATGAGAAGACGGACTCCAGAAAATACACTGGAACTACGAAATAGCAAGAAACGAAGCAAAGACAGTAAAAACAAGTGCCAAGAGAGATTCTTGGAAGAAATTGGGAAAAGAGCTTGAAGAAGATCTGCTGGGAACTAGGAAGCTCATATATAGTTTGGCGAAGAATTGTAAAAGGGCAAAGAAACAGTAGTAAATACAATTAAGAATAAAGACGGAGTGTTACTAACAGATGAGAACGAAGTAGATGAAAGATGGAGAGAATATTTCTCAGAATTATTGAATCCTCAGGAATTAGACGATGAGTGTGAAAGCACCAGCCTGAGACTAAACTACTACCACGAAATATCTATCGAAGAGACTAGAGTTGCCATCAGTAAAATGAAAAATGGAAAAAGTCCTGGATGCGATGGCATACCTGTAGAGCTGCTAAAAGTAAATGAAAACACAGTCGAGTGGTTAACGAGAATTTTTAATGTAGCTTGGTGTGAAGGTAGAGTACCAGAGGATTGGGGGAAAGCCAAAGAAAGGCGACAAGTCAAAATGCAAAAATTGGAGAGGAATTTCCTTATTATCACATGTGGAGAAGATATATGAAAGAATGCTTGAAAGAAGGTTAAGAGTGACGGTAGAAGAAAAATTAGAGGGACAGTATGGATTTAGACCTGAGAGAGGTACAACAGATGCAATTTTCCAGCTTGAAAATGCTGATGGAGAAGAGATGGGAATGGGATGAACCAGTGTGTATAGCGTTTGTTGACTTAGAAAAAGCCTTTGACAGGCTACCAAGGAAGATGATTTGGGATACATTGGAAGACCCTATATATGGTGTAGATAGATTACTTGTTAGAGCAATCAAAAGTCTATATAGTAAATGTACCAGCGCTGTAAGAACACAAACTCGCGAGGATAACTGGTTTGATGTAAATTCTGGAGTAAGACAAGGTGGGGTTATATCTCCATTGCTTTTTGTACTTTTTATGGACAGATGCATGAAAAATTTGGAGAAGGAGTTATTACATTGGCATACGCAGATGATATTGCACTGGTTGGCGACGTGCTGAAATACTGCGGAATTTTCCTGTCCGTATAAAATTGCCTTTTAACAAATCAATCCATGAATTGTCTCACATGTTACCAAAGGAAAAGGTAAATTTTATCTTCCATTATCCTAATAATTTGTTCAGTAAAGTTGTCAATATACATCATAGATCCAAGAGTAATACAACTCCTGGAGTTTATAAATTACCTTGTTTAGATTGCAATGATGTATATTGGGGACAGACGGGTCGAGATCTCAATACCAGGGTTAAGGAGCACAAGAACTCTGTTAAATACGGACAGGAAAATTCCGCAGTATTTCAGCACGTCGCCAATAAAAACCACCGAATAAATTGGGACGATGCTGAAATAATTTATAAATCCAAATGTAGTTTCAGAAGAAAAATAGTAGAATCCTCCTTAATAAATAATTTCCCAAATTATAACATTTCCCATGGTCAATGGTCACCAGACTGTATTTCTTCTTTTGCCATAAATAAGATGTTACCATCAACATTAGCGGTGGACAAAAATCACCAAGGCCCATGGAACGCCGGTCATGTGACCTGAGCCACCAAGATGCGAGCATGCGTGCCGGGCGTGTTGACCTGAGCCCCGTCCCCTCATGCTACCTCACTGCTTTACTATAAATACACATTGTTCTGTACTTTGTAACTCATATCTGCCGAAGAGGATCACAGTAAGTGATCGAAATATACAGATCTCTATATCTTCGCTTATTCTTCTCCGAAAGTGGGTCATCAGTATTATTTTACATATGTGCT
>NC_134786.1:36020790-36023290 GCF_046742065.1 Oratosquilla oratoria | reverse complement strand
CTGTAACCTCATATTTTTAATTTTTGAAATGAAATCACATGAGTTGGAGATATGGGAGTTAGAGAATTTCCCAACATATGGGGATAATAAGTCCGCCAATCATTTAGCAAGTTTGCTGGTGCAGGAGACGCGATTGGAAATAATGGGCCTAAGGGGAATGTATATTTTGTGAACTTTGGGGAGACCATAAAAATAAGGGAGCTTTGGGTTGGTAACTTTCAAATCATTATTACATTCATCAACTGAGATATTACGAACCTGCCTGTTGAACTCAACGGCTGCGTTCTTAAGGGGATTTTTGTTAAGTTTCTCATCTGTGGCCGAATTATTGAGCAACTCAAAAGCTTTCTTAACATAAAGAGATTGACTAATGATAACAATGTTACCACATTTATCCGCTTTTGTGCTGATGATGTTGTTAAGCTCCCTAAAGAAGAGAAGGCCTCCCTGTGTCTTTTTGGCCACTTTCATTTTTGAAACACTCGGAAATGCCACTTAATAAAGCCCCTTTGAGGCAATTGTTATTAGCCAAATATGTGTCAAAACCCACCTAATAGTCCAGAACATGGTTTTTCTCGGGTGTAAGGGCGATATTAAGATGAGTGTTAGACAATCCAACATTGGTGAGGTTAATGACGTTGTCCGTAAGGAAAAATCTTTGACCAAACACTTTTTAGAAGAACAAGTGTGCCCTAACTCGTTTATGTTTCTGAGACGTTCTTCGCTGGGGTACAGCTTTCCCACGTACATTAGTGCTTTTCTGTGAGAACGGGTGCGTGTTGCTTGTTTGGAATTTGACAATCTCTTTTGGAAATCCAGACACGCTCGGATGCATTTGTGTTTATTAAGTCATAACGAGTCCATTTTCAAGTCTCTTTGCTCCTAAGCTCTTCGCAAAGCCTGTTTCCTCAGCGGCCAACACCAGTCCAACCTCACACGTAAGGTCCACAGACTTTGAAACAATAGTGTTTGGTTCAAATTTTCCCTCACGGAGAACGTCATTGACCTCACCAAAGTTGAACTGTCTAACACCTATTTAGAAGTGTTGGGGCTTGTCCTTAATTTCGCCCTTACACCTGAGAGAAACCATGTTCTGGACTATTTTGTAGGTTTTGACAAATATTTAGCAAACAGCAATTATGACAAAGACCTTGCTTGCGTAAAAGGGGTTTTATTAAATGGTATTTCTGAAGGTTTATAAGTGAAAATGGCTTACCAAAAAGACACAGGGAGACCTTGTCCGCTTTAAAGAAGCTTGACAACATCATTATCACAAAAGCGGATAAATGTGGTAACATTGTTATCATTGATCAGTCTGTTTATATTAAGAAAGACCTTGAGTTGCTCAATGATTCGGCCATTTATGAGAAACTCAACAAAAATCCCCTCAAGAATGCAACCACTGAGTTTATTAGACAAGTTCGTAATATCTCAGTTGATAAATGTAATAACGATTTGAAAGTCACCAACCCTAAGCTCCCTTATTTTTATGGTTTTCCTAAAGTTCACAAACCAGACATTCCTCTAAGGCCCATCATATCCAACCGCGGCTCCTGCACAAGCAAACTTGCTAAATGGCTGGTGGACTTATTATCCCTATATGTTGGGAAATTCTCTAACTCCCATATCTCCAATTCATGTGATTTTATTTAAAAGATTAAAATTTGAGTGGGCAGGGTTTAAGGCTCCTCAGTCTTGATATTTGCTAGCTATTTACGAATATTGATGTTGAAGATGTTCTTACATTTTTGGAATCCAAACTGTAACCGTTTCAAGACAAATTCCCTCTCCCAGTCAACAAAATTCTTGCTTTAGTTCGCCTTTGTGCTTCTTCAAATGTCTTTTTCTTTCAAGACCAATCTTTCCGTCAAAAATTTGGTTGCAGTATGGGTTCTTATTTATCTCCTGTTGTGGCCAATTTATGCATGGAGTATTTTGAGTGTACCCTTTTGTCCACCATCAGACCGCCCGAAATGATTTGGCTCAGATACGTAGACGATATCTTTTCGGCGTGGATGACAGGTGGGGCCCATTTGAAGTGTTCCATGAAAAATTGAACCAATTGACTCCGAACCTCAAATTCAAAATTGAATGGGAGAAAAGTCACCAAATCCCTTTCCTGGACATTTTAATAAGAATAATTGATAATAGTTTACATTTTACAGTGTACCGAACACCCATCCACTCAGAGAGTTACCTTCACGATTTTAGTAATCACCCTGACAATGTTAAGAAAAGTGTTGCCTCTGGTCTTTTCTTTAGGCAACACTTTAGAAGTTGGCATATCCAACTTGGTTTCTGGACAAAGCCCTCAGTAAGGCTTGGGCCAACCATTTCAAAACTTCCGTCACCTCTAATTATCACGGCTCCTTTAAAGATATCTTAAAAATTCCCTATAGTAAAACCATCAGTTCTTCTACTAAGTTGTTTCCTTATGAACGTCTCACTATTGCCTATTATTATCCCAACACCGTGAATAAGTAAATTGTGAACGTTCAAC
>NC_134786.1:35973290-35980790 GCF_046742065.1 Oratosquilla oratoria | reverse complement strand
ACTAAATAAGATAATGGGTGAAGGGTGGAGATGACCTATGGGGAAACGTACTACTTGATATTATTATAGAGCATACAATGACACAATGGATACAAGAGAATACTAGGTATAGAAATGAGGAAGAGCCATCGAGACTAGACCTAATAATCACATCAGAACCTGAAATAGGGAACAAGATTAAATATAAGACACCGCTGGGTAAAAATGACCATATATTAGTAGAATTGGAAGTAAATGAAGAAAAATATATGAGAAAACACGAAAAATATAGAAAGGGAAGAATGATGTATGGAAAACAAGTTTTGATAAAATGATAATTTTTTCGAAAAGATGACTGGGAGAAGATATACAAAGAAGAAACAACAGTAGAAGAGAAATGGAAAATTTTGACATCAATTTATAATTAAGGAGTAGACAAAAACAAGAAAAAGGACATGGAAAATGTTGGTACAACAAAAGATGTAGAGAGTTAAAAGATAAAAGGGATGAAGCTTGGATAAAATGGAGGAACACCAAAAACCCCGAAAATGGAAAATATACACTGATTATAGAAATGAATATGTACAAGTGCGCAGAGAAGAAAAGAAAAAACATGAAAAAGATGTCATGGAAAAATGTAAAGATCAACCAAAACTACTCAATAGATTTGTAAACAACAAACTGAAACACAAACAAGAATTAGTGAAACCATGACACGGAGGATGAAAATACACAGAGGAAATAGAAATGGCAGAAATTATGAACAAGCATTTTAAATCAGTGTTTACGAGGGAGAACATACAACTGAGAGGTGACGAGTGGGAGGGGAAAGACCCCCCTATGAAAGAAATAGAAGTAACAAAGAATGAAATAATGAATAACTTGAATAATCTCAATGTCAGAAAATCGCGTGGTCAAGATGAAATGGCAAACTAGAATTTGAGAGAATGCAGGGACAAACTAACAGACATAATACATAGTCTAATAAGGAGTTCATTGAAGAAAGGAAAAGTTCCAGAAGATTGGAAAAGAGCAAATATAGTACCAATATATAAAGGGGAAAACAAAGAAGACCCTACAAACTATAGACCGGTCTCCCTTACAAGTACGGTAGCAAAATTTTGTGAAAGAATTAGCAAAATTAGATGGGTAAAGCATCTGGAGAAAACAAAAATAATGTATTAAATCCGAGGCAGTTTGGATTTAGACAAGGAAGATCATGTGTCACAAACCTGATGTGTTTCTACATACATACATATACCAAAGGCTTTTTTCCCTTTGCACGGGGGGTAGCCAAAAAGAAAAGGCATAGAAACCACTCCCATTCATTCCATCCCCTACATATTTCACTCCCCTCCACCCTGTTCCCTCCCTCTTATCTTGACACCTCCTGGATGACGGGTCATTCCTGCATCCTGTCCCCTGCCCTGGGTCAGAAGCAGTGTCGCAAGACATAGCACATCCACAGCAAAGCTGCTTCATTAATTTGGCAACCCCCCTTCTCCCTCCCCTCATACAGAAAAGGAGAAGACGGGGAGAAATCCCTTCGGGATGCGTCAAATTATTTCTCATACATACTTCCTCACCCCCCATCCCCCATACACTACCCCTCATGCATCACAGCATCATCTATACACAATCCTTCTCCATTCACCACTATCTTCTGTCCTCTCCCGTCCTTCCTCAACAGACATTCCTCTCTTTTGTAATGCCCCTTTTACCCCATCCATCCATCTCATCCGAGGACGCCCCCTCATATTTACTCCTTCCACCTCTGCCTTCCACACTTCTTTTACTAACCTTTCTTCACTCATTCTTTCCATATGTCCAAACCATCCTAATACTCTTTCATCAACCCTATCTCCCAGCTCTCTTTCCACCCCTGTTCTCCTCCTCACCTACTTATTTCTCACTCTATCTAGCCTAGTAACCCCTATCATACTTCTCAGACATTTTATCTCAAACACATTCAAACTCCTTCTCTCTTCCTCTCTCTAATGTTCCATGTTTCTGCCCCGTACAGTGCTGTTGGCACAATCACTCCTTCACATAACCTCTTCTTAGCATCCATTCCCAGAAGTCTATTCCTCATTACATTCTTTAATCCACCAAAGCATTTACTCACTTCTCACCCTATCTCCCAGCTCTCTTTCCACCCCTGTTCTCCTCCTCACCTACTTATTTCTCACTCTATCTAGCCTAGTAACCCCTATCATACTTCTCAGACATTTTATCTCAAACACATTCAAACTCCTTCTCTCTTCCTCTCTAATGTTCCATGTTTCTGCCCCGTACAGTGCTGTTGGCACAATCACTCCTTCATATAGCCTCTTCTTAGCATCCATTCCCAGAAGTCTATTCCTCATTACATTTTTTAATCCGCCAAAGCATTTACTCACTTCTCTCAATCTACATTCTACCTCCACCCCCACTCCTCCCTTTCCTGCCACATTCGCACCCAAATATCTAAAACTATCCACTTCCTCCAGTCTCTCTCCATTAATGTTCACTTCCAGCCTGCTGTCACTCTCTCCCCTTGTACATCTTATCACCTTACTTTTGTCCACATTTATCTTCAGCTTCCTACTTTCACACACCTTCTCAAACTCTGTCACTAACTTCCTTATTCCCTCCTCTGATCCTGCTAGAAGCGCAGTGTCGTCAGCAAACAACAACTGGCTTATTTCCAACTTTTCTCCATTTTCTTTAACCATCTCCAACCCCTGACCCACTACCCTTGCATTCACCTCTTACATCACCCCATCCATGTATAGATTGAACAGCCAGGGTGACAACGCATCCCTGACGAAGTCCCACCTTTACCTCAAACCATTCACTCTCTCCATTTCTAATTCTAACACAAGCTCTACTACTCTCGTAAAAACTCTTGACTGCTCTTAACAGGTTTTCTCCTATCCCATATAACTGCAATACCTCCCACAATGACTTCCTGTCTACCCTGTCGTAAGCCTTTTCCAAATCCATAAAAGTCCAAAAGACATCCTTACCTTTTCCTATAGCTTTCTCACATATCTGTCTTACCACAAAAATCTGATCTACACAACCCCTACCTGTCCTAAAACCACACTTTTCCTCACCAATTACTCCCTCTGTTCCTCTCCTAATCCTCTCAATCAAGACCCTCCTATAAGCCTTCCCAACTACACTTAATAAGCTGATCCCTCTGAAACTACTACACTCACACTTGTCCCTCTTTCCATTGTAAAGTGGAAATATACAGGCACTCCTCCAGTCCTCCGGCACTCTACCCTTTCTTAAACAGACACTGAATAACCTCACCAGCCAGTCCACCATAACTGCACCTCCTTTCTTCAGAAATTCTGTAAGGCATCTATCCAACCAAGGTGTTTTACCTACTCTCATCATCTTAACAGCTGCTTTCACTTTATCTTTCCCTATTTCTCCTCCATTTTCCTCACTCACCACTCTCATTTTCTTTGCGCTTCCCACTGCAACTACGTTTTCCTCTCTATCCTCCTTCACATTTAGCTACTCCCTAAAACACTCTACCCACCTTCCTTTCACAGCCTTCTCTTCCATTATCATCTCTCCATCTGAACATTTTACCTTTTCTTCTCTACTTGATTCGCCTCCTCTTTCTCATTTAATTTCTTTCCAAAACATCTTTTTATTACTTTCAAAATTTTCTGTCATACTCTTACTCCATTTCACATCTGCTTTCCACTTTGCTTCCTTTATCTTATGCTTAACTTCCCTTCTCTTTACTTTGTACCTCTCATAGGATTCCCTCGTCCTAATTTGTAGCCAATCTATAAATGCCTGCTTCTTCTCTTCTACGCCCTTCTTTGCTTCCTCATCCCACCACTCACTACCCTTCCTTCTATTTTCTCCCGCCCTCCCTGTTCAAAACATCATCTTTGCACACCTTATGACTCCCTCCTTGAACCATCCCCATTCCTCCTCCGCGCCTAGTTCTACTCTATCCTTCACTCCCTCCCATTCCTCTCTCCTCTAGGATGTGCTTATATTCAAGACTAATATATATAATACAGGAAAGAAATAGATGGGCTGATTGTGCCTTTCTAGACCTGAAAAAAGCTTTGGATAAGGTGCCATATAAGAAATTCCTAAAGAAATTAGAAACTGTAGGAGGAATACAGGTCAAACTACTTAAGTGGATGCAAGACTTCTTGCATGAAAGGAAAATGAGAGTGGTGATAAGAGACAAACATTCCAATTGGGAAGAGGTGATTAGTGGAGTTCCATAAGGAACGGTTTTGGCCCCAATAATGTTAAAAAAATAAAAATGAACACCGAAAAATATTGTGAGTCGCTGCAGAGTGATCTCAATAAAATATGGGAATGGAGAAAGAAGTGGGAGATGGAATTCAACATTAAGAAGCGTAGTATAATGGAATTTGGAAGAAGCAAACAAGGAATGGGAGAGGAATAAATAAACAAAAAATGGAAAAAGAGAAGGACCTGGGAGTCATCATTATGAAGAATATGTCCCCTGAAAAACATATAAACAAATTTTTTAGAGAAACTTATAACTTAATAAGAACAATCAAAGTGGCATTTACATACCTGGACGAAGAAATGGTGAAGAAAATACTAATCACTTTGATAAGGCCAAAATTGGAGTATGCAGCGACGACGTGGTCACCAAGTACAAAAAATATATATCAAAACTTAAAAGAATACAAAGAGCAATTACGAAATTGGCACCAACGCTTTCAGAACTATCCTATGAGGAGAGGTTGGCAAAACTTGAGCTACAGAGATTAGAGCAAAGAAGAGAGAATGGAGACTTGATAACTATTTATAGAATCATAAAAGGCACGAAAATTATTGATAGAGAGGATCTAATAAAATGGGATAGTAGAGATACAAGAGGACATGTAAAGAAAATCAAGAAAGACAATTATAGAAAAGACCTCAAAAAGAACCGCATTCCCCACAGGATAATAGACGTTTGGAAGATATTAGATGAGAAAGTGGTGTGTGCAAAAATGATACACTAATTTAAAAGACAGTCTAGATAAAACGAGATATGGAGACGGGACACAAAAAGCATAGCTCCTCTTACCGTAAAATACAACTAGGTAAATTCAAACACACACATATACACACACACGTCGGTCGAAGTGACAACGAAGTTTGGAACTCCAGGAAAACTTCAAGTTTCATCGATCTCAACGACGAGGGAGTACCTTTGTTGTATTAATAGGTAAGGGGAAAGCTCGTGGTGTAATGGGAAGGTGAAGAAAAAGAGGAAAGAGAGGGATTACTGAGAAAAATGGAAGGAAATGAGGAAGGGGACGAACGGGCCCCGAATGTTAGAAGGGGTATAAACAAAAGGGATGCAGAACACACATAAGAGGAATAACAATGAAGCAAAGGTATCAAAAGTAGAAATATAGATAATAGCAGATCAATGGAAGGAGAAGATAACTGCTTTTATAGATTTAATGTGGGAGGAGGTGACAACCTCCCCCGACTAGTAAATCTAGAGGAGAAAAAAAAAATATGAACGAAGCATGGGAGGTTAGGTTTAACCAATTAACACTAGTTACCCAAAGAGTTGATAAACTGGAAGAACTAAAGAAGGAGAATTAAAACCTAACTAAAGAAATAGAAGAATTAAAAAGACAGTTAAGAGAAGTAAAGGATAAGAATGAGGAATTAAAGAGGAATAATAAAGAAAATAAAGAGTCCATAGCACAAGAGGTAAGTGGTTGGAAAAAGTATAAGAGAACAATAAAATTGAATTTAGAGATATAATGGAACAACAGATGAAAGAACAATCTAAGGACACACTTATTAAAGGGATGAGGGAGAAGGAGAATATAGTAAGAGACTTAGCGGATAAAAAGAAATGCATAATCATATTATGGATGGAAGAGAAGTATAATCCAAATAGGATTATAAGAATAAAGGAGGAAAAGGACAAAGTAAATAAGATATTAGAAGTAGTTCAAGAAGAAAAACCAGAAACAGGGAAACAAATAGAATATATATATAGACTAGTGAAATACAGTACAGATAAGACCGGATCAATTAAGATTAAATTCAGGTCACAAACGACAGCAGAGAATATCTTAGCAAAAACAGGGAAACTAGCAGACAGTGATCAATATAAACAGGTATGGATAAAAAGAGAGATAAATAAAAAGGAAAGAGAGGATGCGAAACAAAAATACTAGAAGCTAAGGGAAAAAACGAGAAAAGAACAGTTAGAAAAAGATAAATTATATTGGAGAGTAGTGAATATGAAAGTGAGGAAATGGTTCATAGCAGAGAAAAACAGAAGGGAAACAGAAAACACGATGGAAGTAGCAGAACATTAAGAGTGTGTTACACAAATATAGATGGCTTAATAACAGGCTTGAACGAACTGAATGATTACCTAAAGGAAAAAGAACCGGACATAATGGAAATTGTAGAGACAAAATTGAAAGGTCCACTACCACTCAACAGTGTAGGACATGGTTCATATAATTATTGGACTAGAAACAGAGGGGTAAAACAAGGTGGTAGATTAATGTTCCTGATTAAGAAGGATATAAACGTGAGGAATGTCACATATGGAAAGAATAGGGCAGAGATGATTATGATGGAAGTGGAGGACGAGGATGGGAAGAGCAGGAAGTTTGTAGTAAATTATGTGCCTCCTAAAACGGCTTCATGGGAAGAGAAAGAATACAAAAATATATTAGAAGACGCAAGGATAACACTAAATAAGATAATGGAAGATGGAGGAAGAATAGTTATAATGGGTGACTTTAATTGTAAAGAAATCTGCTGGGAAGAGATGACAGTGAAGGGTTGAGACGACATATGGGGAAATATACTAATTGATATGATTATAGAATATACAATGATGCAATAGATTCAAGAGATTACTAGGTATAGAAATGAAGTAGAATAATCGAGAATAGACCTAATAATCACATCAGAACCCGAAATAGTGGACAAGATTGAATATAAGACGCCAGTAAGTAAGTGACCACATATTGTTTAAACTGGAACTAAATAAGGAAAAATACATAGAAAAAACGAACAATATAGAAAGGGAAGATTGATGTATGGAAAAACAAATTTTGATAAAATAAGAGCATTCTTTAAAAAAGTAGATTAGGAAAAGATACACAAAGAGAAAACAACAGTAGAAGAGAAATGGAATATTTGACAAAATATGATAAAGGAGTGGAAAAGTATGTTCCAAGACAAAATCAAGAAAAAGGATATGTAAAGTGTTGATACAACAAAAGATGCAGGGGGTTAAAAGACAAAAGGGATAAAGCTTGGATAAAATGGAAAAAAGACAAAAAATATGAAAAATGGAAAATATATACTAGTTATAGAAACGAATATGTACAAGTGTGCAGAGCAGAAAAGAAAAAGTTTGAAAAAGAGGTCATAGAAAAATGTAAAGATCAACCAAAACTATTTTACAGATCTGTAAACAACAAACTGAAAAACAAACAAGAATCAGAGAAACTACGACATGGAGAAATTGAATACACAGAGGAAATA
>NC_134786.1:35963290-35965790 GCF_046742065.1 Oratosquilla oratoria | reverse complement strand
AATAATTACATCCATTTTTATCTAGGATGTATGGAAACATTGCCGCATGGAGGCTGAATTTTTTTGCTATCTTATCAAAAGGGACAATTTTGAGGCATTTATAACCATATTTTGAGGTATGATCTTTTATCTATCAAAGATAGGGTAACAAATTACATACCAAAATGAAAGAACAGAATCTACTCTACATACATTAACCGTTAGAATTGATAGATTTTTCCCGTGAATTTGAAAAAAAAAAAATTGTTGAAAATTCTGAATTTTTGCTAACCTGGACGCATGGTTTTTGTATGGATGTTTGAATTTTAAGTGAATTTAGACCAAAACTCATATGTAATTTCAGCATTTAAACTCATATTCCATATTCACAGAAACCTGTTAATCATGTTGGGTAATAATGAACAGTACAAAAGCAAGGCCAGCACAGAAATTTGATCCAAATCCAGAAAACTACCCACAAGATACTTAACAATGGCATTAAGCAAGGAGCTACCAGGACGCTCAGATGATGTCTCAGAATCTCCACCTGCAGTCCGCAAACAAGCATTAAGTCGGCCGTCCACCAGATCTCTCACTGAAAACTTCCTGTTCGGATACCCTTCAGCTTGCATCAGTGGTTCCCAGCTTCCCATAAACAAATAAGCATTCCGGTACTTTATCTCCAAAGTTTACTAGAAAATACAGGGAAATCCATGGTTCAAGACCTCGCTTTTGAAACGGTTGAAGCTATCATTCCATTCTGGCAGATAACTAGGATGTAGACAATGACCAGACAGAACTGCATGTAGCTCTTCGTGAAACTCCATGACAAACCCAGAGCACTGATGAAGAGCAAAGGAAGAACAAGTGACCCTGGATGAAAGAAGAGTGCATTTGTCTTGGAATTGGACAGCCTGTTCGACATAGGAGCTCCAGATGCTATCCAGGATGTAGAAAGTAACAAACTGTTATCTAGGGAGAAGAAAGATGAGGACATGAGATTCTGCCAGGACCAGAGGACTGAGAGGAAAGGCCGCATGTTGGATCATGATAAGATCTTTGAGACAAGATCCCAGAAACAAATAGGCCGGACTGAACGGCAAATGCAGAAGCAAGAACAAGGTAATCATACTTTCATATTTTACAAATCATACTTTTGAATATCACAACAAGTTAGAAGTTTTACATGTTTACCACATTGTATTATTTTGCATTTTTACATTCTTATCACATTGTATTATTTTGCAGCTGCAGTAGAACAAGGGGCAATTGCTCACGTGTATGATATTGCCTGGGGGTGATTCCAGTGATAGTTATGCTAACACAGGATATGGATTACCAGCAGCTTCGCTCTGGATGTTCTTACCATGAAGACACCGTAACTTTGACATTCCCAGGAGAGTCATGGAATGCGATGGGGTGGGGGGCTGATCTGGACAAGTTAATAATTCCTAGATCAACAACACGTCGTAACAGAATACTGTCCAGGTACAACATCAGCCAGAGCTACATGGCGGAGTTCAATGAGAATCCTCCCCAACCCAACTTGCTGCTCTACACTGGGATGGGAGGATACTCAGAGACGTCCTGGGTAGTCAACCTGAGACCACCTCAGAAACTTGATCTGTGCTCCTGTCTGAACCACCTGCCTATCCTGAAGGGAAGTTACTAGGAGTACCTGTCATCAACAGCTCAACAGGCACAGCTCAAGCTGAGACATCAATAGACTTGTTGGTGACATGGGGATTTACAGGTGTCATAACTGCTCTTGTTTTTTACACAACATCCAGTAACAGTGAAGTACACAGGGGAGCTGCTAAACTGCTTGAGTAAAAGCTGAGCACTAAGGTGTTTTACCTGGCATACAGACACCACATCCTGGAAGTGCTAGTTGGAGCAATCTGGGAAAAGCTGTTTGGCAAGGTAAAGAGTCTAGAGAATCCCTGGTTCAGTCACTTCAAGGATGTGTGGGGAAAAATAACAACAGAAACCCCTGAAACCCTGATGATCAGAAGAAAATGGCTCGGGGAAAAAGAGGGATTGTGAGGAAATACTTCATGACATCCTCACATCTGAGAAGCCACCAAGAGCTGACTATAAGGAAATGGCTGAGCTCACAGTGATTGTTCTTGGAGGCACACCTCCCCGTGGGATTCACTGGAGTCGACCAGGGGCCATTTACTAGTCCAGATGGATGGCCAGGAACTTGTATTCCATGAAGATACCGATGTTTTGTGACCAGCTTGAGTATAATGAAGAAACTGTTGCAAAGCTGGAGCGACTCAACATCTTCCTGGCGCTGTTCTACACATCAATGTGGATGATGTCAACATCTGCTACGAATGCTCCTGTGGATGCTCTCCACCTCATCCAGGACGTGTTGAGATACAAGACATCAAACCCAGAGGTTGCTGAAGCAATTCTTCAGAAGATGGAAATCACAAGTGGTACTTGACACAGGAGGCCGTGCAATTCGCGCACTTCAGCAGAAGGCGGAGTGACAAGCAGAAACAGGATATTG
>NC_134786.1:35905790-35910790 GCF_046742065.1 Oratosquilla oratoria | reverse complement strand
TATATATATATATATATATATATATATATATGTGTATATATATATATGTTTATATATATATGTATATATACATATATATATATAGATAAACATATATATAAATATGTATATATGTACATATATATATATTCATATATACATATATATTTTTATACATATACATATGTATATATATATATATATATATATGTATATATTTATCTATATATGTATTTATCTATCTATCTATCTATCTATCTATATATATATATATATATATATATATATATATATATATATATATATATATATATATATATATATATCGTATACTTAGGGCGCAGGTTCTCCTTGATACACACTGAGTTAAACACCACAACATTGTCACAATTATTCATCTTCTTCCTAATATTTTCAATTCGCCTCACTATAGTTCTGACTTTGGGAGAGTGATCGAAAACCAACTGTCCAAAGCTATCCATTTTAATAACAAATTCGACGTTTCGACTTCAAGGAGTCATTTTCAAAATAATTACATTTATCATAAAACAATTACACAGAACACAGAACAATTACATATTTACGGACTGAAAAGGGCGACGTCTTTCCATATACATGGAAAGACTTACAGTGGTGGCTGGCTTGATAATCTGACCCTAGCAGATCGCCTAAGGGGAGGGGGAGAGGGAGAGGGAGGGGGAGGGGGAGAGGAAGGGGGAGGAGTAGGGGGGGTCGGGGCAGTAGGCGATGCGAGAGGGGTGGACATAATCCCACTATTGGTGGGATTATTTTTCACATGTCTTGATAAGCTATTGAACAAGTGAATGGCCGTAATCATATAAGATTGTATATTAATGCTAGGAGCCCATTCCCCGATATACATAGCCTCTAGCATCCTTAATTCTCTTATATCATTACACTGCGTAACTACTTCAGTGTTGCTAACAATGGTTGCTCTATCAAGGGAAGATTGATGCTCGTGCTGAAAATTATTTTTAATCGCTCCCTGTTGGAGGTGGAGCATTAGGCGACGGCTGAGACTACAGGTCGTAAACCTAATGTATGCACAATTGTAGAGCGCGCAGTCTCCATAATTACAGTTGAATCTGTACACCACATTGGTTTTTGACATAGTCCCAGACTTGCCAGACAAATCATTTTTCAGCACTAAGGAGCAAGTGTGGGCGCTCTTATAACAAATCACCATACGTAAGACATGTCTGTCTTTCACCGGTTTGCAGTTCCTAAAGACGATGTCTTTAATACGTTTTTCGTCTTCCCGGTACGAACTGCTAATAATATTTTGGTAGTAAATTGTGATTTTTTTTTGGCTGACACGGAGAGTACTCAGGGGCACGACGGTCTAGCAATTATTTGGTAATTTGATCAAAGTCTGTGTTAGAGTAACCATTGTTAACTAACATCTGACGTAAGTGCTGAAGTTCGGCGTGCAGCAGGTGCCAAGAAGAGCATACCTTAATTGCCCACCTTACGTATGCCTTGATTACCCCTCTCTTGTAATCTTGTGTGCATTCACCCTCACCATTCATGCACTTACCCGCATTGGTGGGCTTGCGGTAAATGGAGGTAATAAAAGCATCTGAGGCACCATCTACCATTACATCGAGGAAAGGGAGTTTGTTGTTCTTATTCATCTCCACAGTGAACCTTAAACCAGAAATAATTTGAAGGTTAGATCTGAGTTCCTCGAGTAACTGTAGGTCATCTACACACACAAAAATGTCATCAACATACCTACGATACAAAATTGATTTGGTATGGATATTTTTTATAGCTTCTTCAACATGGGCCATTTGGATGCGTATAGTCTCTTCTCAAATGTCCCCCTTTTCAGAACTATTGACATTATTCTTAATTTTTTTTTATCGCCACTCTGTGCTCCCTCCCCCCAAACTTCCTGAAAACGTCTTGATAGATATGCTCCTGGCCTGTACTTCTGAGGCCCCTTTCAGATGTGCTCCGGGGAATCTGTTTGTTCAAAAAGATGGAGTTGCTATGGGATCACCTTTAGGGGTTCTCTTTGCCCAGGCTTTCATGGCCCACCAATAGTGGGATTATGTCCACCCGTCTCGCATCGCCTACTGCCCCGACCCCCCCCTACTCCTCCCCCTCCCTCTCACCCTCCCCCTCCCTCTCACCCTCCCTCTCCCCTAAGGCGATCTGCTAGGGTCAGGTTATCAAGCCAGCCACCACTGTAGGTCTTTCCATATATATGGAAAGACGTCGCCCTATTCAGTCCGTAAAAATGTAGTTGTTCTGTGTTCTGTGTAATCGTGTTATGATAAATGTAATTATTTTGAAAATGACTCCTTGAAGTCGAAACGTCGAATTTGTTATTAAAATGGATAACTTTGGAGCGTTGGTTTTCGATCACCCTCCCAAAGTCAGAACCATACTGAGGAGAACTGAAAATATTAGGAAGAAGATGAATAATTGTGACAATGCTCTGGTGTTTAACTCAGTATATATATATATATATATATATATATATATATATATACATATATATGTATATATATACATATATATAGCCAAAAAGGAAAAGGCATAGAAACCACTCCCACCCATTCCATTCCCTACATATTCCACTCCCTTCCACCCTCCTCCCTCCCTCTTATCTTGGCACCTCCTGAATGACGGTCATCCCTGGATCCTGCCAACTGCCCTGAGTCAGAAGCAGTGTCGCAAGACAAAACACATACAAAGCAAGGCCGCTTCATAAATTCGGCGACCCCCCCCCTCTCCGTCTCCTCATGCAGAAAAGGAGAAGACGGGGATAAATCCCTTCAGGATCCCCCACCCACTCCCCCTCATACATCACAACATTATCCATCCACAACCCTTTTCCATTCACCCCTATCTTCTGTCCTCTCCCGTCCTTCCTCAACAGACATTCTTTTCTTTTGTAATGCCCCTTTCACCCCATCCATCTATCTCATCCGAGGACGCTCCCTCATATTTACTCCTTCCACCTCTGCCTTCCACACCTCTTTTACTAATCTTTCTTCACTCATTCTTTCCATGTGTCCAAACCATCCTAATACTCTTTCATCAACCCTATCTCCCAGCTTCCTTTCCACCCCTGTTTTCCTCCTCATCTCATTTCTCATTCTATCTAGTCTAGTAACCTCTATCATACTTGTCAGACATTTCATCTCAAACACATTCAAACTCCTTCTCTCTTACTCTCTTATGTTCCATGTTTCTGCCTCGTACAGTTCTGTTGATACAATCACTCCTTCATATAACCTCCTCTTAGCATCCATTCCCAGATACCTATTTCTCATTACACTTTCTAGTCCATCAAGGCATTTACTCACTTCTCTTAATCTACATTCTACCTCCACCCCTACTCCTCCCTTTCCTACCACATTCGCACCCAAGTATCTAAAACTATCCATTCATTCCAGTCTATCACCCTTAATGCTCACTTCCAGCTTGCTGTCACTACCTCCCCTTGTACATCTCGGCATCTTACTTTTGTCTACATTCATCTTCAGCTTCATTCTTTAACACACCTTCTCAAATTCTGTCACTAATTTCCTCAATCCCTCCTCTGATCTTGCTACAAGCGCAGTGTCGTCAGCAAACAACAGCTGGCTTATTTCCCACTTTTCTCCATTTTCTTTAACCATCTCCAACCCCTGACCCACTACCCTTGCATTCACCTCTCGAACCACCCCATCCATGTATAGATTTGTCCAGGGCGACATAACACATCCCTGAAGAAGTCCCACCTTTACCTCAAACCACTCACTCTCTCTATTTCTAATCCTAACACATGCTCTACTACTTTCGAAAAACTCTTGACTGCTCTTAACAGCTTTCCTCCTATCCCATATATCTGCAGTACCTCCCATAGTGTCTTCCTGTCTACCTTGTCGTAAGCCTTTTCCAGATCCATAAAAGCCAAAAGCTTTCTCACATATCTGTCTTACCACAAAAATCTGATCTACACAACCCCTACTTGTCCTAAAACTACACTGTTCCTCACCAATTATTCCTTCTGTTCCTCTCCTAATCCTCTCAATCATGACCCTCCCATAAGCCTTCCCAACTACACTAAACAAGCTGATCCCTCTGAAACTACTACACTCACACTTGTCCCCCTTTCCCATGTAAAGCGGAATGATATAGGCACTCCTCCAGTCCTCTGGCACTCTACCCTCTCTTAAACAAACATCAAATAACCTCACCAGCCAGTTCATCATAACTGTATCTTTTTTCTTCAGACGTTCTGTATGGCATCCATCCAACCAAGGTGCTTTACCTGCTCTCATCATCTTAACAGCTGCTTCCACTTCATCTTTCCCTATTTATCCTCCATTTTCTTCACTCGTCACCCTCATTTTCTTAGCACTTCCCACTGCAACTACCTTTACCTCCTTATCCTCCTTCACATTTAGCATTCCCTAAAATACTCTGCCCACCATCCTCTCACTGCCTTCTCTTCCATCTGCACCTTTTACCTTTACTTCTCTACTTGATTTGCCTCCTCTTCCTCTTTTTACTTTTTATTACTTTCAAAATTTTCTGTCATACTCTTACCCCATTTCACATCTGCTCTCCTCTTTGCTTCCTTTATCTTATGCTTGACTTGCCTTCTCTTTACTTTGTACCTCTAATACGATTCCCTCGTCCTAATTTGTAGCCAAATTATGAATGCCTGTTTCTTCTCTTCTACACCCTTCTTTGCTTCCTCATCCCACCACTCATTATCCTTCCTTTTATTTCTTCTCGCCCTCCTTGTTCCACACACCATCTTTGCAGAACTTGACTCCCTCCTTGAATTAACCCCATTCCTCCTCCACTTCTAGTTGTACTCTATCCTTTACTCCCTCCCACTCCTCTATTACCTTCTTCTTTTACTCATTCTGCTATTTTTCTTTCTCATTTAAACAGTTCACTCTAAGTACCTCCTTACCTTTTGCCCTTTTCCTCTTTTTCCACCTATTCTTCACTTTCAATTTACCTTACACCAGAAAATGACCTGATATTCC
>NC_134786.1:35880790-35895790 GCF_046742065.1 Oratosquilla oratoria | reverse complement strand
ACCTCTCATGGCGCTGTGGTTAGAACTCTGGCCTGCCACTACGGAGGTCCGGGTTCGACTCTCGCCCGGGGCTGAAATAATATCGGTATCGCAGCGCTGAGGGGTGTTACTCCAACTCTCGTGGGCGGGGAGTTGGGGGTGTGTGTGTGTGTGCAAGGTCATAGCATTACCCATAGATCGGACCTACGAGCTCTGAGCTCTCTTCCAGGAGGGAAATAGCTGTCGATCACGAGTCCAACACGTGATCCAAAGACCAAGTGAATGAAAGAGTGAATACACACACACACACACACACACACACACACACACACACACACACACACACATATACACACACACACACACACACACACACACACACACACACACACACACACACACACACACACACACACACACACACACTGTTGGAAGTGACAACGAAGTTTGGAACGCCAGGAAAAATTCAAATTTTGTCGATCTCAACGACGAGGGAGTACCTTTGTTTTATTAGTAGGGAAGGGGAAGCTCGTGAAGAAAAAGGAGAAAGGGATGGATTACTTAGGAAAATGGAAGGAAATATGTAAGAAGACGAACGGGCTCCCCCGGACGTCAGAAGAAATGTCAACAAGAGGGCTGCAGATGACGCAGATGAAGTCGAAAATATCAGTAAAGGCACTAAAATTAGAAATATAGATAAGAACACAATAAAAATTTGGAAATAATAATTTTCACGGATTTAATTAGGGAGGGGATGCCAACCTCCCTCGGTTAGCATATTTAGAGAAACAACTAGAGAAAATGATCGAACACTGGGAGGTTAGGTTCAGCCAACTTACACAGACTACGCAAAGAGTTGATCAATTGGAAGAACTAAAGAAGGAGAACCTAAGCCTAACTAAAGAAATAAAAGCTCTAAGATAATAGCTAAAAGAAGTAGAAGATGAGAATGAGGAATTATAGAATAATAATAAAGAGAATAAAGAATCCATAGCAAAAGAAGTACAGTGTTGGAAAAAGTCCAAGAGAACAAAAAAATATATATTTAGATATATAGTGACACAACAGATGAAAGAAAAAACAAAGGACAAAGTTATTAAAGTGATGAGAGAGAAGGAGAATATAGTAAGAGACTTAGCGGACAAAAAGGAATGTATAACTATATTAGGGATGGAAGATAAACATAATACAAATAGGACTACACGATTAAAAGAGGAGAAAGGAAAGGCAAACAAGGTATTGGAAGTAGTTCAAGAGGATGAACAAGAAACAATTAAAGAAATTGAAGAAATATATAGAAAGGAAATACAATACAGATAAGACCAGACCAATATAAGTTAAATTCAGGTCACAAACGACAGCAGAGATTATCTTAACAAAAACAGGGAAACTAGCAAAAAGGGATCAGTATAAACAGGTGTAGATAAAAAGAGAAATGGATAAAGAGGAAAGAAAGGATGAGAAATCAAAAAGACTAGAAGCTAAGTAAATTATGTGACTCCTAAAACGGCTTCGTGGGAAGAGAGAGAACACAAGAATATGTTAGAAGACACAAGGATAAGACTAAATAAGATAAAGGAAGATGTGGAGGAATAGTTATAATGGGTGACTTTAATTGTAAAGAAATCTGCTGGGAAGAGAGGAGAGTGAAGGGTGGAGACAATGTATGGAGAAATGTACTATTTGATATGATTATAGAATATGCAATGCCGCAATGGATACAAGAGAATACTAGCTATAGAAATAGGGAAGAACCATCGAGACTGGACCTAATAATCACATCAGAACCCGAAGTAGTAGACAAGATTGAATATAAGACACAAATAAGAAAAAATTACCACATATTGGTTGAACTGGAACTAAATGAGGAAAAATACATGAAAAAAACGAACAATATAGAAAGGGAAGATTGATGTATGGATTTTTCTTTTTTTTAATAAAATGAGAGATTTTTTTTTAAAAGGCAGACTGGGAAAGGATACACAAGGGGGAAACAAAAGTAGAAGAGAAATGGAATATTTTGACAAAAAATTATAAAGAAGTGGAAAAGTATATTCCAAGACAAAAACAAGAAAAAGGATATGTAAACAAATGTTGGTACAACAGAAATGTAGGGAGTTAAAAGACAAAAGGGATAAAGCTTGGATAAAATGAAAAAAAGACAAAAGACCTGAAAAATAGAAAATATATACTAGTTATAGGAATGAATATGTACGAGTGTGTAGAGAAGATAAGAAAAAATACGAAAAAGATGTCATAGAAAAATGTAAAGATCAACAAAAACTATTTTACAGATTTGTAAAGAACAAACTGAAAAGCAAATAAGAGTTAAAGAAACTACGACAAGAAGGAGTTGAATACACAGAGGAAAAAGAAGTGGCAGAAATTATGAACAAGCATTTTAAATCGATGTTTACGAGGGAGAACATACAACTTAGAGGTGTCGAATGGGAGGATAAAGTCCCCCTGTGAAAGAGATAGAAATAACAAAGAATGAAATAATAAATCACTTGAGTAATCTCAATGTCAGAAAATCGCATGGACCAGATGAAATGGCAAACTGGTTTTTGAGAGAATGCAGGAATGAACTAACAGACAAAATACATAGTCTAATAAGCAGTTCGTTGAAAAAAGGAAAAGTTCCAGAAGATTGGAAAAGAACAAATATAGTACCAATATATAAGGGGGGAAACAAAGAAGGCCCTACTAACTATAGACCGGTCTATCTTACAAGTAGGATAGCTAAAATTTGTAAAAGAATGATCAAAATTAGATGGGTAAGGCATTTGAAAAAAAGTACTAAATCTAAGGCAATTTGGATTTAGACAAGGACGATCATGCGTCACAAACTTAATTTGTTTCTATTCAAGGCTAATGAATGTAATACAAGAAAGAGATAGATGGGCTGATTGAGCATTTCTAGACTTGAAAAAAGCTCTTGATAAGGTGCCACATAAGAAATTGCTAAAGAAATTAGAATCTGCAGGAGGAATACAAGGCAAACTGCTGAAGTGGGTGGAAAGACTTCTTGCAGGAAAGAAAAATGAGGGTGGTGATATGAGACGAACACTCTAATTGGGATGAAGTGATTAGTGGAGTTCCACAAGGAACATTTCTGACCCCAATAATGTTTGCTATATATATTAATGATATGGATAAAGGGGTTGAAAATTATATGAGCTTCTCTGCGAACGATGAAAAATTGTTGAAAAATGTGAACACTGAAGAAGATTGTGAGTCGCTACAGAGTGATCTCAATAAAGTATCGGAATGGAGTAGGAAGTGGGAGACGGAATTCAACATAAAGAAGTGTAGTATAATCAAAATTGGAAGAAGCAAGAAGAGAATATTGGGATTATATAAATTGGGAGAGGAAGAAATTAAAAAAGTAGAAAATGAGAAGGACCTGTTAGTAATTATTATGAATAATATGTCCCCTGAGAAACATATAAATAAAACTTTTGGAGAACCTTACAATTTAATAAGAACAATCAAAGTGGCATTTCTATACCTGGACGAAGAAATGGTGAAGAAAATACTAGTCACTTTAATAAGACCAAGCTTGAAGTATGCAGCGACGACGTGGTTACCAAGTACAACAAAATGTATAACAAAACTTGAAAGAATACAAAGAGCAATTACGAAATTGGCACCAACACTCTCAGAACTATCATATGAGGAGAGTAGCAAAACTTGAGCTACAGACATTAGAATAAAGAAGAGAGAGAGGGGACTTTATAACTATTTATAGAATCATGAAAGGCATAGAAACTATTGATAGAGAGAATCTAATAAAATGGGATAGTAGAGATGCAGGAGGAAAGGAGGAGAAAGGAGGAGATGGAAAAAAATCAGGAAAGACAGTTATACATACATACATATACCAAGGCTTTTTCCCCCTTCCAAGGGAGGTAGCCAAAAAGGGAAAGGCATAAAAACACTCCCACCCATTTCATCCCTAAATACACTCCACACCCCTCCCACCCTTCCTCTCATCTGAGCACCTCCTGGATGACGGGTCATCCCTGCACACTGCCCACCGCCCTGGGTCAGAAGCAGTGTCGCAAGACACAGTACATCCACAGCAAGGCCGCTTCATTTAATCGGCGACCCCCCCTCTCCGTCCCCCTTTGCATATAAGGCGAGGACGGGGAGAAATCCCTTCGGGCTGCGTCAAAATTTACTCACACATACTACCCCACCCCCCACCCCCCCGCCCATTCCTCCTCATGCAGTCACAACATCATCCATATACAACCATTCTCCACTCACCTCTGTCTTCCGTCCTCTCCCTTCCTTCCTCTTCCCCAAAGCCCCCTTCACCCCATCCATCCACCTCATCCTAGGACGTCCCCTCATGTTCACTCCCTCCACATCTGCCTTCCATACCTCTTTGGTATGAACAACTTAGATGAAAATGTGGTGTGCGCAAAAACGATACACGAATTTAAAAACAGTCTGGATAAAACGAGATATGAGAACGGGACATCACGAGCATAGCTACCCTTCCCGTAAAATACTAGGTAAATGCACACACACACACACACACACACACACACACACACACACACACACACACACACACACACACACACACACACACACACACACACACACACACACACACGTACATCGTCGGACTAACGGCGAAGATTGGAACTCAGGAAAAAAACACACGCAATTTTCGTGGATTTCAGCGGCGAGGGAATACCTGTGTTGTATTAGTAGGAAAGGGAAAGCTCATGATGTAGTGGGCAGGTGAAAAAAGGCAAAGGGGAGGCATTATTGAAGAAAATTGAAGGAAATGATTAAGGGGATGAACACACCCCAAACACCAGAAGAGGAGTGGGTAAACGATGTGCTGACGACACAGATGATGTCGATCAAGTAAGCAAAGCTATTAAAGGAGTAATATAGCTAAGAGCGGCACAGTAGAAAGTGAAGATAAAAATTTCTATGGATTTAATGAAGGAGGAGATGACAACCAACCCCGATTAGCAAGTCTAGAAGAAAACCTAACAAAAATAAACGAATCATGGGGAAGTTAGCTTTAGCCAACTCGTACTAATTAAACAAAGAGTTGATTAATTGGAAGTTCTAAAGAAGGAGAATCAAAACATAACTAAAGAAATAGAAGAATTAAAAAGACAGTTAAGAGAAGTAAAGGATGAGAATGAGGAATTAAAGAGAAATAAAATAGAGAAAATAGCAAATGAATTAAGTGGTTGGAAAAAGTCCAAGAGGATAACAAAATTGAATTTAGAGATATTCTGAAACAACAAATGAAGGAACACACCAAGAACACATTTATTAAAGTGATGAGAGAGGAGGAGAATATAGCAAGAGACTTAACAGACAAAAATAGATTTATGATTATATTAGGAATGAAAGAAAAGCATAACCCAAATAGTACTACATTAATAAGAGATGAGAAAGAAAAAGTAAACAAGGTATTAAAAATATTTCAAGAAGGTGAACAGAAAATAGGGAAAGAAATTGAAGAAATATTTGACTGGGGAAATACATTATAGATAAGTCTAGACTAATTAAATTTAAATCAGAAACAAACAACAGCAGAGAATGTCTTATCAAAAACAGGGAGACTAGTAAAAAGTGATCAGTATACTCAGGTATGGATATAAAGAGAGATGAATAACGAGGAAAGAGAGGAAGAGAAAACAAAAAGAATCGAAGCTAAGAAAAAAAACCGAGAACAGAACAGTCAAACAAAGAAAAATTATATCGGAGAGTAGTTGATATGAAAGTGAGGAAATGGTTCATAGCAGAGAAAAACAGAAGAGAAGCAGAAAATAGGATGGAGGTAACATAATTAAAAGTGTCTTTCACAATTATAAATGGCTTAATAACAGGCTTGAATGAACTGAATGATTAACTGAAGGGTAAAGACCCGGACATAATGGGAATTGTAGAGACAAAATTGAAAGGTCAATTATCACCCAACAGTGTAGGACATGGCACATATAATTATTGGATTAGAAACAGAGAAGTAAAACAAGGGGGTGGAGCTATGTTTCTGACTAAGAAGGATATAAATTTAAGGAATGTCACATATGAAAATAATAGAGATGATTATCATGGAGATAGAGGACAGGGACAAGAAGAGCAGGAAGTTTGTAGTAAATTATGTGCCTCCTAAACGGCTTTGTGGGAAGAGAGACAACACAAGAATGTGTTAGAAAACACATGGATAACACTAGATAAGATAATGGAAGATGGAGGAAGAATAGTTATATTGGGTGACTTTAATTGTAAAGAAATCTGCTGTATGATTATACAACATACAATGACACAATGGATACAAGAGAATACTAGGTATAAAAATGAGAAAGAGCCATCGTGACTGGACCTAATAATCACATCAGAACCTGAAATAGTAGACAAGATTGAATATAAGACACCACTAAGTAAGGGTGACCACATATTATTTAAACTGGAACTAAATAAAGAAAAATACACGGGAAAAACGAATTATATAGAAAGGGATAATTGATGTATAGAAAAACAAATTTGATAAAATAAGAGATTTTTTTTCTTCAAAAAAACCAGACCGGTAAAGGATACACAAGGAGGAAACAACAGTAGAAGACAAATGGAAAATTTTGACAAAATTCTATAAAGAAGGAGTGGAAGAGTATGTTCCAAGACAAAAACAAGAAAAAGGATATGTACAATTTTGGTAAAACAAAATATGTAGCGGGGTAAAAGACAAAATGGATAAAGCTTGGATAAAATGGAAGAAAGACAAAATACCTAAAAATGGAAAGTATATACTAGTAATAGAAATCAATATGTGCGAGTGCGCAGAGAAGAAAAGAGAAAATGCGAAAAGGAAGTCAATGAAACACGTAAAGAGGATCCAAAACTGTTTTATAGATTTGTAAACAACAAACTGAAAAACAAACAAGAATTAGTGAAACTACGACAAGGAAGAGTTGAATACACAGAGGAAATAGAAATGGCAGAAATTATGAACAAACATCTTAAATCATTATTTACGAGGGAGCACATACAACTTAGAGATGTCGAGTGGGAGAAGAAAGTCCCCCTATTAAAGAAATAGTGGTAACAAGGAAAGAAATAATGAATCACCTGAGTAATCTCGATATCAGAAAATCGCATGGACCAGGTGAAATGGAAAACTGGATTTTGAAAGAATGCAGGAACGAAATAACAGAAAAATACATAGTCTAATAAGCAGTTCATTGAAGGAAGGAAGAGTTCCAGAAGGTTGAAAAAGAGCATTATAGTACCAATACATGAAAAGGGAAACAAGGAAGACCCTACTAACTATAGATTGGTCTCTCTTATATAAATAATATATCCCCTGAAAAACATAATCTTTTTTATAAACTTATAATTCAATAAGATCAATCAAAGTGGCATTTACATACCTGGACGAAGAAACGGTGAAAAAAAATACTAGTCACTTTGATAAGACCAAGATTGGAGTATGCAGCGACGACGTGGTCATCAAGTACAAAAATATATAACAGAACTTAAACGAATACAAAGAGCAATTACGAAATGGCACCAACACTCTCAGAACTATCATATGAGGAGAGACTAGCAAAACTTGAACTACAGACATTAGAGCAAAGAAGAGAATGAGGGGACTTAATAACTAATTATAGAATCATGAAAGGCAAAGAAACTATTGATAGAGAGGATCTGATAAAATGGGATAGTAGAGATACAATAGGACACGGAAAGAAAATCAAGAAAGACAGTTATAGAAGAGGCATGAAAAAACAGCTTTCCCCACAAGGTAATAGGCATTTGGAACAAGTTAGATAAAAATGTGGTGTGTGCAAAAACAATACATGAATTAAAAAAAATCTAGATAAAATGAGATATGAACACACGGGGTGTAGCCAAAAAGAAAAGGGCATAGAAACCACTCCCACCCATTCCATTCCCTACATATTCCATTCCCCTCCACCCTCCTCCCTCCCTCTTATTTTGTCACCTCCTGGATGATGGGTCATCCCTGCATCCTGTCCACTGCTCTGGGTCATAAGCAGTGTCGTAAGACACAGCACATCCACAGCAAGGTCGCTTCATAAATTCGGCGACCCCCCTCACCGTCCCCTTATGGAGAAAAGGAGGAGACGGGATGAAATCCCTTCGGCCTGCGTAATTTTTTTTCCTCATACATACTTCCTCACCCCCCATCCCCCACCCACTCCCCCTCATGCATCACAGCATCATCCATACACGTCCCTTCTCCATTTACCCCTATCTTCTGTCCTCTCCCACCCTTCCTCAACAGACATTCGTCTCTTCAGTAATGCCCCTTTCATTCCATCCATCCATCTCATCCTAGGACGCCCCCTCATATTCACTCCTTCCACCTCTGCCTTCCATACCTCTTTTATCAATCTTTCTTCACTCATTCTTTTCATGTGTCTTTCATCAACCATATCTCCCAGCTCCCTTTCCACCCCTGTTCTCCTCCTCATCTCCTCATTTCTCACTCTATCTAGCCTAGTAACCCCTATCATACTTCTTATACATTTCATCCCAAACACATTCAAACTCCTTTTCTCTTCCTCTCTTATGTTCCATGTTTCTGCCCCGTACAGTGCTGCTGGCACAATCACTCCTTCATATAACCTCCTCTTAGTATCCATTCCCAGATGTTTATTTCTCGTTACACTTTTCAATCCACCAAGGCATTTTCTCGCTTCTCTCAATCTACATTTTACCTCCACCCCCCCTCCTCCCTTTCCTGCAACATCCGCACCCAAGTATCTAAAACTATCCACTTCCTCCGGGCTCTCACCCTTAATGATCACTTCCAGCCTGCTGTCACTCTCTCCTCTTGTACATCATATCACCTTACTTTTGCCCATATTTATCTTCAGCTTCCTTCATTCACACACCTTTTCAAACTCTGTCACTAACTTCCTCAATGCCTCCTCTGATCCTGCTACAAGCGCAGTGTCGTCAGCAAACAACTACTGGCTTATTTCCCACTTTTCTCCATTTTCTTTAACCATCTCCAACCTCTGACCTACTACCCTTGCATTCACCTCTCGCACCACCCCATCTATGTATAGATTGAACAGCCAAAACGACATAACACATCCCTGACGAAGTCCCACCTTTACCTCAAACCATTCACTCTCTCCATTTCTAATCCTAACACAAGCTCTACTCTCGAAAAAACTGCTCTTAACAGCTTTCCTCCTATCCCATATATTTGCAGTACCTCCCAAAGTGCCTTCCTATCTATCCTGTCGTAAGCCTTTTCCAGATTCATAAAAAATAACAAAAAACATCCTTACCTTTTCCTATAGCTTTCTCACATATCTGTCTTACCACAAAAATCTGATCTACACAACCCTTACCTGTCCTAAAACCACACCGTTCCTCACCAATTACTCCCTCTGTTCCTCTCCTAATCCTCTCAGTCAAGGCCCTCCCATAAACCTTCCCAACTACACTTACCAAGCTGATCCCTCTGAAACTACTACACTCACACTTGTCCCACTTTCTCTTGTAAAGCGGAACGATACAAACACTCCTCCAGTACTCCTTTCTTAAATAAACATTAGATAACCTTACCAACCAGTCCACCATAACTGTACCTCCATCCTTCAGACATTCTGCATGGCATCCATCCAACCAAAATGCTTTACCTGCTCCCATCATCTTAATAGCTGCTTTCACTTCATCCTTCCCTATTTATTCTCCATTTTCCTTACTCATCACTCTCATCTTCTTAGCGCTTCCCACTGCAACTACCTTTCTCTCCCTATCCTCCTTCACATTTAGTAACCCACTAAAATACTCTGTCAACCTTCCTCTCACTGCCTTCTCTTCCATTATCACCTCTCCACCTGCACCTTTTACCCTTTCTTCTCTACTTGGTTCACCTCCTCTTCCTCTTTTAATTTCTTTCCAAAACATCTTTATATTACTTGCAAAATTTTCTGTCATGCTCCTACCCCATTTCACATCTGCTTTCCTCATTGCTTCCTTTATCTTATGCTTAACTTCCCTTCTCTTTACTTTGTACCTCTCATATGATTCCCTCGTCCTAATTTGTAACCAATCTATGAATGCCTGATTCTTTTCTTCTACACATTTCTTTGCTTCCTCATCCCACCACTCACTACTCTCCTTGTATTTCCTCCCGCCCACCTTGTTCCACACACCACCTTTGCACACCTTATGACTCCCTCCTTGAACCATCCCCATTCCTCCTTCACTCCTAGTTCTACTCTATCCTTCACTCCTTCCCACTCCTCTCTCAGCTTCTTCTTATACTTTTCTACTTTTCTTTCTCATTTAAGCAGTTTACTCTAAGTGCATCCCTACCTTCTACCTTTCTCTACCTATTCTCCACTTTCAATGTACCTTACACCAGAAAATGATCTGATATTTCCCCACTCTCTTCCCCTAGAACATGTATATCCCTTACTCTTCCTACCATACTCCTGGTCACCACCGTTCCATCCAACACCCTCTCCCATGTGCACTTTTACTTGATTTTCTTCCTAAACACTGTATTTTCTATCATCATCTCTCTTTCAAGGTACATCTCCACCATCGATTCTCTATTGTGATTTTTACCTGGAACTCCATACAACTCAATCCTTCCGTCTATTAGTTCGTTTCCTACCCTAGCACTAAGGTATTCCATACAACTACACTGACATTTCTCCCTAATTCCTCTATGCACTCATTTATATCTACCCAAAAAGCCTCCCTTTCCTTTACACTCTTCTCACTACCGGGCCCATACGGACTTACAAAAACCCACATCTCCCTTCCCAGCTTCACCTTTATCCACATCAACCTTGATGAAACCTCCTTCCATTCCACTACACGCTTATTTATCTCTTCACTTACTAGTATAGCCACCTCTTCTCTCCCTAGTCCCCTCTTCACTCCTGAATACCTCCCAGGTACACTCCCAAACTCACACTCGCCCTTGCATTTCATTTTAGTTTCACTCAAAACCAGCTCATTCATCTTTCTTCCCATAAACATACTGCCTATCTCTTCCCTTTTACTCTTATCTGTACCACATGCACGCACATTAAAAGACCCAAGCCTTAGGGTACTGGTTGGAAAACTCCCAGACCCTCTTATACATATACTTTTTTTTTTTTTTTTTTTTTTTGTCCCCTTGGGGGCTACAGGTAGCAAGACTCCTAATCCCATCCCCCGTCCCGTTTTTTGTCGCTTCTTACGACTCAAGTGAAAAGACTTGGTGGTAGCATTCTCTTCCCCCACCACAGGGTAGGTGAAAAAAGGAAATGAAGAATCAGAGAAATGTTACATGTATATGTATGTATTTACCTAGTTGCATTTTACGGGAAGGGAAGCTATGCTAGTGGTCTCCCGTCTTCATATCTCATTTTATCTACACTGTTTTTAAATTCGTGTTTCGTTTTTGCACACACCACATTTTCATCTAACTTGTTCCAAACGTCCATCACCCTGTGGGGAAAGCTGTTCTTTTTCAGATCTCTTCTATAACTGTCTTTCTTGATTTTCTTTCCGTGTCCTCTTGGATCCCTACTATCCCATTTTATTAGATCCTCTCTATCAATAGTTTCTATGCCTTTCATGATCCTATAAATAGTTATCAAGTATTCTCTCTCTCTTCTTTGCTCTAATGTCTGTTATGATAGTTTCTTCTCATATGATAGTTCTGAAAGTGTTAGTTGCAATTTCATAATTGCTCTTTGTATTCTTTCAAGTTTTGTTATACATTTTTTTTTGTACTTGGTGACCACGTCGTCGCTGCATACTCCAATCTTGGTCTTATCAAAGTGACTAGTATTTTCTTCACCATCTTTTCGTCCAGGTATGTAAATGCCACTTTGATTGTTCTTATTAAGTTATAAGTTTCTCCAAATTTGTTTTTATATGTGTCTCAGGGGACATATTATTTATAATAATGACTTACAGGTCCTTCTCATTTTCTACTTTTTTAATTTTTTCCTCTCCCAATTTATATGATCCCACTATTCTTGATTCTTCCAAATTCCATTTTACTACATTTCTTAATATTGATTTCCGTCTCCCACTTCCTTCTCCATTCCAATATTTTATTTAGATCACTCTGAAACGACTCAATCTTCTACAGTGTTCATTTTTTTTGCATCGTCCCCAAAGAAGCTCATATAACTTTCAATTCCTTTATCCATATCGTTAATATATAAAGTAATTATTATTGAGACCAGAAGTGTTCCTGTGGAACTCCAGTAATCACTTGATCCCAATTAGAGTGTTTGTCTCTTACCACCACCCTCATTTTTCTTTCATGCAAGAAGTCTTCCATCCACTTCAGCAGTTTGCCTTGTATTCCACCTGCAGTTTGTAATTTCTTTAGCAATTTCTTATGTGGCACCTTATCAAGAGCTTTTTCAGGTGTAGAAATGCACAATCAGGCCATCCATCTCTTTCTTGTATTACATCTATTAGTCTTGAATAGAAAAACATTTAGTTTGTGACGCATGATCGTCCTTGTCTAAATCCAAATTGCCTTGTATTTAGTACGTTGTTGTTTTTTTTCCAAATGCCTTACCCATCTTATTTTGGTCATTCTTTCACGGATTTTAGCTATCATATTTGTAAGAGAGACCGGTCTATAGTTAGTAGGGCCTTCTTTGTTTCCCCCCTTATATATTGGTACTATATTTGCCCTTTTCCAACTGCTTATTAGGCTATGTTCTTTCTGTTAGTTCATTCCTGCTTCTCTCAAAAACCAGTTTGCCATTTCATGTGGTCCATGCGATTTTCTGACATCGAGGTTATTCAAGTGATTCATTATTTCTTTCGTTGTTACTTCTATCTCTTTCATAAGGGGGACTTTCTCCTCCCACTCGACATCTCTAGGTTGTATGTTCTCCCTCGTAAATACCGATTTAAAATGCTTGTTTATGGTTTCTGACATTTCTATTTCCTCTGTGTATTCAACTCCTACTTGTCGTAGTTTCTCTAGTTCTTGTTTGTTTTTCAGTTTGTTGTTTACAAATCTATAAAATAGTTTTTGTTGATCTTTACATTTTTCTATGCCATCCTTTTCGTATTTTTTTTTCTTCTCTGCACACTCGCACATATTCATATCTATAACTAGTATATACTTTCCACATTCAGGTCTTTTGTCTTTTCTCCAGTTTGTCCAAGCTTTATCCCTTTTTGTTTTTTAACTCCCTACATCTTTTGTTGTACCAACACTTTACATATCCTTTTTCTTCTCTTTGTCTTGGAACATACTTATCCACTTCTTTATATTTTTTCAAGATATTCCATTTCTCTTCTAGTTTTGTTTCCTCCTTGTGTATCCTTTCCCAGTCTGCTTTTATGAATTCTCATATGTTATCAAAATGTGTTTTTCCATACATCAATCTTTACTTTCTATATTGTTCGTTTTTTCCATGTATTTTTCCTCATTTAGTTCCAGTTCAACCAATATGTGGTCACTTTTACTTATTTGTGTCTTATATTCAATCTTGTTCACTATTTCAGGTTCTGATGTGATTATTAGGTCCATCTCCATGGATCTTCCTCATTTCCTATTATTCTCTTGTATCAATTGTGTCATTGTATGTTCTACAATCATATCACGTAGTACATTTCCCCATAGGTCGTCTCCATCTTTCACTATCATCTCTTCCCAGCAGATTTCTTTGCAGCTAAAGTCACCCATTATAACTATTCTTCCTCCATCTTCCATTATCTTATCTTAGTGTTATCTTGTGTTTTCTAACATATTTTTGTGTTCTCTCTCTTCCCATGAAGCCGTTTGAGGAGGCACATAATTTACCACAAACTTCCTGCTCTTCCCATCCTTGTCCTCCACTTACATCATAATCATCTCTATTCTTTCCATATGTGACATTCACATTTATATCCTTCTTAGTCAGGACCATAACTCCACCCCCTTGTTTTACTCCTCTGTTGCTAATCCAATAGTTATATATACCATGTCCTACACTTTTGGGTCCGGTTCTTTTTCCTTCAGGTAATCATTCAGTTCGTTCAAGCCTGTTATTTAGCCATCTATGTTTGTGTAAGACGCTTTTAATTTTCTGCTACTTCCATCCTATTTTCTGTTTCCCTTCCGTCTCTCTCTGCTATGAACCATTTCCTCACTTTCATATCCACAACTTTCCAACATAATTTCTCTTTGTCTGATTCTGTTCTTTTCACGTTTTTTCCCATAGCTTCTAGTCTTTTTGTTTTCTCATCCTCCCTTTCCTCTTTATTCATCTCTCTTTTTATCCATACCTGTTTGTACTGATCACTTTTTGCTAGTTACCCTGTTTTTGCTAAGATATTCTTTGCTGTCGTTTGTGACCTGAATTTAACCTTAATTGGTCTGGTCTTATCTGTATTGTATTTCCATATTCTATATATTTCTTCAATTTCTTTCCCTGTTTCTTGTTCATCCTCATGAATTACTTCTAATAGCTTGTTTACCTTTTCCTTCTCCTCTTTTATTCCTGTAGTCCTATTTTGATTTTTTTTCCATCCCTAATATAATTCTACATTTCTTTTTATTCGCTAAGCCTCTAACTATATTCTTCTTTTTTCTCATTACTTTCATCTGTTGCCTCACTACCTCTCTTAATTCAATTTTGTTTTTGTCTTGGGCTTTTTTCCAACCCTGTACCTCTTTTGCTATGGATTCTTTATTCTCTTTATTATTATTCTTTAATTCTTCATTCTCATCTTTTACTTCTTTTAACTGTCTTTTTATTTTTTCTATTTCTTTATTTAGTTTTTTGTTCTCCTTCTTTAGTTCTTCAAATTTATCAACTCTGCGTAATCCGTGTAAGTTGACTAAACCTAACTTCCCACTGTTTGTTCATGTTCTCTAGGTTTTATTCTAGACCTGCTAATTTCTCTTTGACTCTGTTCTGTTCTCGTTTTTTTCTTTAGCTTCAATTCTTTTTGTTTTCTCTTCCTTTCTTTTCTCTTTATTCATCTCTCTTTTTATCCATACCTGTTTGCACTGATCGCTTTCTGCCAGTTTTC
>NC_134786.1:35868290-35870790 GCF_046742065.1 Oratosquilla oratoria | reverse complement strand
TTCATTCTTCGATACACTATCGACCTCCGTAAATTTACCATCGATTTTTCACATTCATTGTAACTACTTCTTGAGAACCTTTACATGACTCATTCACCATTCATCTCCACCTCCTTTTTCTTGTCATTTTTAGCCCGCGGGCTCAGCGGGTTAGAGCATACTTCTTGTGGCAGAGATCAAGGTGACTGCAGTTCGAATTTGCCGCCAGCAAGTTGAACCAAGGACATAGTTCATTAAATCCCACGCTATAAAGCCCTTTGTAAGGGGCACCGTTCTAACCTCCTGATAGGGGGAGTTTGCAACGTTTAACATTCTTATACTTCTTTGTCACCTGTTTTCTTTTCTTTCTCTTTTTCCATTATAGATGAACATCACACGACGTTACCAATCAATTGTCTTCTTTTGTAGCTTTCCATCATTGATTCTGATCAATTCATCATCATTTTCTTCTTCTTTATAACATCTTTAGTTACACTTATACTCTATTCACTTCTACGGCCAATGAATTTCTTATGAATCTTATTTCTAATTGTCTCCCCGTTCCAAGTCATTCTCATCATCTCTTTGTTATTTGCTTTCCTTCATTTCTCCTCCGTTGGTACCAACTTTTGTAATTCATCTACACGTTATCTCAGCATTAAATCAATGTTGGCAGATAGGGGGCATCCCCGCCAATTTTACTGATACCCAGGTAAGCACGGATCGAGAAAGGCGTAAGCCTCCTCTATATATATATATACGTTCTTAAATCGAAACTAGTAAAACTGGCGGGGATGCCCCTCTGTTTCTGGACGACTCATACGATGCGGCTTACTCTCTTTTTTTCGTTTCTCCATTTTTTTTTCATATACATATTGGAACACCTTGGCAACATTACGCACATATGCTTCAATAATTCTTTTATCTTAAATTATTGCGCCTCCTTTCCACATACCTTTTACATGTTTTTTCACAGCTTTAGTTACCATTTTCACATTATGCCTTCCTATCATATTATTCTATGTCCACTGTAATATGCTTTTTACAGGTCAGTGAACTCCCTCCTCCCTCCCCACATGCATGCATGCGTGGGCATATGTATACACATACACGAGCTAGAGTGTACAGGCCCCCCCCACACAGAAGAATACACAATGTATGTGTGCATATGTATACATGGCTGTATAACAGACCCAAATTACTAACCTGAATACATATTTGTTTTCGTGTATTGTCCTCCTTTATTTGTGTGCACCATTCCTACATTTCTTATGAATAACACGTATTCTTTGTATTGATGAAGTTATCTTACATTGGAGTGTTTTGGGTTTCTACTAATTACTCCACCATGACACACAACGCTCCTTACAATTTACCTGTATCTTTCTTTCCAATGTCCTCCAAATAGGGTATCGAATGCATAAATTTTACGAACTCATTTCATTCACTATTGGTCACATCATTATGGACCACAATCACGCAGCATTTTTTTCTTCTTCTATGACTGGAGACTTATTACCACTTATAAGACAATACTGATCGCTTTTAACTTTTACTAAGCCTCCGTTTTGATGCCCTTAAATCTCTCCTTTCCCACCTCTGTGACTGCATCTTTTTGTTAAGATATTATTTTTAAAAGTATAGAAGTGTTTGTTATTGCGTCGAATTACTAATACACTTCATGGCTTCGTTCTGAAGCACCATGCGACCATATCTCAAGTCAAATCCTAACATTAGTTACGATGATGATATTCACACGACGGCTACCCCGTAGTGTGATTGCAAATATGCGACACTAAGTTTCGTTGTTACTACTGAAAAGTACCTTGTGGAAATACCCTATTTGTAATCACGTTACGATTACTTAAAATGTGTACATGAGAGCCATGCATTCTAGTTCAGCCTTATTGCCCAGAAACTCCTTTAAACTGAATGAAACAATCTGGCAGTAGCCAGAAAAAATATTAAAGGGGTTGAATTCCTTCTCTTGGAAAATGAAAGGCTAAGTTGAAAGAGTTGTATATTTTAGTATATTTTTGTTTAAACCTTCTTTCTGGGTCTATTGACTGGACAAACTTTGTGCAATCAATAATCTAGGAGAGACTTTAGTAACATCACTATGGACCAGATTTACTCAGTATTCAGTTATGGTTAGAGATGAAACCCTACCGAGAGAAGAATGCAAGTCACTTTTGATTTCTATTATCTCGTCTTTCTACTGCCCCATCGATATTCTTTACCTGCTCTATGGCTCTTAGGCCCAATATTGTTCTATAGAAGCGCTGGCTATCCCCAAAGAAATACTAACACTTTTTTAAAATTATTTTGACTAACTTCCCCCCCCCCTACCCCGTAACTGGAGGAGCTTACATTTTTATGCTGTCTCTCGTCAGATTGTTTTATTTACTAATTCATGGGTACGACCTCATCGGTAATGGGTTAAAATTTCTTCGCTTGATATTCACAGCAGGTACCAACGATGGATGCCCAACGTGGTCGTCCTGCAGAACGGACAAGGATG
>NC_134786.1:35835790-35838290 GCF_046742065.1 Oratosquilla oratoria | reverse complement strand
GAAGGAAGGGTAGTGAGTGGTGGGATGAGGAAGCAAAGGAGGGTGTGAAGAGAAGAAACATGCATTCATAGATTGGCTACGAATTAGGACGACGGAATCGTATGAGAGGTACAAAATAAAGAGAAAGGAAGTTAAGCATAATATAAAGGAAGCAAAGAGGAGAGCAGATGTGAAATGGGGTAAGAGTATGACAGAAAATTTGAAAGTAATAAAAAGATGTTTTGGAAAGAAATCAAAAGAGGAAGAGGAGGCGAATCAAGTAGAGAAAAAAAGGTAAAAGGTGCAGATGGAGAGGTGATAATGGAAGAGAAGGCAGTGAGAGGAAGGTGGGCAGAGTATTTTAGGGAGTTGCTAAATGTGAAGGAGGATAGGGAGGAAAAGATAGTCGCATTGGGAAGCGCTAATAAAATGAGGGTGGTAAGTGAGGAAAATGGAGGAGAAATAGAGAAAGACGAAGTGAAACCAGCTGTTAAGATGATGAGAGCAGGTAAGAATTTCTGAAGAAAGGAGATACAGTTATGGTGGACTGGCTGATGAGGTTATATAATGTTTGTTTAGGAGAGGTTAGAGTACCGGAGGACTGGAGGAATGCCTGTATAGTTCCGCTTTACAAGGGAAAGGGGGACAAGTATGAGTGTAGTAGTTTTAGAGGGATCAGCTTGTTGAGTGTAGTTGGGAGGACTTATGGGAAGGTCTTGATTGAGAGGATTAGGAGAGAAACAGAGGGAGTAATTGGTGAGAAACAGTGTGGTTTTAGGACAGGTAGAGGTTGTGTAAATCAGATTTTCATGGTAAAACAGATATGTGAGAAAGTTATAGGAAAAGGTAAGGATGTTTTTTGGGCTTTTATGGATCTGGAAAAGGCTTACGACAGAGTAGACAGGAACACTGTGGGAGGTACTGCAGATATGTGAGATAGGAGGAAAGCTGTTAAGTGCAGTCAAGATTCTTTACGAGAGTAGTAGAGCTTATGTTAGAATTAGAAATGGAGAGGGGGAATGGTTTGAGGTAAAGGTGGGACTTCGTCAGGGATGGGTTATGTCGCCCTGGCTGTTCAATCTATACATGGATGGGGTGGTGCGAGGGGCGAATGCAAGGGTAGTGGGTCAGGGGTAAGAGATGGTTAGAGAAAATGGAGAAAAGTGGGAAATAAGCCAGCTGTTGTTTGCTGACGACACTGCGCTTGTAGAAGGATCAGAGGAGGGATTGAGAAAGTTAGTGACAGAGTTTGAGAAGGTGTGTGAAAGAAGGAAGCTGAAGATAAATGTGGGCAAAAGTAAGCTGATGAGATGTACAAGGGGAGAGAGTGACAGTAGGCTGAGGTGAGCATCAAGGGTGAGAGACTGGAGGAAGTGGATAATTTTTGATACTTGATTACGAATGTGGCAGGAAAGGGAGGAGGGGGGGTGGAGGTAGAATTTAGATTGAGAGAAGCGAGTAAATGCCTTAGTTGATTAAAAAGTGTAATGGAAAATAGACATCTGGGAATGGATGCTAGGAGGAGGTTATATGCAGATTGTGCTAACAGCACTGTACGGGACAGATACATGGAACATAAGAGAGGAAGAGAGGAGTTTGAATGTGTTTGAGATAAAATGTCTGAGAAGTATGATAGGGGTTACTAGGCTAGATAGAGTGAGAAATGAGGAGGTGAGGAGGAGAACAGGGTTGGAAACGGAGCTGGGAGATAGGGTGGATGAAAGAGTATTAGGATGGTTAGGACACATGGAAAGAATGAGTGAAGAAAGATTAGTATAAGAGGTGTGAAAGGCAGAGGTGGAAGGAGTGAATATGAGGGGACGTCCTAGGATGAGATGGATAGATGGGGTAAAAGGGGTATTACAAAAGAGAGGAATGTCTGTTGAGGAAGGACGGGAGAGGACGGAAGGTAGTGGTGAATGGAGAAGGGTTGTGTATGGATGATGCTGTGATGCATGAGGGGGAGTGGGTGGGGGATGACGGATGAGTAAGTATGTATGAGAAAATATTTTACGCAGCCCGAAGGGATTTCTCCCCGTCTTCTTTTTTTCATGAGGGGACGGAGAGGGGGGGGGTCGCCGAATTTATGAAGCGGCCTTGCTGTGGGTGTGCTGTGTCTTGCGACACTGCTTCTGACCCAGGGCAGTGGGCAGGATGCAGGGATGACCCGTCATCCAGGAGGTGCCAAGATAAGAGGGAGGGAGGGAGGAGGGTGGAAGGGAGTGGAATATGTAGGAAATGGAATGGGTAGGAGTGGTTTCTATGCCTTTTTCTTCTTGGCTATCCCCCGTGTAAGGGGAAAAAAGCCTTTGGTATATGTATTTATGTATATTTCGTTATTCCCTTATCCATTCATTCATATATCTGATTAATGTGCAAGGCATGATCTTGAATACTATTTTTCACTGAATGGTGGCCTCAACTGCAGCTGCTCTTATTTTAAGATAATCATAAAGTAATTACTGTTTTAGAACACCAGTGTCTGCAACACTTGTGTTAAGAAAGAAGGTAATATATAGCA
>NC_134786.1:35825790-35828290 GCF_046742065.1 Oratosquilla oratoria | reverse complement strand
TAGTTGAGCCCAAGTTAAGAACCACGGGTTTACAGCAAGGATATGTTATGGCTTCTTTACTCGTCTGATCTTTAATCACAGTCGCTGACATAATCTTCCAGTTACTTCTACAATACTCTATCCACTATCTGCTTTATACTTACACTTACATCTGCGCTGCTTTCGACTATGTAGAGTGACAGTAACTGCTTCCATATTTTATAGCTTTTATTCAGTTTACTGGAGCTATTGGCCTGGTGAGTATTATGGGCTAAGTGACATCCTTTCTGATGAGTGAATGACGTTAATTCACATCAATCACTGTAGGTTAATTTTCATCTGTATGTGATAGCTAAAGGCTTCATCTGATGGTAAAAGTAATGTTAAATTTCTTCCTTTTTGTTATGAACATAATAGATCGTATTGTACAGTAATAGATCGTATTGATGGACTACAACAAACTGACCTTTTCTGTTTCACTAAGCATACTCAGATATAGTTTGCTTTGTTTCAGAACTGTGATTATAGTAATTCTTCCTTTACCAAATGACATAATCATGCAATTTTTGTGATTACTACTGATTCAGACATGTTGGACCATGATGACAAAAAAGAAAAAGTAAAAGAAAGTAACAGATAAAGAGACAAATAAATAGATAAATAAGTAAATTGATAAACAAGTAAATGAATAAATGACATAAGACGAAAATATGAGCTTTTAATCTAATGAAGATTTAAAAAAAAAAAAAAAGTCATATTTCAATTAGAGCTTCCTTTGCCAGGATAATCCATATAGACTTTCCTTGACGAAAGTAATTGCTGATGAAAATATTTGACATGACTTACTTTACATATAAGAAACAAAGAATATGAAAACAGCTTTAAACATTTGAGCATGTTATCTCTCTTTCTCTCTCTCTCTCTTAGAAAGATAAAAGAGAACTTAGAGAGGAGGTTATGTCTGAATATATTTTCATACCAACTGGAAAAGAAATGATGATCACCAGATATCAGAATGCGGATTTAGCCTAAAAGTAGACAGAAAGGCTCACCAAACGCGTCTTCAATTAATGGAATAAGCTTCGAGGCAAAGCGATTGAATGCAATGTGGCTGAAAGTTTACTTTAAAGTCATATAGTTCTCTCTCTCTCTCTCTCTCTCTCTCTCTCTCTCTCTCTCTCTCTCTCTCTCTCTCTCTCTCTCTCTCTCTCTCTCTCTCTATCTCTAGCTCTCTCTCTTTCTCACTATCTCTCTCTCTCTCGCTCTAGTTTTCAAAGGATTTCACAAAGGAAAAGCATGCCGACAGGAGACCTTTTGGTCTATAACTAGGTTGGATGTGAAAAAGAATAAGTAAAGAGATGAATAAACAAATGTATAAATAGGTAAATAGACAAATTATTCAAACAAATAAATAGACCATGATAAATGATAAGCAAGAAAATAATTGATAATAAATAAGTAATAATAATAAATGAACAAATAATGTAAAATATAATAAATGGCAGGCATTACAGCATATTCATTAGGTGTTTATCTAAATTAATCTTAAAAACTCTAACTGTATTACTTTGCACTGCCTCTGCAGGAAGTTTATTCCATTCATTTACTACATTGATGGCGAAGTTGTTTCTACCCATTTCCAGATTAGATTTACTTCCTGACAGTTTGAGACCATTATTTTTGTCTGAATTGCATTCAATGTGAAAATTTTATCATTCTTGATTTTGTTAAGTCCCTTTAGGATCTTAGAGACCTGCATCAAACCGCCTCTGAGGCTACGCCTTTTTAGGGAAAATAAATTCATATTTTATTTAGTTGATTTTCGTATGATTTATGATATTTGGAATCAGTTTTATGGCTCACCATTGTACTTCCTCCAATCTGTCAATGTCTTTAATGAGATTCATTGACCATACGTATACAGCTTATTCCAAATGTGGACTTAATGACAGGTGAACTTTTAAGATCAAAAGATCGTGCAATTTGTCCTAGATTTTCATTTGCTTTCTCTTAATCGGATATGATCACACCAAGATCCTTTTCACTATCCAGTTTTGCTAATGAATTCCCATATAACTTGTAATCGTGCTTTTTGTTATTTCTACATATGTGTATAACCTTTCATTTACTTGGGTTAGCTTTCGTTAGCCACTTTTCAGACCAATGCTGTAGTTTATCTAAGTCTTCTTGAAAATCTGATTCGGCACACTTTACACCATCATCTCTCTCTCTCTCTCTCTCTCTCTCTCTCTCTCTCTCTCTCTCTCTCTCTCTATATATATATATATATATATATATATATATATATATATATATACTTACATAAATATATATATATATACATACATATATATATATATATATGAGTGGAAGGGTGGTGAGATAAACACCGAGTAATGTTGGAGTGTAAATTTACTGACGTTTCGTCCTTAACAGGACTTCTCAGGGTATGAGTACATAAGCATAAAATCAACATATATATACACGCGTTCATGTCCGCGTTCCTGCTAACCCACGCCAC
>NC_134786.1:35818290-35823290 GCF_046742065.1 Oratosquilla oratoria | reverse complement strand
TCTTGATTATCCAGATGACTTGAGTCATCATTTAGATTACCATTAAGGGAAGTAATTCTACGTGAAAGAATACGAAGAGCAAAGATATTCCTCATTTCCTTTTTCTTTCTATTACATGTCAGTTTCTTTCAGGTTTTACTGACAGGACATCACCTTACTCGTATTTCCTTTGTATTATCACCAGACTCTTTCCAACGTATTTTATCACTCACGCACATTCTTTGTTGTACATCATGACCACAAGTTTTCACGGCTTAAGTTATCCCATTTACTTACATTTTTCTATGTCTACCCTTGGATTTCACTTTCAACACCAAAGGTCCATATATACATAACAACAATAATTGTTGCCTCGAGTTGAATTTATTGAAAACCTGCATTGCTTCAGCGACTGACAATGGACCTTAAGATCTCCCATAGCTTTCTCTGAGAAAAAAAGTTAGACTGTCGCATTTGAAACATTAATGTGAAACAGTTTTTGCGTCGCCGGCTTATTGTAGTATTATTCCTCTTCTCTTACGTACAGTATCCACGAACATTGAAGCAAACAGTTCTCAGGATTGAAGAGTCTTTGGCATTCAGCCAGACAACCACAGCTTTGCTCCTCTTGATCTGTGATCCCGTGAGAGTGGCAATTTGTAACATTTTCCATTTCAAGAGGTGCTGTTGCTAGACTCACCTCTATACCTATTGGTCGCATTGATCTGCATAACACCTGGATCGAGTATACGGGCCGTGAGCTGCCCCAGGAGTGAGGCGGGCAGGCGGGACATGGCCGCCATATTGGTAGTATCAAAACATTAGCACGTGTGAACCGCTCCGCTGGTCATGGGAGCTGTCGTGTTACTCTCGTGGCCTATGTGGCTGGTATGGGCTGCGTGATAGTGATGCGATCTGTAAATAAGTTTTCCTGTGTGGTTTACTTTTAGATCAGTGGGTGTGCCGGGAATTTAAAAAGCGTTGGAACAGCATCGTCCCGCAGTCTCACAGTCTGCCTAGTCCGGTTAAAGCAATGTTCCTCGAAGTGGTCTGAGCAGAGCACTGCATACTTTGATGGTTTGTAATTATCACGTCTTATGTTGACGATCCATCTCTTCATCATCTCGGGTTTACTGCGAGGGAAACTGGAAAAAATATGAACCCTAACTAATATTTGTATGAATAATTAATCAAAGCCCCCCCCCCCACCGCCTCCTGGAAAGACAGAGAAATTGCCATATCTATGATCTCAATTGTTTCAAATAGTAAAATATCACATTAAAGTGGTGAACATGTAAGGGGCCATTCAAAGAGTATATAACGCTGGGGGGGGGGATGCATGGTCGATACGATGCGTTACGAGGGTGTGGGGATGTTTTCAACAGTGCTACGCAACGTTAATAATGATTATTTATATTTATTTATTAATTTATGTTATAAATGATGCACTGAAATAGCATATCCTTAATAGATCGAGCAATAAATATTGAAAAAAAAAAAAAAATCCAAAAACATCATGCCATATTTCATTCTTTGATGCAATCGTAGACAATTTCACACAGGACAAATAAAAATGAGTATGTTTTGGTGAGAAGTCAAGGGGGAGGGGTGTTTGGCGGCTCTGGCCCACACTTGATGGGGGTGCCTAGTTGTAATCAGTGTTACGTAATGCAGGGAGGTGTAACGCCCAGTGTTACGCAATGTTACATGGGGTGAGGGGTGTCGAATTTCACCAGAAAAAATGTCACATAATTTTTTAACGGGCCCCGAATAGTAATTCAGCCCATCTAATATGAATTCCTCACACTTCACAATATAGAAAAGGCCTACACATGTAATCTGGAAGAACAACTGGTTCTATACAGCTACACAGCTCTGGACAGCGTTTGAGCCTTATAAGATATTTTTAAATGATAAATATTTATCCTGCTATTGCCACGATTACATTCGTGACAAATGGGTTGCTGGTAGATCTATTTCTTACAGATAATAAATACATAGCATTAACATGACAACACCTAACAAAACAGTTGGTGGGCAGCATTTTATGGCTCCTGATGGCCGCATCATTTGTTGATGGGTATCTGGGATGTTTTGGGTAATAAAACCTTAATTTACTTACGAGTGGAAGGACTGCTCACATCCACCTTTTCTCCGGTTGGTGCAGTTGAATGCAGCACAAGTTGGCATTGTAAAATGATCGTTAAATATGTAAAACACACCAGTATATAGGAGCGAAAGCTGCCGAGAACTGTAAGGAACGCCATCCCTGCTATCAGTGAATCGCGTGGCGTGGGTTTGTTTTGATACTACCAACATGGCTGCCGCCCGGATCCGCTGACCTCATAATCAGAACACCGATCCGTGATCCAGTTATTTTTAGATCAGTGATTGGTCGTCTACTCCGAAACTTTGGAAATATATACCCCTTCTCTCTCTCTCTCTCTCTCTCTCTCTCTCTCTCTCTCTCTCTCTCTCTCTCTCTCTCTCTCTCTCTCTCTCTCTCTCTCTCTCTCTCTCTCTCTCTCTCTCTCTCTCTCTCTCTCTCTCTCTCTCTCTCTCTCTCCATCTCTCTCTCTCTCTCTCTCTCTCTCTCTCTCTCTCTCTCTCTCTCTCTCTCTCTCTCTCTCTCTCTCTCTCTCTCTCTCTCTCTCTCTCTCTCTCTCTCTCTCTCTCTCTCTCTCTCTCTCTCTCTCTCTCTCTCTCTCTCTCTCTCTCTCTCTCTCTCTCTCTCTCTCTCTCTCTCTCTCTCTCTCTCTCTCTCTCTCTCTCTCTCTCTCTCTCTCTCTCTCTCTCTCTCTCTCTCTCTCTCTCTCTCAGATAATATTGCGGGATTTGACGTCCGTATATCGTCTCTCATATTCTATACTTACCGTCAAAATTTGTTGTTATCTGGCCACTTTCTGCAGCTTTAAAGTACCCTTAGAATCTACTCTTTAGTGAGCAGAGCAGAGACTCTTTTTCATATCTATTACCAGCTCTAGTGACTTGAATATATATGAAACAGCATCATCGATGACTTGCCTCTGTTCTTAGCCAGTGTTAGGTCTTAAATTGTAAATTTTTAAAACAAGTGCATACACATTTTATTTATTTTTTTTTCCAAAGGAGTAATGTTAATGCAAGTAGCATGGATTTCTATTGCACTGTACTCTCCCACATATATCCACGACGCCAAAAAATTAGGCATCTTTTAGAATACAGTCTTGCCAAATATTTACTATGAATAATATAAATGTGAAACAGGTGTCATCCTACCGTTTTTTTAAGAAAAATAAAAAATTAATTAGGAAACATATTGCAGTGTCCTATTTACAGTACTCTCGTTTATATTTAAACAGGCAGTTAGAAAATGAAAATCAATAGAAGAAGCTTACTATATTGTGACCTTTACTGTGTATGTGTTTTTGTGTGTGCTTGTGTTTGTTATCATTAAAACCACTTACAAGAGGTTAGGAAGAAAAAAGTGCAATTGTCATGATTGTCATATATACAATAATACTTGTTGGATTAAAAAAAAAGCCTTAGGACATTAATAAGTACATTTAGATAAACTTTAAACTAATAAGTTTGACATAAATGCTCGTCTTTTAATTAAAAATCACTTTATTATTGCAGGCTACTTTGCCGCTAGAAGCATCAGCGACCATTTGCCTGTACATATGATTTTCTGCATCTAAGAATCCAAGTGCTATTGCTATTAACTATTTATCGTCTTGAAGACACAGTTTTGCCTTTGAGTGGGTAAGAACAATAGTGTCTGAAATGCTACATAGCTTAAGTGTCCCTATACCACAATAACAATGTTCCTCAGTAGTCTACAGCTTTGGCTTGTCAACAAAGCTTTTTGAAATGAAAATTCCTGCATTTAGTTGAGCGTTCAGGTTCTTCTACAACCCTTTAGTATGTACAGCATCAACGCTGGAATGCATATTTATCAATACTTTATGCTAAATAGCACCTCGGGACGTCCTTTCCTAGTATATTTTTTCTAAGATGCAGGTTTGCAACTTCTTTTCTAGCTCTTAAATACTCCTTTTTCCGTATTTTCTATTACTTTCAGACTCACCTTCTCTTCTCTTGTAATAGCTATTACTTCCACACTCATTGACATTCTTTCAAATATACATTTATTAAAAGTCCCACCATTATAAAAAAAAAAAAAAAAAAAAACAACGAATGTCACTACAATTTCTGGAATAGTACCTATAGTCCAGAGAATAGGGGTGGGGGATCATTCACTTTTTGACTAGAGCATCATAATTTGGTCAATGGTATTAAGATTCATTGAAAATATCTTACATCTAAAAGGCAATTTGTGTCTATATATCACTTTCAGTTGTGGTATTGGTTGTAATTAACGACACTCAAACCATAATATCTTTTTTCTATCTTTATAAGGTAAGAAGCCAGCCAAAGCATACAAATTCCTACCCACTCATCCCACCCTAATCCATTACCCATTTATTTCCCTTTTACTTTAGTTTATTGCTTCAAATCATACAATAAAATGCGAAATCTGTTTCGATTTTAATTTCATCTTTCAACTTCTCAAACACACATCCTCTCCAAAGTATCGATTAGAAATAAAAATGACACTGCTGCAGAGTTTATCAATCATTCCTAAATAGAAAAGGCATATAGAATGAGAATATGATTAAGGAAGACATATATTCTTGTAACTATGTTCTTGTTCACCTCAGGTTTAATCTTCTCATGCCAGATGATAAATCGCCTAAATTAGTGAAATGTGGCACTGAAAATAGCAAAATTTATATTGCACCAGCGGATTGGATTTTTTTTTCTTTTTTGTATGAAAAAATATGCTTCAAGAAATTTGCGCATCCACCAGGATATTTTGACAGATTCCTTGAGGCAGGTAAACACACTCTTTGAAGAAAACTACCTAAGATAATCTTGAAATAATATAAATCTTATTGGAATTAAAGAAGCTAAATGAAATAAATTTCCTAGATATGGTAACCATAGCCAAAGGAGGTGAGGAGCCTACGCCAGGAGGC
>NC_134786.1:35793290-35803290 GCF_046742065.1 Oratosquilla oratoria | reverse complement strand
ACCCGGTACAATACTATAACTAGGCTTTGAAGCTGATGAGGTCTTAGAATCAACCTCATGAAAAACCTTTGATAATACTTGGATTAGTTTAAGTTAGTTAAACCCTGCGAAAATGTCTATAATCCATTAAAGAACACAGTAAATCATAATGAAGGATATAAGCAATCCGGCAACAAAAATCCCATAAAGTTAATCACTTCTTGTTAATTATATAATGAAAGATGCATAATGAAAAATAAATTTAATGGCATAAAAAAGAAACATTAGACCAATCAACTCCTGCGAAGGATATGACAGGTAAGTTATATTAAATGAGACTAATGAAAATACAACTCCAAGCAAGCTGACCTCATTAAATTTGTCCTGCTTGACCATGTGAAAGTGGATGAATTTGACATTATCAATGGCTTTTCTAATCTGGCAGGGATAATGATAGACTTCGTGCTGTTGCAGGTGGAAGCACTCAGGCAAGTCCGCCATAGCCGCTTCTAGTCTGCTTGGTGGTCGGAATCCGTACAAGTTGTTTGAAGGACCTGATGGGAAAGATGTGAACCAGGATTACATGCTAAGATACATATATACCGAAGGGGTTTTTTCCCCTTACAATAGGGGTGTTCAAATCAAAACACCCAACCATTTTACACCTATCCCACATTTATCAAATCTCATTCATAGACCTCATCTCGGCAGCCCGTGGATGAAGGGTCATCCCTGGCACACGCCACAAAACTCGGGTCAAAGGTAATGCAGTGAGACACGGCAGAGCTCGACAAATTTAGGAAAATATTAATAAATATCCTTAAAAACTACTTCTTTGTTTTAAAGCTTCCTTTCACTTTTTTTTTTATGTAAACTTAAACCTGATAAGATTAAATGTTTTAGTATCCATTACCTTTATAACAAGTGTGCTAACTACTGTATTTAAAGAAAACTTATTTGTAGAAAGACATGAATTATTACCAGAGCCTCGATCTCTGAACCTGTCACGAGCCCCTCCATTCCCATTCCCGTTCTCCATTGGAATGTGCAGTCGACTTCTTCTGATTTCTTCATCCTCCTTTGGTACCCGCATGAGTAGAAGCCTCGGCATATAATCTATAAAAACCTGGGGATAGAAACCATAATAAGTTTTATCATGAGAGAGGACTAGGAGATGGCACCACCATCACCATCACCATCACCATCACCATCACCATCACCATCACCATCACCATCACCATCACCATCACCATCACCATCACCATCACCATCACCATCACCATCACCATCACCATCACCATCACCATCACCATCACCATCACCATTACCATCACCATCACCATCACCATCACCATCACCATCACCATCACCATCACCATCACCATCACTATCACCATCACCATCACCATCACCATCACCATCACCATCACCATCACCATCACCATCACCATCATCATTTTAGAAAAAAAAAGCAAAACCCAATTTTATTTTATGACCAATAGCAAGCAACCTTCTTGTATTGAACACAGATTCACTTCATTTAATGTGCGCCTGGGAAGAAAGAGAATTTTTCTTATTGAGATTGTCAAGATATCACTACATATGACACCAGGCTTCCCACAGCTTTCCATTACAGTGGTGCATAACCTTACACTATTGATATAGGTCCCGGCAAGGAACACAGTTGCCTTAGTCTTACTCATGCTCATATGAAATCTTGAGGCACGCAGTCGCCATTCGCAGACGACCGTCTAGAACCAAACCAACCAAGACGGGCATGGAAATAATTACCTTAAAAGAAATCAAGTATCACTCCAGCGGAAAGCCACGTGTCACCATATGTACTCACCCTTTTCACCCAAGGCGCCATTTTATGCGTTGAGGGGTTCCGGTAGTGGATATTGAGAACTATGATGGTCACTAACACACTAAGGCCAACCAAGACCATGGTAAACAACAAATATTTGCCAAGGAGCGGGACTGCCAGAGAGGTCGAGGGCATAATCTCGGAGATGAGCAAAAAGAACATGGTCTGGGAGAGAAGGATGCTGATGCACAGAGCGACCTTTTCGCCAGAGTAAACTGGGAGGTAGAAGACGAGGATGGACAGGTATTCCAGACCCACGCATGGAATGATGAGGTTAACCGTGTAGAAGAGGGTCTTGCGACGGAGGGTAATGTTGAAGTAGATATCTGTAAGGTCAAGTGAAAGAAAGGTCAAATGATATAGGGGGATTCATTTTTCCCCATCCCATTATGCTCTCTCTCTCTCTCTCTCTCTCTCTCTCTCTCTCTCTCTCTCTCTCTCTCTCTCTCTCTCTCTCTCTCTCTCTCTCTCTCTCTCTCTCTCTCTCTCTCTCTCTCTCTCTCTCTCTCTCTCTCTCTCTCTCTCTCTCTCTCTCTCTCTCTCTCTCTCTCTCTCTCTCTCTCAAACGGAATCAAGTTATACTACATCTAAATAATTCCTGCTGCTCACCTGAAAATCCTGCTAATCCATATAATTTATTTTGTACTTATGGGATTCGATATGGCCATGGTTAAATCAACGCACTCACCAGGGTAAGGTTCCTCACAACAGGGATAGTACTTGATGTTTTTGATGGCAGGAACTCTGATGATGTCCCACTCAACGGACGGGTAGTATTCACGAAGGTTTATACCCTTTTCGACCCTGTTGTTCCCTGGACGCTGGTCAAGATGCTTGAGATCAATCTGAATTTGAAGATTAGGTATTTTTTCAGCATGTAAAAAGCGGTTCTGTCCTTGGGGACAATAATGCACAATAAAGATAATGCAGGGATTGTAAAGGGGAGACTAGTCAAATGTCATTATAATTCCTAAAATACAAATTGCAAAATATATACAGTCAATAACTGTAATTGTAGAAAGGAATGAACATGGGAAGGTGTAAATAATATGGTTACTTATTTCTGATAATAAAACTACAAGAAAGAATAAAAAGCAAATGTATGAAAACTGAGACCAATACCCAACGATAAAAAATGAAAAAAATGAGAAAAATATTTGATATCGCGGAACTACTGTATGCTGTATTATGCTTCTGGTCACAGGGAAATGTACATAAAAATGAAAACCAATAGAAAAAATAGATATATGATAATCAGCCTACCCCGTGAGAATTTTGCCAAAAATTACCATTTGAGTGACATCGCGCTTCCGTATGAAAGATTATTCTAATTTTCTAATATTTCCTAGGTTCAATATCCTGAATGCATGTGTTTATTCATGATAGTTGGCATAACTTTTATCATTAAGTTATTGTTATGGTCATCATATTTGTGAAATGTCTTTAATAAACTTAAAAAATCAAACATTTTGTTATTAAAATTTTTACTGGTATTCTAACATTTCATAAGTTTAGTGTCCTGAATTTATATGTTAAACAAGGTTAGTTGGCATAATATCTATCATTCAGACTGCTATCAGGTCATTCCATTTATCTCTATAGTACCCCTTCGATAAAGAAAAAAAGGCGTTGATCAATTCAACATACAAATTAAACTATTTTCACGTACCTTTGACCCATCGTAACTCCAGGATCCAAACTTCATGAAGCACTCTTGCTGGTCGAAGGGGAAGTACTCCACGTCGATCACACACGAAGACTTGAAGATGGCGGGCGGAGACCACACTACTCGGCCGTCGTGGTGAAGGATGGCTTTTGTCATCGTGGTGACTATGTACTCCCCATCGGCACTAAGGAAAGAAAACGGAGCGGTATTAGGTAATTTTGATTAATTAAGTACACACCCACTGAGGAAAACACACACACACACACACACACACACACACACACACACACACACACACACACACACACACACACACACACACACACACACACACACACACACACACACACACACACACACACACACACACACACACACACACACACACACACACACACACACACACACACACACACACACACACACACACACACACACACACACACACACACACACACACACACACACACACACACACACACACACACACACACACACACACACACACACACACACACACACACACACACACACACACGTGACCTTCGATTGGTGGGAAATGGATCACGATCCTTAGTGGCCTATTCAAAAGAGGTCCGCGGGTTACGTCTGCCCATGTGTACAGGTAAAATAAGAAATGTATTAAACTAAATATTTGATATTACCAAGCCTTTCCCAACCTATTTCCGGCTAAAACCGCACTATTTTCTTAGCATTGGATAAACATTCTAGGAAGACAACAAAAGGAGGCTACATTCTAGAACTTACTTGTTATATAATACAATATCTGGTAGCCAGATAGTCTCGGAGGGAACATATAGCTCCTTTACTCCTCCGTAATGATTAGGATCCCACTTAAACTTCCTGTCCATCCACTCCTAAGAAAAGAGAATAAATCAATTAGGTGTAAACAATATCATGTCTTTCAAATAATAACTGACAGTCAAAAAATTCGACCGTTGCAAAGCTTCGATACCGGGCCCCTGAGATCACGAGTCCCGCATGCTACCGCTCTACCACGCAAGAACCGTAACCAGATTTGAACTTATGTCTTGGATTGGGAATGACTGAAATCTACAGTCAATCTCCAGTTCTACAGAGCTCCTAATGCCACCAGGTAGGGATAGTAGTATTTCGACGAGGCTTTTATTGGCTTCACCGCTGTAACTATTATGGAACAAATCACTAGTTGCAGTAAAGTCTTTCAAATAGATTCTCACCAGACACAAGGTAAGCAAAGTCTGTCAGTGCCCGGCTTCTACGTATCTTCTCCATAGGTCTTGATACTGAATATTTTAATCTCTGTTAATTTTTTGTAAATTTCTCCTTCTCTTTTCACAGCTTCATCCACTCCTTGTATTCATCGTTTCGGAGGGCGTCCTACAGGCGTCCACCAGGGAGCCCAATCCAAGAATTTCTTCGCATATCTTATATCTTCAATTCTTTTGACACGTTTGTACCATCTCAGTTTGTTCCTTTCAGTCATTGTCGGCAGAGATATTATGTTTAATCTTTTTCTAAATTCTGCATTTCTGATTCTATCACGTCTGGTCACTCCCACGATCGATCTAAAGACCTTCATATCAGCTGCTTGTACGAGTATTTCTGAAGAGGTTCTTGTCAACGTCTAAGTCTACTGGTAAAGGAGTAGTGGTCTTATTCTTTTTATATAAATGCAATATTTTTGTTGTTTGTTGGGATGTTTTTCTCTTTTGATATTGGGTACAGTGCGTTGGTATTTACATTATGTTTTTTGTATTCTATATGATGTTTCTAGGGTATCCTGTTTTCATCGTCAAAAAGAACTCCCAGATAACTAAATTTTGGTATTTTCAATATTAATATTACATTCTTCCTTGATTCTGTCCCCTTCCACTATTTCTGTCTTCTTTTTATTCACTTTCATCATCAGCGTGTTTAAGGTGTCATTCCACTTTGTCATGCTTTCTTGGAGATCTTCCTGCATTCCTATTACAGCAGCGATGATTATTTAAAAGACTTCACTGCAATTAGTGATTTGTTCCATAACGTCACGTTTATTCCAGTGGATCCCATTCACTTAATAAAATGAACCTAAATAAAAATTTTACAACATATATGGCTACCTGGAAAATTATAGAATTTATTTTTATCGCATAGAGAACAAAACTAATTAGGTGTGAATAATGTCAAAGGTTAGTCTACTCTTGTAGGGTTTAGTCATGTATAATGATCCCAAGTGAAAATTTCATAAAGGAAAGATTACCTGAAAAGTCATTGAGACTTTTTTATTGCACACCAATCTTGAGGTTAAGAAGTAATTTTCTAATTCTGGCATAAATAGATGGAATTTTGAGTTAAAAATACCCACAAAAATTATCCGAAGTGAAACTACATAAACTATACAAAAATCGTTGTGTCCTTATAAGGGAGGTAGTCACTCAAGGCATGCAACCACCCACCACCCATGTCACACCTATCCAGCATCCATTTGTTTTGCTTTTTATATTAGTATCTTGTGGAGAAAAGACTATCCCTGGACCCCACCCACTGCGTGAGTCAGAGGTAATGCAGCAAGACGCAGCACCTACACAGTAGGACTCAAATTGAAGTAAACACAAAAAAGTGTTACTAGGATGAATTTCGGAGTGATATGCTGGACAAAAGTGTTATGCCTGATGGATGATTATTGTCTTATTTTTGAACTAATAAGACTAGAGGAGCGTTGATGGGGTGGAGGAGGATTCTGCAATGTAAGAAAACTGGAAGATTGTCTTTGACGTTAAGAAATTGAATGTGCAAACGGTTCACAAAGGTCCCAAATGAGAAAATGTACAAGAACGGCCAGGCCTTTATCTGGTTTGACCTAACCTGACCTATCCCTTGACCTTTATTTCACGTTTGACCTTACCTTTGTTTTAAACTCAGTTCTGAGTTTGGCCTTGAATATTGCCTTAGTCATTGCACTGACCTTTGTTTTACATTATTTGACCCTTTTTTTTAACCTAAACACAAATTTTCCATTGGTATTGACTTTTACTTTAACAGTTATCCATTTGATTGGTTTTCAGCCTCAGTCCACATGAAATAGGTCACACTGACACTTATTCCATTGCTCCAGGACTATTTTGCACGATTTTGTTTGTTTGGTGTTAATTTAAAGTCTCCTTTTCTTGAAAATCCCTTAGGACTATTTGAAGACTATACATAATATAATTTTCTAAATAAGAATTTATAACCCAAGACAAAAGGGAAAACATATGATATAAGTGTTGGATGGATGTGGGGCAGGTGAAGTGTGGTTGTATGCCTTGGCTTGCTACCTCCCTTATAAGGGGAAGAATTCTTTTGTTATATGATAGTACAGTATATATATATATATATATATATATATATATATATATATATATATATATAGATATAGATAGATAGATAGATAGATAGATAGATAGATAGGTAACTAGAAAGATAGATAGATAGATGTGTTGTTTACTTACATGGTCCAACCAGACGTTAGTTGTCATAATTTGTTCCTTCAGGTTCTGTAAGAAGAAGAAAAAAATAGAATCAGGTTGTGTGGGTAATTGTCTATAAATTATAAATGTTTTCTGTGACTGTAAGTGATAACACGCCATTTTCTTTTTATTCTCTCCTTTAGCTAGTGCGATTTTTTATAGTCTTCTTGTTGCTCCTAGAAGATTTAGTTCCAATAAAGATATCCAGAGCTAATCCTTTACAGGATAAGATTATGAATTTAGAAATATTACATTTATTAGCTGAATGACTTGTGGGACATTGATTCTCACGGCGTTTAGTGACTCCGAAGAAATTAATAAGTTATTTAGAATTTACCAGTTAGTTTCTCTTTGTTTATATTCTTCATTTATAGGTGTAGTATGTAACGTTAATCTTTCGTTGAAAAAATATAAATATATCTTAGTACATAAAATACAAAACCAAAGCTTTCACAAATGTTGAAGTGAACAGGCTTATAAGAAATATAAGTGCTCGTGTGCATCTAATGACTATCAAAGTTATGTATTAATACAGAGATATTTAAAAAAGGCATTAAAAAACAAAAACGACAATACGTAACGAATATCGCTGATAAATCCAAAGAGAATCCCAAAGAGTTCTATAGTTACATTAGAGATAAAAAGATTGTTAGGAATCACATTGGTTCACTATTATCTGCTGACGGTCAACTTGAATATTCAAATGAAGGAATGTGTGATATTTTAAACAATTATTTTAGTTCAGTATTCGTAAACGAAGCACCTCAAAGTGAACTCCAAACTGAAACCTGTGAAAAGTCTAGAGTAAATTTACTCACTACGGTAAATATAACAAAAGAAAAAATAAAAGGTGTATAGAGAATGACACAAGTCATTCAAGTCAAGCATAAGTACACATGAGAGAGGGTGGTGGATGGAAGGGTGGCAGATAGAGCGTTAATGGACTATATAGTGGTGACCAGGAGTATGGTAGGAAGAGTTAAGGATGTACATATTCTAAGGGGAGAGAGTGGGGGAATATCAGATCATTTTTTTGTGGAAGGTAAATAGAGAGTGGAGAATAGGTGGAGAAAGAGGAAAATGGCAGAAGGTAGGGAGGTACTTAGAGTGAACTGCTTAAATGAGAAAGAAAAGGAGAATGAGTATAAGTAGCTGAGACAGGAGTGGGAGGTAGTGAAGGATAGAGTAGAACCAGGAGTGGAGGAGGAATGGGGATGGTTCAAGGAGGGAGTCATAAGGTGCGCAAAGATGGTGTGTGGAACAAGTAGGGAGGGAGGAAATAGAAGGAAGGGTGGTTAGTGGTGGGGTGAGGAAGCAAAGAAGAGTGTAGAAGAGAAGAAGCGGGCTTTCATAGATTGGCTACAAATTAGGACGAGAGAATAGTATGAGAGGTACAAAGTAAAGAGAAGGTAAGTTAAGCGTAAGATAAAGGAACCAAAGAGGAGAGCAGATATGAAATGGGATAGGAATATAACAGAAAAAATTGAAAGCAATAAAAAGATGTTTTGGAAAGAAATTAAAAGAGGAAGAGGAGGTGAATCAAGTAGAGAAGAAAAAGTAAAATGTGCAGATGGAGAGGTGATAATGGAAGCTTAAGGCAGTGAGAGGAAGGTGGGCAGAGTATTTTAGGAAGTTGCTAAATGTAAAGGAAGATAAGGAGGGAAAGGTAGTTGCAGTGGGAAGCGCTAAGAAAATGAAAGTGATGGGTGAGGAAAATGGAGGAGAAACAGGGAAAGATGAGGTGAGAGCAGCTGTTAGGGTGATGAGAGCAGGTAAGGCGCCTGGGTTGGATGGATGCTATACAGAATGTCTGAAGAAAGGAGGTACAGTTATGGTGGACTGGCTGGTGAGGTTATTTAATGTTTGTTTAAGAGAGAGTAAACTGCCTGTATCGTTCCGCTTTACAAGGGAAAGTGGGACAAGTGTGAGTGTAGTAGTTTCAGAAGGATCAGCTTGTTGAGTGTAGTTGGGAAGGCTTATGGGAGGGTCTTGATTATGAGGTTTAGGAGAGGAACAGAGGGAGTAATTGGTGAGGAACAGTGTGGTTATAGGACAGGTAGGGGTTGTGTAGACCAGATTTTTGTGGTAAGACAGATATGTGAGAAAGCTATAGGAAAAGGTAAGGATGTTTTTTGGGCTTTTATGGATTTGGAAAAGGCTTATGACAGGGTAAACAGGAAGGCACTGTGGTAGGTACTGCAGATATATGGGATAGGAGAAAAGCTGTTAAGAACAGTCAAGAGTTTTTATGAGAGTAGTAGAGCTTGTGTTTGGATTAGAAATGGAGAGAGTGAATGGTTTGAGGTAAAGGTGGGACTTCGTCATGGATGTGTTATGTCGCCCTGGCTGTTCAATCTATACATGGATGGGGTGGTGGGTCAAGGGTTGGAGATGGTTAAAGAAAATGGAGAAAAGTGAGAAATAAGCCAGTTGCTGTTTACTGACGACACTGCGCTTGTAGCATGATCAGAGGAGGGACTGAGGAAGTTAGTGTCAGAGTTTGAGAAGGTGTGTGAAAGAAGGAAGCTGTGGATAAATGTGGGTAAAAGTAAGGTGATGAGATGTACAAGGGGAGAGAGCGACAGCAGGCTGAAAGTGAGCATTAAGGGAGAGAGACTGGAGGAAGTGGATAGATTTAGATACTTGGGTGCGAATGTGGCAGGAAAGGAAGGAGTGGGGGTGGAGGTAGAATGTAGATTGAGAGAAGCGAGTAAATGCCTTGGTGAATTAAAAAGTGTAATGAGAAATAGATATCTGGGAATTATGCTAATAGGGGGTTATATGAAGGAGTGATTGTGCCAACAGCACTGTATGGGGCAGAAACATGGAACATAAGAGAGGAAGAGAGGAGTTTGAATGTGTTTGAGAGGAAATGTCTGAGAAGTATGATAGGGGTTACTAGGCTAGATAGAGTGAGAAATGAGGAGGTGAGGAGGAGAACAGGGGTGGAAAGGGAGTTGGGAGATAGGGTTGATGAGAGAGTATTGGGATGGT
>NC_134786.1:35753290-35778290 GCF_046742065.1 Oratosquilla oratoria | reverse complement strand
TGAAAAAAAAATTGTTTTTACATTTACGAACATACACTCACAGTATTCTGAGGAATCTAACATAAATATATATTCTAGTGAAATACATACAACAAATAAAAAACACTACAGTCCAAGACAATGGACTACACTAATACCTGCAAAATCACACGTGCTGTAACGATCAGCAGCGTCGAAGGGGTGAGACCAGGAAAGTGAGGTCCAAAGGGGGGGGGGGATGCAGTAGATAAGAGAGAGGGTCGGCGGGGGCCGGTGACCTTTATGTAGTCGAGGGGGGCGTGGCTTAGCGATTCATGGTCATGCTTCTAAGCCGAACGTATGGCGTACGTTATCATACGTATGAGCAACGTTGCGATGATGAAACGGCTTCAAAACTTTGATTGTAGCAGGCGGGAGATTTGAAAGTCTCACTCGATTCACGGTTGGCTATAACACCCCCCTCCGGAAGTCCAGCGTAATGGGGGGCAGCTAGACTAGGGATTCCTTAGTCACCGTGAATCGTCTAGGAGGCTGATCGCTCCCCTAGACAGAGTGTTAGCAATGATGTTGTCCTCTCCTTTGATGTGGACCATGCGAAATTTAAGGGTTAGAGGACAAGGGCCCACCGGAGGACTCGTTGATTGGAAAGACAGCCCTCTCGATGAAGGTAAGAGGGTTGTGGTCGGAGTAGACGAGCGTTAAATGACCAGGATACGTCAGGCAACAATCGAAATGTTTGAATGTAGAGACGAGGGCTAAGGCTCCTTCTTCACGTCAAAATATGATCGCTGGTAGGGTAGCAGTTTGGCAGAGTAGTAACACACGGAGTGTAAAACCCGGGTTTTGTCGTCTGCCTGCAGCAAGACTCCTCCTATCCCTTCTCCCGATGCGTCTACGTGGAGAGCAAAGGGTTGAGAATAGTAAGGGGGTCTTCAACACCGGCTCGCTACTCAGGAACTGCCGAAGGGTCTCGAAGGAGCGTTGGTAGACTGAAGACCAGACAAATTTCTCCTTGGGACTGGTGAGGGCTGTGATAGGGGTCGCAATGGAGGAAAAGTTGCGGCAGAAACGGAGGAAGAATATCGCCATCCCCAAGAACCGTTGGAAAGATTTCCGGTTGTAGGGTACGGGGAAGTCCAGGATAGCTTCCACGTTTGCCTGCTTAGGTCGGTATTGTCCGTTTTCCACCTCATGCCCCAGGTATGATATTGTCGCCCTGCCAAAGATAGACTTAGAGAGGTTGACGACAAATCCAGTTGTGGCGAGTCGATCAAGAAGGGCGTCCAACTTGCGGAGGTGTTCTCCCCAGGTATCTGGTAAAATATGGATATCGTCTAGATAAGGAAATGTGTCAAGGAGGCCGGAAATAGTATAAGTGATAGCACGTTGGAATGTGGCAGGGGCATTGCACAGCTCGAAAGATAGAACAAGGAAGTTAAAAAGACCGAAAGGGATAATAAAGGAGGATAGGGTTTGGGCTCTGGGGGTTAATCTAATTTGGTAGTAGCCTCTAATCAGGTCCACCTTAGAGATGAAAGGAGCTCTTCCCACTTAACCCACGTGGGCGTCGATGCGGGGTAACGGGTAGCAGTCCTTGACTGTCATCGCGTTGAGCTTCCGGTAGTCGACACAGAGCCTCCACTCGTCATCATCTTTCTTCGGGACTAGAAGCGTCGACGATACCCAGGGTGAGCAGCTGGGTTCAGCTCGTCCGTTCTCCAACAGGTAGGCCACTTCTTTCAGCATCTTCTCTGCCTTGTGGGGGTTGAGGCGATAAGGGGTCTGGCGGATAGGAAGGGTATTAGGGTGCAATTCTATATCATGGGTAATGGTGGTGCACAGTCCTGGTTTATCTGAGAAGACGGAGGGGTGTTTTTCGAATAACCGAATTATGCTTTCCCGTTTCGTTTCATCTAGGTGCGCAAGACACTTACTAGGGTCTTCAAGGAGGGCAGAGTTGGACTTGAGAGCAGTCGTCTCGATCTCTCGAAAATTAGGATCATCGGTAAGGGGGTGTTATACAAGGCATGATACTGGTCTCACAAGCACATCAGTAGGCTTTCTACGGACGTACTCTTTCATTAGACTGATGTGAACAAGTCTGGAGTCTTTACGACGGTCAGGAGTGAGGACTACGTAATTTTGCTTATCCAGCCGATGAGAAACTACATATGGACCTGAAATTTGAGAGAAAGAGGGGTCCCTGGGACTGGTAAGAGAAGGAGTACCTCATCACCTAGATTGAATTTCCTAACTTTAACCTTTTTATCAAAATGAGCCTTCAGTTTTTGTTGAGATGTCTTTAAATTTTTCAAGGCAATGCTTCTTACTATGTGCAGTTGACTTTTTAATTGATCCAAGAACTGATTCACTGTCTGGTTAGGATAATTAGGAGTTTCCTGGTACTACGGTTCTTTTAGAACATTGAGAGGCCCTCTTATCTGGCGCCCGTAGAGCAGTTCAAAGGGAGAGTATCCCAATGACTGTTGAACCGTCTCTCTGACCGCGAACAGCATTAGTGGTAACCCCTCATCCCAATCTGAAGAGGATTGATTGCAATATTTTTTTAGCATTGACTTGAGAGATTGATGAAAACGTTCTAATGCCCCTTGTGATTCCGGATGATAAGTAGAGGACAGGATTTGGGAAATACCTAGCTCTTTTAGGATACTGGCAAAGAGGTCGCTCGTGAAGTTAGTTCCTCGATCGGATTGAATTTCTTTTGGCAATCCTACTTGAGTAAAGAATTTCAACAAGGTGTCAGCTATAACTTTGGCATTTATTTTCTTAAGAGGAAAAGCTTCAGGATACCTCGTTACCGGGCACATGACAGTAAGAAGGAATTGATTTCCCTTTTTAGTCTTAAGCAGGGGTCCAACACAGTCTATAATAGTTCTGTCAAAGGGCTCATCTGAAACTGCCTGCTTATCATCGGAAGTGGCAAGGGAACCTACTGATGGCTTTACAAAATTGCTTCCCCGCTGTACGTTCAACCTGTTCAATACTGAAAATTGATCGTCAAGTAGGGCTGCTTCAGTTAAATCAAGAGCATCTTGCTCATTTAAATGAAGCTTGACTTGAATGGAATTCTACGTTTAAATTCCTCGAGGACCATCTTGCTAACGAGTTGACCATAAGTTTTTACTTTGGTGGCAGAGAGCCATTATTCAAAGATTCTGAGCTTTTCATAGACAAATTCGACAAAGGTCGAGTTAGGTGATTTCGTCAAATTTCGTAACTTTTGACGGCAAGACTCAGGGGTAACTTGATAGGCATTGAGGATACTAGATTTGACTAATTCATAGGAAGAGTACTCCTCAAGACTGTTGAAGACTTTGGCGACTGTTCCTACCAATTTGCTTTGAATAATCCATACCCATTCTTCTACTGGCCAGTTTAAGTGCTCAGCTAGACGTTCAAATTGCTTAAAGAAGTATTCTGGGTCTGACTCATTAAAGTTGGGGTTAGAGGCAACTTGGTTATTCAATAGGAGGGCAGATTTATTATTCCCATCTATGTCAGCTAATGTTAGTTTACGCTAGTATTCTAATCTTATTTCTTTTTCACGCTCACGTTGTCTTTCTCTGTCACGTTCCTCCTTTCTCAGCTCAAGCTCACGGTCCATCTCTCTGTCCTATCGTTCTTTCTGTCTCCTCGTTCTTTCTCTCTGTCCTCTCGTTCTTTCTCACGTTCTCTTAATTTCATTCATTCAAGCTCCCGATCTTTCTCTCGTTCCTCACTTTCTCGTCTCATTCTTCCTCTCTCTAGTTTAATATTCTCTAATTCTAAAGATACAACTGATCTATTCAAGGGAGAGTGGGGGAAGCGTGGGCTTCAGGCTGAAAGGAGGGTCACTGTTGCTTACATTTGGGTCTCTTTCAGTTACGTCACAAGCACTCTTCTGGTGAATTAATTTGAATGCGTCTGCATCTAGTTCAAATAAAACTACGAGGTGTTCAATAACCACTCTTTTAAGTTCATCCTTTCTTAAGTCTCCAATTTATTTTTTTATGAGATCACACTCTAACTGATCCACTAAAGGATCATTAACAAAATTATCTCTTTTGAAAACCATTTTAACGGTAAGCAGGGGCTAAGTTTAATTTAAGGTGGTTGAATAGATCTTTACTCGTAGAATTCCACTCCAGAGAATTAGTGTTAACCAAATCTTGGAATTCATATATAAAAATGGTATTCACTGTTCTGGTGGAGTGAAATTGATGATGGGTCTCTGTAAGTACCCGGTCTATGAACATTTATTCTATAGACGGTATGTAAACTAAGATATCAGCGCTAAGAACTATACGCCCGAAACTACGGATAGTCTGCTAAGAAGTTCCCGATAGGAAAGAGGAAAGTTCATACACAGACTGTCGCTGTAACAGAATATGACTAACTAATGGTCTGAATCTTAGAATACATGGCTTACTGTGCAGGTAGAGTGAACTTTAGAAGCTGTAGGGGGATAGTATGAATCTCCTAAGCATGGATACTGACGAAAAGGTCACTATAACGGGGTCATAACAACGGATTGACGGAAGGCTACAGCAAGTGGGTAGTTTGAAAGGTCGCTCGTTAACTCGGGAGGGATTGGTAGTTGAATAACGGAAATTATTTGGGTGAGTTACTGCGAACTTGATAAATAGAGGTTTTCCTTTGGAACCGATTGAAAATGTTGGGCATATGTCAGGGTCTCACATTTCGAATAAACGACACCTTAATGTTTTATATCCTATCATCTAACCAAACGTAATATTGGTATTTTAAACACAAATAGAACATGTATAAATAGTTCAGTGATAATGAGTGTATGGGATTAATGAACCAAAATGGTGATCTCACGTGTTACTGAGGATTGACGTTAAGTGGTTAGCAAACTTCGATATTACCTACAGATCGTTAATTTATTTCACTTAAATATAAATTACCATCCCTTGGCAGCCCCCCAATTGTCATAGGCTTGCTAGGTTTGGCCTAAGTTGATGGAAGGTATGTAACTAATTTCGAGTCTAGGGGTAAGTCGAATTCCAGTTTGGGAGCAAGCCCGTATAAAAAAAAAAAAAAAAAAAAAAGTGGAACGTACAGAGATTACAGGTACATTACGGTACGTTCTTAATATAGTCGAGGGGGACGTGGCATAGCAATTAATGGTTATGCTTCCAAGCCGAAAGTATGGCATACGTTGTCATACGTATGAGCAACGTTGGGATGATGAGACGGCTTCAAAACCTCGATCATAGCAGGAGGGAGATTTGAAAGTCCCATTCGATTCACGGTCGGCTATAACAATATATATATATATATATATATATATATATATATATATATATATATATATACATATATATATATATATACATATATATATATATATATATATACACACATACACACACACACACACACACACACACACACACACACACACACACACACACACACACACACACACACACACACACATATATATATATATATATATATATATACATATATATACATATAAATGTATATATAAAACAAATCAGCCATCCTGAGTCCACTGCTGAACAAAGGCCTCCTTCATAGCATTCCATGATTCACACGACCGTGCTATCCTCTGCCACGTCACTCCTGTAAACTTCTCAATCTCGTCTCTCCATCTCCTGTCTGGTCTTCCTCTTCCACGCTTCCCATCTCGCGGCGTCCACTCAGTAACACACTTGCTCCATCACTCATCAGTCGTTTGTACTAACTTACCTGCCGAATTCCACTTCCTCTCTTTCACCGCCTCCACAATATTTTTCACTAGTCTTCTCTCTCCCCAACTTGCTCTCTTTTGGTTTCTTAGCTTTATTCCCATCATTGATCTCTCCATTCTCAAATGTGCAGTCCTTAGCTTTGTTTCCATTGCCTCCGTCAGTTTACAAGTCTCACGCCCGTAGATTATTGCTGGCAGAATGCATTCATTGTAAAATTTTAGTTTCAAACATAAAGGTAGAGAGCCTATCAGGATTTTATTATAGGTACCAGACACTTTCCAACCAATTGTAATACATCTTTTTATTTCATTATCATGATTTTTGTCACTTTCACCATTTGGCCTAAATAATTATACTCCTCAACTTTTTCAAGACTCTCACCATCAATTAATTTTTTTTTTACTTTGAACTTTCGTGTTGAAGATTACTTTGATTTTGACCTTATTCCTTTTTAAACCTACTTTGTGACTTTCCTTCTTTAGATCACTCAGCATATCTTGCAAGTCTTCTGCTCTTTCTGAAATAAGAATAACGTCATTCGCAAATCTGAGGTGGTTCAAATATTCGCCATTAATCTTCAAACCTTTCTTTTCCCAACTCAACTTTCTCAAAATATCTTCAAATGAAGCTGTAAATAATTTGGGTGAAATGGTATCGCTTTGCCGTACTCTTTTTTTTTATCTTTATATTTTCTGAATCTTTCTGTAGTCGAACTATAGCTGTACCTTTCGCATAAATATTTCCTAAAACCCTTATGATCTGTTCGTTGATACTCTGATTGCGTAGCGAGTTTAGTATTGCTATTTGTTCTACCGAGTCAAAGGCCTTCTCGTTATCTACGAAACTAAACAGAGAGGTATATTGTATTCTGTCGTTTTCTCTATTAGTTGGTTAATCGCCTGCAAATGGTGTAGAGTCGAGTATCCGCTCCTAAAACCTGCTTGTTCGCTTGGTTGGTTTCCATCTAAAACTTGACTCAGTCTATTTGTAAGGATCTTGGAGAATATTTTATAGCAAGCTGATCGGTTGATATCTACTAAGGTCCTTCTGGTCTCCTTTTTTATGAAGCAAAATCACTATAACATTACACTACGATTCAGGAACACTTTCTTGACGTAAGCACTGGGTGTGCAACTGAGCTAACTTAATATGAACTTCTTTCCCTGCGTCTTTCAACAGATCTATCGATATACCAACTTCCCCAGGTGCTTTTCCTCGTTTCATATCTTTAGAGCAAATTCTACTTCTTCTTTTGTAATCCTGGTACACTACTAACGTCTACAGATGAATTTACTGACTCAACTACGGTCTTCGATGAGTAAAGCTCTTGGCAAAATTCTTTTACTCTTTTTACCATTCTGTCTCTGCAGTTCATGATTTCTCCATTTACATCTTACAAACATATCATTTGCGGTCTTCCTAAATCATGTCTGCGCTCAGTCCCTTTCATATTTTTACCTTTCCGAATAGTTTCCTCTATTTCATCCATGTTTTTCTTTCTTTTCTCTGATCTCTACCTTTTGTTGATAAGCTAGTTTAGTTCTACTTTTTCTATATCATCTCTCCTGTTTTTAATCTGCATTGTCCTCCTTCTTTTAATTAGGTCATTTGTAGCTTTAGAATATATGTTTTCTCTAATACTTTTTGTACTTCCTGCTTTCTCTGCCGATTTCCTAATGATATTCACTAAATTCAAATTCATATCTTCCACTGTGTCCTCGTTAGTTCTTGAAGCTTCGAATCTATTTTTAATTTCTAACTGAAATTCCTTCTTATTATCCTTAACATTTGCTAGACCGATTTTCTTTTTTAAAACTTGTTTATTTCATATACCTTTTGACATAGCTTTTGTAATAATGAAGATTCTTAATCCTCTCCACCACGTCAAGGTATCAACTCTCGGATAGGTATATATATATATGTATATGTATATATATATATATATATATATATATACATATATATATATATATATATGTTGACCATATTATGACAAATAATATTGAAGGTGAAAGAAGTAGATGAGGAGAAATGGGGGAATTTTACGCCTTAACGTTTCGACCCGTAGGGTCTTGATCACAAAGCTAACAATTCAAACGTAACCGGATATTTTATACACGGACGGGTCATCTTATGGGACGCTTCGGAGAGCTTGTTATTTTATTTGCGTATTCTTTTATTATTAATAAGCTTGTGGCTTTTGCTAAACATATAAAGCCTTCTCTATGGTTAATGTTGTTATTAGTGTTGATATATGCTGCCTCAATTGTCTTCCTTAATTTCTTGGATGATCCTTTATTTAATACGGTTGTGTTGTTCCAGACTGGAAGGTGACCATGTTTATCCACATGTATTACTATGGAGTTAGATGTCCTATGGGCTTTTACGTCATTTTTATGTTCGATGTCGGAATTCACAAAAAGAAATTTAGTGAATATCTAAACAAAAACTATATACTGTATGGAAAATGGATGATGTAGACAAAGGTTTTATTCAAGGTATTACCACATGCTAGCCTTGCCAAACAAGAACAAATGTGTTATTCCAAAAAGATTTCTCAATGCTTTAATTTGCCTAAATAAAGACAAAAATATTATAATCACAAGGTCAGATAAAGGAGGAGGCATAATAGTAATGAACCAACAAGACTACAATAATAAAATGTTAGATTTACTCAGTGACAGTGAAACTTACGAGAAAAAACATAATGGTTACGCGAAAAAAATGAAGGCGAAAAATTCACAGCAAAAGCGAGAAAAATATGAAAGAAATCAGAGAAATGGAAAAAACTATTAAACTTACTTGAAGAAGCACCTATACCACCAAGAATGCACGGCCTGCCTAAGATCCACAAAACAGGAATTCCTATGCGCCCCATTACTTCAGGAATCAATAGTGCACCTCATAAGTTAGCCAAATGTTTAGCTAAACCTTTATCCAATACTTTAGGAACTATTAGTGATGCACATCTACGAAATTCGTCGGATCTAATTAACAGAATAAAAGTTTTAGATTTCAATAACAAGAAACTAGCCAGCTACGATGTCACCTCTGTGTATACTCGAGTATCAATAAAAGGCGCTCTAAATGCTGTTGAACGAGTAGTAAATAATTTGAAAAATGAAGATCTACCCGTACCCAAAAAAGATTACCTCGAATTAATTTCTCTTTGTGTAGGATTTGGCGCTTTCACTTTTAATAATATTGAATACAGACAACATTCTGGCCTCGCCATGGGTAGTCCCCTTTCTGCAGTGTTAGCAAATTTATACATGGAAATACTCGAAACAGAAGAATACATGACTATAATGGGTAGGAATAGTAAATGGTTTAGGTATGTTGATGACATACTCGTAATTGTACCTAAGGATACAGACATTAACAACAAACTCAGGAGATTAAACAGTGTAAATGAAAATATACAATTTACTGCAGAAAATGAAAATAACGGAAAATTACCTTTCTTAGACACAATTATCCATAGAATAGATAAAAATGTGAAATTTTCAGTATACCGGAAACCCACCAATAAAGAAGACTATATACACTTCTACTCAGGACATGATGACAGAGCTAAAACAGGTATTATAATGGGTTTCTTCCTCAGAGCATTTCGTATATGCAGTAAAGAATTTCTAGATCCTGAATTACAACATATTACTGAGACTTTCATCAAACTCAAATATCCAAAAGGTCTCTTATGTAGGTTGAAAAAGAAAGCCAAAGAAATAATTAACAAAAGTAAAGATAAAAATAAGAATGATAATAAATGTAATAATGAAACCAGATATATCACAGTACCAAATTCTAATGTTAATTCATACCTAGACACTTTTCTCCTAAGAGCGGGCATCAAAATAGCCAGGACGTCAGGTAACAAAGTAGGACATTTGGTAACACGTAGCGACAATAATCCCACTAACTTTAACAGCGTTGTTTATAAAATCCCGTGTAAAAGCTGTCCCTCTTCATATTTTGGTGAATCTGGTCGCGGACTTAATAAAAGGATAAATGAACATAAAAATGACGTAAAAGCCCATAGGACATCTAACTCCATAGTAATACATGTGGATAAACATGGTTACCTTCCAGTCTGGAACAACACAACCGTATTAAATAAAGGATCATCCAAGAAATTAAGGAAGACAATTGAGGCAGCATATATCAACACTAATAACAATATTAACCATAGAGAAGGCTTTATATGTTTAGCAAAAGCCACAAGCTTATTAATAATAAAAGAATACGCAAATAAAATAACAAGCTCTCCGAAGCGTGTATAAAATATCCGGTTACGTTTGAGTTGTTAGCTTTGTGATCAAGACCCTACGGGTCGAAACGTTAAGGCGTAAAATTCCCCCATTTCTCCTCATCTACTTCTTTCACCTTCAATATTATATATATATATATATATATATATATATATATATATATATACATATATATACATATATATATGTATATATATATGTGTGTATATGTATATATACATATATATATATATACATATATATATATATATATATATATATATATATATATATATATATATGGCAGTGGTTGGCGCGGTCGTGTGAATCATGAAAAACTATGAAGAAGGCCTTTGTTCAGCAATGAACTAGGGATGGCTGATTTTATATATATATATATATATATATATATATATATATATATATATTATATATATATATATGTGTGTGTGTGTGTGTCAAATCAGCCATCCCGAGTCCACTGCTGAACAAAGGCCTCCTCCATAGAATTCTATGATTCACACGACCACGCCAACCACAACCACGTCACTTCTGCAAATTTTATAATATCGTCTCTCCACCTTCCTTCTGGTCTCCCTCTTCCAAGTTTCCCATCGCGCTGTGTCCACTCAGTAACACACTTGCTCATCAGTCGTTCGCACTAACTTACCTGCCCAATTCCACTTCCTCTTTTTTACAGCCTCTACAATATCTTTCACTCTAGTCTGCTCTCTCACCCAACTTGCTCTCTTTCGTCCTCTCATCGATAGTCCCATCATTAATCTCTCTATTCTTCTCCGTGCACTTTTTAGCTTTGTTTCCATCGCCTTCGTCAGTTTCCAAGTCTCACACCCGTAGATTATTGAAGGCCGAATAAATTGATTGGAAACTTTACGTTTCTAATATAAAGGTAGAGAGCCTTCAGAATTTTATTATACTTACCAAACACTTTCCAACCTATTGTAATACGTGTTTTTATTTCATTATCATGACCTTTTGTTACTTTCACCATCTGGCCTAAAAAATTATACTCTTCAATTTCTTCAAGACTCTCACTATCGATTATAATCTCTTTACTTTGAACTTTCGTGTTGAACATTACTTTGGTTTTACTCTTATTCATTTTTAACAGAGACTTTCTTTGTTCAGATCCCTCAGCATATCTTGCAAATCTTCTGCTCCTTCTGAAATAAGAATAATGTCATCCGCAAATCTGAGGTGGTTCAAATATTCGCCATTAATCTTGAAATCTCTCTCTTCCCAGCTCATCCTTCTAAAAATCTATTCCAAAGAAGCTGTAAATAATTTGGGTGAAATTTTATTGCCTTGCCGTACTCCTTTCTTGATATTGATCTTTTTTGTATCTTTATGTAGTGGAGTTATAGCGGTACCTTTTGCATAATACTTTTATAAAATCCTTACGATCTGTTCGTTTGTACCTTGCTTCCGTAGCGAGATCAGTATTGCTATTTGTTCTACCGAGTCAAAGGTCTTCTCGCAATCTACAAAAGCTAAACAGAGTCGTTTTCTCGATTAGTTGGTTCATCGTCTGCAAATGGTCTAGAGTCAAATATCCGGTTCTAAAACCTGCCTGTTCTCTTGGTTGATTTCCATCTGAAACTTGACCTAGTCTATTTGTAAGGATGTTAGAGAATACTTATATATATTTGATAGCAAACTACAAATGGACTAATTAAAAGAAGAAGGACGATGCAGATTAAAAACAGGAGAAACGAAATGGAAAGGGTAGTACTAGACAAGCTTATTAACAAAAGACAAAGATCGGAGAAAAGAAAGAGAAGCATTGAGGAAATAGAGGAAACTATTTGGAAAGGTAAAAGTATTAGAGGGACCAAGCGCAGATATGCTTTAGGAAGACCGCAAATGATATGTTTGAACGTTAGAAATGGAGAAATAATTAAATGCAGAGACAAAATGGTAAAAAGAGTAGAATTTTTTTCCAAAAGCTTTACTCGTCGAAGACCGTAGTTGAGTCAGTAAATTCATCTGTAGACGTTATTAGTGTAACAGAGATTACAAAGGAAGAGGTAGAATTTGCTCTAAAATTATGAAATGAGGAAAAATACCTGGACAAGATGAAATATCGATAGATATGTTGAAAGACGCAGGGAAAGAAGTTTATATTAAGTTAGCTCAGTTGTACACCCAGTGCTTACGTCAAGAAAGCGTTCTAGAATCATGGTCCAGATGGACCTTAGAATGTATATATATATACATATATATATATATATATATATATATATATATACATATATATATATATATATATATATATATATATATATATATATATATATATATATATATATATAAGGAAGAGGACTGTACGGAATCTATTTGGGTAGAGATTATAGGCAAGAATAAGAAAGTTATTACTGGCGTCTTGTAAAGACCTCCTAAACTCAGCAGTGAGCAGACTGATCCCCTGATTCATGAAATCCAGTACAAAAACGTTGTGATCATGGGAGATTTTAATTATAGAAACATTGACTGGGAAACTTTAATAGGAGATCGTGAAGCGAAGAAATTCCTAGATGTGGTGCAAGATAATTTCATAAAACAAGTGATTACCGATCCTACGAGGGGACAAAATACCCTGGACTTAATTTTAACTAATAATGAGTACCGAACTAGCAGCGTAATAGTGGGAGATAGTCTAGGCTCTAGCGATCATCAAGAAATAAGGTTTAATTTTATTTGGAAAAAATAAAAAAGTACGAATAACGTTCAAATACCAGACTTCAGGAAAATAAACTTTGACAATATAAAAACCTATTTGAAATTGAATACGAAATGTCATGCGGACGCTTTGAACATTGTCGGGTCTCGGTGCGTAACTGGGAGTCAGGTCAGGTCTAGGGCTCGGGTCATGGAGGGTAATATGCATACCTTAGGTCAGGTTATTTGGGGGCGAGGGCTAAACAGTCAGATCAGCGATTTTAAAGAAATGTATAGCAATCTAAGTGATCTAATTATCAATGCACAAAACACATTCATCCCCCTAAATTCAATACAGAAAAATAGTAATACTCCCAAATGGATGACGGACAGATTGAAACATGAGATTGGAATGAAAAGAAGACTTTACGTAAAAATAAAAAACGGGGAATCACACCTTAGATCAAGATATAACGAAATGGCAAAGCTGGTTAAAAGGAATACACGTACAGCGAAACGTAATTATGAAATCAAGGTTGCCAGTCAAGCAAAATCCAACCCAAAGGGTTTCTTTCACCTCTATAGAACAAAAAATAAAGAAAGAATAGGATCAATTAAAAACGATGAAAATGTCATGATAGAATCAGATGAAAAATTGAGTGAAGAGTTTAACAATTATTTTTTATCGGTGTTTACTAATGAGAGGTTAGATAAAGTACCTGACTGCGATCCGATTTTCAGAGGGGATGAAGAAATTAGTCTATCTAATATCAGCATTAGTAAAGAAGTAGTCAAGCAGATTGAAAGACTTAAAGCTACAAAATCTCCGGGTCCAGACGAAATTTTTCCAAGAATGCTTAAGGAGCGTAAATTTGATATCTGCGACCAGTTAATTGAAATATTCAATAAATCGGTAGACACTGGTTTTGTGCCAACTGCTTGGAGGCAGGCAAACGTTGTTCCTGTTTTTAAGAAGGGAGATAGATCGTCTGTATGCAACTACAGGCCAATCAGTTTGACATCGGTTATAGGAAAAATGCTTGAATCAATAATAGTAAATAGACTCAGAGAACACATCGAAGGACATAATTTAATTCGTGATTCACAGCATGGTTTCACCAAGGGTAAGTCATGTGTGACTAATCTTCTATCCTTTTACACTAAAGGATATAAGGCGTCAGATAACAATGATAATTACAATGTTATTTACCTTGACTTTAGCAAAGCGTTCGACAAGGTGCCACACCAGAGACTACTAAATAAAATCAAAGCCCATGGCATAGGAGGAAAAGTGTTAGAATGGATTAGAGCTTGAATTAGTAACAGAAAACAGCGGGTCACCATAAATGGAATAAAATCTAGGTGGGGCAATGTTACTAGCGGGGTCCCCCAGGGCTCGGTTTTGGGTCCCTTGTTGTTCATTATGTACATAAACGATTTAGACGATGGGATAAATAGTGATGTCAATAAGTTTGCGGACGACACTAAAATAGGACGCCTAATTAGGTCAGGAGACGATGCAGAGATTCTGCAGGATGATCTTAATAAATTTATAACATGGTCGGTGAAATGGCAAATGAACTTCAATACCTCTAAGTGTAGCGTATTAAACGTAGGGATACACAACACTGAAAATAGACACAGCTTAGATAACACGTTTTTAGAAAAATCTGAGTGCGAGAGGCACTTGGGAGCTCTGGTGAGTCCGGACCCTAAAACCAGGAAAAAGTGCATTAGCGCCAGAAATAAAGCTAACAGGGCATTAGGTTTCATTACTAGGACGGTAACGAATAGAAGTGCAGAGGTAATTATTAAATTCTATCTAGCGATAGTTAGACCCATACTTGACTATGCGGTACAGTTTTGGTTTCCATCCTACAGAGTGGGCATAAATTCACTAGAATCAGTACAGAGAAGAATAACCAAAATGATACATGGACTCAGAAATTTGCCTTACGAAGAGAGGCTTAGGCACCTAAACTTACACTCTCTAGAAAGACGCAGAGTGCGGAGTGATCTAATAAAAGTGTTCAAGTGGATCAAAGGTTATAACAAGGGTGATGGAAACAAGGTCATCATAATAAAACAACAGGGCAGGACTCACAGTAATGGGTATAAACTGGACAAATTTAGATTTAAGAAGGAAATAGGTGGGAATTGGTTTACTAATAGGGTGTTCGATGGATGGAATAAACTTAGTAACCATGTAGTAAGCGCTGAAACTATCAGTTGTTTTAAAAAAAGATTAGACAACTTTATGGATGGGGATGACAGGTGGTGATGGATACGGAGCTGCCTAGTGTAGGCCTTATGGTCTCTTGCAGTCTCCTTTATTCTTATATTCTTATGTTCTTATGTGCGTGTGTGTGTGTGTGTGTGTGTGCAGCATGTGGCAGCTTATGTAGCTGAAGTTTCCGCTGAAACATGGAAAAGAGTTGGCCAGAATTTCTGCGTCCGCGTGAAAGCATGTTTCAACAGAAATGGGGCTCATATCGAGCATGTGGACTACCAGAAGTTTGTTTGACTTTCAGACATAATCCAACCTTATTGACTTTATGTATCTCGCGTATTGAGCTTGTTATTCAAAGTCTGTCTGAATAAAGACCAATCAAACTAGTTACATCTTTTTTGGAGCTCCCTGTAAATCCCTCTAACTATATATATTTTGAAGATAAATAAACTAGATACATTTCTTCACCTTTCAGCTTTAGACATTTATTGTCAATCCACACACACACACACACACACACACACACACACACACACACACACACACACACACACACACACACACACACACACACACACACACACACACACACACACACACACACACACACACACACACACACACACACACACACACACACACACACACACACACACCCGGTGGCGGATTGGTAAAGCACTGGCCTCACAAGCCGGAGAACCGGGGTTCGATTCCCCGGTCGGGCGGAGACAAGTTGGGTTTGTCTCCTTTCACGTGTAGCCCCTGTTCACCTAGCAGCGAGTAGGTACGGGACGTTAGTCAAGGAGTTGTGACCTTGCATTCCCGGTGTGTGGAGTGTGAGTGGTCTCAGACCTACCCAGAGATCTGCTAATAATGAGCTCTGAGCAAAAAAAAAAAAAAAATCCAATTTTGAATTGATCCATTAAAAAATACTGTTTTCACATTTTTCATGCGGTACATTTTCCATTGATACATGTAACTTTTCTCCACAAATTCTATCAAAATTAAAACAATCAGCATTTGCCCGCAGCAACAAGAAAAGGAAAAAAAATATATTATGTAATTTTGAATTAATACATAAAAAAAATGTTTTCGCATTTTTCGTGCGTTACATTTTCCATTGAGTTATATTGATACATGTAATTTGGTAATTTGGCTAGTATATATATATGTATATATATATATATGTATATACATATATATATATACACACACATATATATATATATATATATATATATATATATATATATAGAGAGAGAGAGAGAGAGAGAGAGAGAGACAGACAGACAGACACGGGGGGAGGAGAAACAGAGGCACGGGTCACAAAATACACAGATAGACACGCACATGTACACGCACACAAATACCCTTAAGGTGTTGTGAGTGAAAAGTAAAATGCCTTGTGCGTGAACGCTGGCCACTGTCAGTGCGCCCTTCCTTACACACTGACTGTAGCAGTTTCCAGGTTGTAATACTTTGATGATTTGGCTATGCTAGATCTGGCGTTTTACGGTGGTTAATAACAATACAGCACCATTACAGTGATAAATACTGTGTAATTAAATATTTATACTGCATTTTGTGGCAGACCCTGGCAGCATGATATATTTTGATAGACTTTCGTGTATTCTGGCTGACTTTGTCGGACCATGGTGAACTATGAAAGACTCTGTCGGACTGTGGCGGACTGTGGCAGACACTGTCGTACTTTGAGGGATTCAAGAGGACTCTGGTGAACTATAAAAGACTCTGAGAGACTCTGACGGACTGTGTCAGATTCTGACGGTCTCTAAGGTAAACCTGACGGATTCTGACCGATTCTGACAGACTGACGGATCCTGACTGATTCTGACAGACTGACGGAGTTTGATGGACAAATCTCGGCGGACAGGATCTGGCGGACAGCCTCCGGTGAACAGACTGACAGAAAAATTGATGTAAAGAGACGGGAGATAAAAATCATTAAAATCTATGGGCAAATAAAGCAGCAAGCTTGAACTGGAATTTTAGATTCAGTTCAACAAGAAGAATAACTCCAACAGACAGAGACAAACTGAAGATTTCAACAAAGATGGACATACAAAAGAGGTTCTCAAGGGTCCTACAGAAGCATAGGTGGCAATTCGAAAAGCGGCTGAAAAAAAAAAAAATAAAAATAAATAAATAAATAAATAAATTAATTAATTAGATAAATAGATAAATAGATAAATGAATAGAATAGAATAAAATAAAATAAAATGAAATAAGATAAAACAAAACAAAACAAAATAAAACAAAATAAAGTAAAATAAAATAAAACAAAATAAAATAAAGTAAAATAAAACAAAATAAAATAAAGTAAAATAAAATAAAACAAAATAAAATGAAATAAGATAAAATAAACAAATAATGATAACTATGATAACAACAATAATAATAACAAAAGTACAGGGAACTAGGTGGACATTCAATCTGTTAGCAATTCTAGAGGTCCAGAGTCTATGATAAGTTAATGAAATGTTGCATTAGCCTTCTCAAAATAGTGACGTACTTTAGAATTATGTTTCGAGGTTACGAGGTATTATTTAATGTCTGCACACACACATACATATTCGGCTGGCCGGCCGGTCCTTTTCGCTTGGCTCCTTCAGTCGACCAATCTTTTTCTTTACTTGATCAAATTTGATTTTGTTTTATTCTATCTTATTTAATTTAATTTTATCTTGGTTTATTTAATTTAATTTTCTATTTAATTTTATCTATTTCATACTTTATTTTCTTTCCCCTCCAGCCGGCTAGCTCTATTCATCTTTCAGTTCCCGGCTGGCCGGTTTTATTCTTCTTCCTGTCCCTGGCCAGCCAGGTTTCTTTACTCTTATCATTCCCGGACGGGCAGCTGTATTCATTTTACTGTTCCCGGCCGGCCAATTTTATTTTTCTTCCCGTCCCCGGCTGGCCTTTCTTCTTTTTTTTCCCGTCCCTGGCCAGCCTGCCTTATTCCTCTTGCCGCTACAGGCTACTGGTTATATTCCTCTTCTCGGTCCTGTTTCTTTTCCCTGCTCCCTGCTGGCCGGCTTTATTCTTTTTACCGTTCCCGACCGGCCGGATTTTTATTTCGTCTTGTACCTGACTACCTGGTCTTGTTTCTATTTCCGCCTTCGGGCGGCCGGCCGGTCCTGTTCCTCTTCTTTACACGGCTGGTCGGTCCTACTCCTCTTCCCGTTCCCTGGCCTGCCGTATATATATTTTTTCTTCTTTCTGTCCCCGGCCAGCCGGCCCTTTTACTTTTCCCTCTTTTGGCCGGCCGGTTTTTTTTTTCCTTCTTCTTTTCTCTGCCCGTCCTTGGCCGACCGGTCCATATCTTGTCTTGTTCTTTTGTCTTAGGTCCCGCCCAGCTAATGGCCAAAACCGCTCAAAAAGTTTTCGTTGTTATATCGTAAAGGACATTCAAGATGGTTCCAACGAACTCAATCATTAGGTCATCCCACAACGAAACAAATTCAACGCAATTTACAAATCCTCAGCTTTTATCAGTGTCAAACCCTTCCGCTTTATTAATGTTGAATTCTATAAAACCAGTAGCTCCGCTTCAACTGAATAAAGTAATTCGGTGTTGATTAGAACTGGGTCGTGGATGTAGTCCTAGTGTTTTAGTGAGTTAAATGTGATAGATCTAGGACCGCTGCATATTTTTGGTTCAACCACTGAACTGTATTGACGCTCCGTTGGCCAAAGGAAACCAGGTGGCACTAATGCACAATAGAATCAATGAAAGGAGTTAGTATACCAAAAAAGATGATCAAGGTAATCTTGTTTTATCATTACTGAGTTTTTTTTGTTTTTATTTGTTTGTTTTTTTTACTTGATAATGTGTTAACTGATTTTTAATTGTGGTGTAATCGGAAGCATGTTGGTTTTTCATTCATTTATTTGTGAGTTCGAACACCGCACTCTTATCTGATTCCCAGCAGCGGCTGTTACCTGCCTCAGTAGTCGAAATGCCTAGGGCAAAAGTGACGGCTTCGGTCACAGCTACACGCCTCCTGGCGTGGTCTTCCTTACCTTTCCTTCTATGATTCAATCACCTCCCTTATAAAAGGGAAAGGGCTTTTGTTATAGAGATAGGTATAATGTATCCGCATAGCAATATATGTCAGAAGGGTTAATGAGGCCTAATTAAATTCCAATTATGCAAAAATCCAAGTGTGTATATTCTACAGTTGTACAAGTACCGTGAGATCTTGGCGTTTCGTAGTCCCATTGAAGGGTTTCGATGGTTACATTATATAAATGGCAACGTCCAACTCTACTGACTATCACACTCATCATTGCAATATAACTGCTTAGCAAAGCACTTTGTAAAGTAGTGCACAGGTAGCGAGGCCCAATTGTACTGTAAAATAGTCTCAAGTCATAAGGTGGGAATATAATGCAAGATGCGTGGATAAAAACTATTAATAGTTGATCTATATAGTTATCCTTTCTGAACCTCACGTATTTTATATAAACCTTGTCTGTCTTTAGAAAAATCTGTATGATTTTCCGTAATGTTACTTGAGCTTTAGTCTGCTTATTTGTCTATTATTCTTACATTTTTCCCTCCAGTTTTATAAAACACTAAAGCTTTCTTTCAGCCCCACACTGAATTTTGCTTCTCGCCTGTATTTTTCAAAATAATCTACGTAGATATTCTGCAATATCCTGCATCCCTTTTGCAACATTTATTCAGTAATTAATTCCCTTTCAGCACGTTTTACTCTTCCAATATTTTAACCAATTTCTCAACCTGGCATACCTCTGTCTCTCTCTCTCTCCTCAATTATTTACAAATTTTCTTTCATTTTCTAACTTGCCGTGGTTTTTCTATTTCTATGTTCTTACAGATTTATAGTATTCTAAAGTAATATCTATAAATTATTTATTTAGTTACTTTACCCTTGATATCATTATTTTATCTTCTTTGTTTCATTATTTGATATCACCCAACAGCGGCGTAAAATTGCCAACGAATAGACAATTGCAATATGATTTGATGTTAAACACTTCATTCCCTCTCTATATCATATACACACGCAATCATATGCGAACAAGCATGCACGTACTAATATGCAAGCATACATATACAGAATGCAAAGACACGCAAACACATACCCATGAACACACGCGCATGAATAAGCGATTGTGCACACGTACACCCACGCAAGCACGCACCCACGCATTAACAGACAGGCGAGTGTATATATGCACACACACGCGCGCACACACACACACACACGCGCGAACACACACACACACACACACACACACACACACACACACACACACACACACACACACACACACACACACACACACACACACACACACACGCACGCACGCACACACACACACACACACACACACACACACACACACACACACACACACACGCACACACACACACACACACACACACACACACACACACACACACACACACACACACACACACACACACACACGTATATATATATATATATATATATATATATATATACATATATATATATATATATATATGTATATATATGTGTATTATACACACAGACGGACAGACAGACACACACATACGTATATATATATATATATATATATATATATATATATATATGTGTGTGTGTGTGTGTGTGTGTGTGTGTGTGTGTGTGTGTGTGTGTGTGTGTGTCTGTGTGTGTGTTTGTATATATATATACATATATATATGTATATATATGTATGTATGTATGTACATATATATATACATATATACATGTATATACATATAAACATATATATATGAGAGAAATACGCTAATGGCAGCGACATCAAACCGATAATTTTTATGACAGTTGCATGCGGGGCTCGAACCCGCTGTACCCGGCTATCCGTAAATTACCTGTACGGCGCCCTAGACCACTACACCACAGAGACTATAAAATCCTTGAAACCTGGAATCGAACTGATTCCCGAGGGAAGGAAAATCACTTATTACGGAGATCCGAATTCCTGTATTACTCAAGGACCAGCCCACCAGTGGTGTGGGGTAAGGACCGGGACGAACCCCTTTCACGCTTATCGCCATTGTAACTATGAGAGAAATACGCTAATGGCAGCGACATCAAACCGATAATTTTTATGACAGTTGCATGCGGGGCTCGAACCCGCTGTACCCGGCTATCCGTAAATTACCTGTACGGCGCCCTAGACCACTACACCACAGAGACTATAAAATCCTTGAAACCTAGAATCGAACTGATTCCCGAGGGAAGGAAGATCACTTATTACGGCGATCCGAATTCCTGTATTACTCAAGGACCAGCCCACCAGTGGTGTGAGGTAAGGACCGGGACGAACCCCTTTCACGCTTATCGCCATTGTAACTATGAGAGAAATACGCTAATGGCAGCGACATCAAACCGATAATTTTTATGACAGTTGCATGCGGGGCTCGAACCCGCTGTACCCGGCTATCCGTAAATTACCTGTACGGCGCCGTACAGGTAATTTACGGATAGCCGGGTACAGCGGGTTCGAGCCCCGCATGCAACTGTCATAAAAATTATCGGTTTGATGTCGCTGCCATTAGCGTATTTCTCTCATAGTTACAATGGCGATAAGCGTGAAAGGGGTTCGTCCCGGTCCTTACCCCACACCACTGGTGGGCTGGTCCTTGAGTAATACAGGAATTCGGATCACCGTAATAAGTGATCTTCCTTCTCTCGGGAATCAGTTCGATTCCAGGTTTCAAGGATTTTATAGTCTCTGTGGTGTAGTGGTCTAGGGCGCCGTACAGGTAATTTACGGATAGCCGGGTACAGCGGGTTCGAGCCCCGCATGCAGCTGTCATAAAAAAATAATATATATATATACATATATATGTATATATATGTATATATATGTATATATATATATATATATGTATATATATATATATATATATATATATATATATATATATATATATATATATATATGGCTGTATTCCTAATGGATCTTTACCTCTTTTGGATTGCATTATCCCCTACCACAATAATCGATTCAAATTTAAAGTATATCGCAAGGCAACTAATTAATGTTCTCATATTCATTATTGTTCTTTCCATCTTAATGGCGTTAAATAATCAGTTTTCTAAACTATTCTTCATAGAGCCTTACGTATCTTCCGCAATAAAAACATTGACAAAGAAATGAGAAATGTTTTTAATATTGGTATAATTTAGAACACCCTAAAGAAATCCTGGATATTACCTGCGCTTTTACATGGAAAACATTTCATAATTACTAAGCCAAAACTGAATTTTTCTAAAGAAAATCTATTGCTATTATCATTTCAAGAAAATTTATTAGATATCCCAGATTCATAATTTTTTTTTAGCGTAAATGTAGTTTTCCAGAATACCAGCACAATTAAACATTTGTTGATTAATAATTGTAACTTGCTTGAATTTTTTTTTTTTTTGTCACTGTCATCCCACCTGTAGTTTCTATTCACGTAATTCGTGAAACCTTTTCTGTCAACACCAATGTCGAATTTGAGACCCAGAGAAGGGGTTTGTTTCTCTGTGTCCGTAAGGATTTGGTCAGATAGGTTGACTATAAGATCTTCTATCCCTATATTGTTCCAATCACTCGAATCACATAGATTAGCGAGTTTCTTCTCTAATATATCACTTTGCATTGAATATTTGTGTTCTAGCCTCCGTAACAGGAATGGTGGAAAAACTACGTCACTGTTTCTGTCTCTAAGCGTATCTACTGTGTTTTCGAGGTCCTCACAAGCTTCCAATAAATAAAATTTAGCGCATTCGCTAAATGGTATTTCGTTCTTCTTGATTTGCTTGGGTGTCTCTCTTGGTATAACCTTCTCTGTTATGCAATTTTCCAGGAATCTGCGGCGAAGTAAGCAGCTGGGAGAAAACAGAGGTACTACATATGTAGGGGTCTACCCAAGAATAAATGTAGGACAATTGAGGCAGCCTACATTAGTTTCCATCCATGTAACAACCACCGTGATGGATTTGTCAAGTTAGTGAGTACAGCAAGCCACTTGTTTCTTCGCTTTACACTTGTCCCCCTTTCCCTTGTAAAGCGGAACTATACAGGCACTCCTCCAGTCCTCCGGCACTCTACCCTCTCTTAAACAAACATTAGATAACCTCACCAGCCAGTCCACCATAACTGTACCTCCTTTCTTCAGACATTCTGCATGGCATCCATCCAGACCAGGTGCCTTACCTGCTCTCATCATCTTAGCAGCTGCTTTCACTTCATCCTTCCCTATTTCTCCTCTATTTTCCTCACTCATCAGTATCATTTTCTTAGCGCTTCCCACTGCAACTACCTTTCCCTTCTTATCCTCCTTCACATTTAGCAACTCCCTAAAATATTCTGCCCACCCTCCTCTCACTGCCTTCTCTTCCATTATCATGTCTCCATCTGCACCTTCTACCTTTTCTTCTCTACTTTATTCGCCTCCTCTTCCTCTTCTAATTTCCTTCCAAAACATATTTTTATTGCTTTCAAAATTTCCTTTCACACTCTTACCCCACTTCACATCTGCTCTCCTCTTTGCTTCCTTTATCTTATGCTTAACATCCTTTCTCTTTACTTTGTACCTCTCATACGATTCCCTCGTCCTAATTTGTAGCCAATCTATGAATGCATGTTTCTTCTCTTCTACACATTTCTTTGCTTTCTCATCCCACCACTCACTACCCTTCCTTCTATTTCCTCCCGCTCTCCTTGTTCCAAACACCATCTTTGCACACCTTATGACTCCATCCTTGAACCATCCCCATTCCTCCTCCACTCCTAGTTCCACTCCATCCTTTACTCCCTCCCACTCCTCTTTCAGCTTCTTCTTATACTCATTCTCCTTTTTTCTCATTTAAGCAGTTCACTCTAAGTACCTCTCAACCTTCTGCCCTTTTCCTCTTTCTCCATCTATTCTCCACTCTCAATTTACCTTCCCCCAGAAAATGATCTGATATTCCCACACTCTCTCCCCTTAGAACATCTACATCCTTAAATCTTCCTACCATACTCCTGCTCACCACTATATAGTCGATTAACGCTCTATCTGCCACCCTTCCATCCATCACCCTCTCCCATGTGTAGTTATGCTTAACTTTCTTCCTAAACACTGTATTCGTTATCATCAACTCTCTTTCAAGGTACATCTCCACCATAATTTCTCCACTACGATTTTTACCTGGAACTCCATATTTCCCAATCACTCCGTCTATTGGTTCATTTCCTACCCTAGCATTAAGGTATCCCAATACAACAATTTTGACATTTCTCCCTAATTCCTCTGTGCACTTATTTATATCTACCCAAAAAGCATCCCTTTCCTCTACGCTCTTCTCACATCTCCCTTCCCAGCTTCACCTTCATCCACATGAACCTTGATGAAACCTCCTTCCACTCCACTTCCCACTTAATTATATCTTCACTTACCAGTATAGCCATCCCTTCTCTCCCTCGCCCCCTGTTCACTCCTGAGATCATCCCAGCTACACTCCCAAACTCACAGTTGCCCTTTCCTTTCATTCTAGTTTCACTCAAAGCCAACACATCCATCTTTCTTCTCACAAATATACTGCCTATCTCTTCCTTTTTTCTCACATCTGTACCACATTTCACGCACATTAAAAGACCCAACATTAGTGTACTGGTTGGAAAACTCCCAGACCCTCTTATGCCTTTTTTTTTTTTTTTTTTTTTTTTTTAAGGAATGTCCCCTTTTGGGACTACACGTAGTAGGACTCCTAATCAAATCCCCCGTCCCGTTTTTTTGTTGCCTTTTACGACTCAAGTGGAAAGACTTGGCGGAAACATTCTCTTCCCCCACCACAGGGTCGGCGAAAAAAGGAAATGAATATTCAGAGATATGGTACAGGATAGTAATATATATATATATATATATATGTATATATATATATATATATATATATATATATATGTATATATATATATACTTGTATATATATATATATACTTGTATATATACATATATATATATATACAAATATACATATACAGTATATATATATATATATATATATATATATATATATATGGGTATGTGTGTATATATATGTATATATATATTTATATAT
>NC_134786.1:35735790-35740790 GCF_046742065.1 Oratosquilla oratoria | reverse complement strand
ATCACGCAAAGTTTAAAGGAGATATGTATAGCTTTCAGGTAATATCTTTGCTTTGTAAATCAAGCAACATGGGAACTAGTTATTCATATTTAAAGAGTAACTGCTATTTAGATAAATAAATAGATAGATAAAATATAAATATTTAATGGATCGCTTTAATTTTTTGGCTATTCTGATCTCCAAGTATCCTTGACATCGTGTAAAAATGTTAAGATGATTGGGTTAGTTTTTAATGTGTTTAGATCTGGCAGAGGTATCTTGTTATGCTTTGAAATACCAATTTTAGCTGGACTTAACAGGTATTATTGTATGAGGTTAGTGGACACCAGGGTTGGCGATTTTTTTTTAATATATAAGATATACATTTTTTTTTTTTTTTTTTAGATAAGATTTATTTGTATTTTTTTTTTTTTTTTTAGATTCTAAATATTGTGGGATTGCTATCTGATGTACAATCTGATTGCCAAATAGCATTTTTAGCATATCACTATAAGGAACGGTATAATCCGGATGTGAGGACGGTATGCTCAGGTTCACTCGATTCCTCCAAGAGTGAAGGTTGTAGAAGAGAAGAAGCGAGCATTCACAGATTGGTTACAAAAGAGGACAGGGGAGTCATATGAGACGTACAAAGAAAAGAAAAGAGAAGTAAAGCAAAAGGTAAAGGAGGCAAAGAGGAGAGCAGATGTGAAATGGGGTAGGAGTATGACAGAAAATTTTGAAAGTAATAAAAAGATGTTTTGGAAAGAAATTAAGAGAGGAAGAGGAGGCGAATCAAGTAGGGAAGAAAAGGTAAAAGGTACAGATGGAGAGTTGATAATGGAAGAGATGGCAGTGAGGGGAAGATGGGCAGAATATTTTAGGGAGTTGCTGAATGTGAAGGAGGATAGGGAAGGAAAGATAGCTGCAGTGGGAAATACGAAGAAAATGAGAGTGATGAGTGAGGAGAATGGAGGAGAAATAAGGAAGGATGAGGTGAAGGCAGTTGTAAAGATGATGAAAGCAGGTAAGGCACCTGGTCTGGATGGATGTCATGCAGAATGTCTGAAAAAGGGAGGTTCAGTGATGGTGGACTGGTTGGCGAGATTATTTAATGTTTGCTGGAGAGAGGGTAGAGTACCGGAGGACTGGAGTAGTGCCTGTATAGTTCCTCTTTACAAGGGAAAAGGGGACAAGTGTGAATGTAGTAATTTCAGAGGGATTAGCCTTTTGAGTGTAGTAGGGAAGGCTTATGGGAGAATCTTAATTGAGAGGATTAGGAGAGGAACAGAAGGAGTAATTGGTGAGGAACAGTGTGGTTTTAGGACGGGTAGAGGTTGTGTAGATCAGATCTTTGTGGTAAGACAGATATGTGAGAAAGCTATAGGAAAGGGGAAGGATGTTTTTTGGGCTTTTATGGATCTGGAAAAGGCTTATGATAGGGTAGACAGAAAGGCACTGTGGGAGGTTATGCAGATTTATGGGATAGGAGGAAAGCTTTTGGGAGCTGTCAAGAGTTTTTATGTGAGTAGTAGAGCATGTGTTAGGATTGGAAATGGAGAGAGTGAGTGGTTTGAAGTAAAGGTGGGACTTCGTCAAGGATGCGTTATGTCGCCCTGGCTGTTCAACTTATACATGGATGGGGTGGTGCGAGAGGTGAATGCTAGGGTAGTGAGTCAGGGATTGGAGATGGTTAAAGAAAATGGAGAAAAGTGGGAGGTGAGCCAGCTGTTGTTTGCGGACGACACTGCGCTTGTGGCAGGGTCAGAGGAGGGATTGAGGAAGCTGGTGGCAGAGTTTGGGAGAGTATGTGATAGAAGAAAGCTAAAGATAAATGTGGGTAAAAGTAAGGTGATGAGATGTACAAGGGGTGAAAGTGGCAGTAGACTGGAAGTGAACATTAAGGGAGAGCGACTGGAGGAAGTGGATAGTTTTAGATACTTGGGTGCAAGTGTAGCAGGAAAAGGTGGAGTGAAGGTGGAGGTAGAATGTAGATTGAGAGAAGCGAGTAAATGCCTTGGTGGTTTAAAGAGTGTAATGAGAAATAGACATTTGGGAATGGATGCGAAGAGGAGACTGTATGAAGGAGTGATTGTGCCAACAGCACTGTATGGGGCAGAAACGTGGAACATAAGAGAAGAAGAGAGAAGGAGTTTGAATGTGTTTGAGATGAGGTGTCTGAGAAGTATGGCGGGGGTTACTAGGCTAGATAGAGTGAGAAATGAGGAGGTGAGGAGGAGAACAGGGGTGAAAAAGGATTTGGGAGAGAGGGTTGATGAAAGAATATTAGGATGGTTTGGACACATGGAAAGAATGAGTGAAGAAAGACTAGTAAAAGAGGTATGGAAGGCAGATGTGGAGGGAGTGAACATGAGGGGACGTCCTAGGATGAGGTGGATGGATGGGGTGAAGGGGGCTTTGGGGAAGAGGGGAATGTATGTTGAGGAAGGAAGGGAGAGGACGGAAGACAGAGGTGAGTGGAGAATGGTTGTATATGGATGATGTTGTGACTGCATGAGGAGGAATGGGCGGGGGGGTGGGGGGTGGGGTAGTATGTGTGAGTAAATTTTGACGCAGCCCGAAGGGATTTCTCCCCGTCCTCGCCTTATATGCAAAGGGGGACGGAGAGGGGGGGTCGCCGATTAAATGAAGCGGCCTTGCTGTGGATGTACTGTGTCTTGCGACACTGCTTCTGACCCAGGGCGGTGGGCGGGGTGCAGGGATGACCCGTCATCCAGGAGGTGCTCAGATGAGAGGAAGGGTGGGAGGGGTGTGGAGTGTATTTGGGGATGAAATGGGTGGGAGTGTTTTTATGCCTTTCCCTTTTTGGCTACCTCCCTTGGAAGGGGGAAAAAGCCTTGGTATATGTATGTATGTATGTAAATATTGTGGGATTGCTATCTGATGTACAATCTGATTGCCAAATAGCATTTTTAGCATATCACTATAAGGAACGGTATAATCCGTATGTGAGGACGGTATGCTCAGGTTCACTCGATTCCTCCAAGAGTTTTCTCATCTTGGTGACATTTGCTGCATTGTCTGTCACAACACTTCCAATGTGACAACCAAAATCTTGTTCAGCCTTCTTGATCGAATTTTGTACAAGTTGTAGAAGATATGCAGCAGTGTGAGGTTTCCTTGATGTGTCTATTGTGTCAACTAAATAAATCTGACCAGTAGATGTTGTTAGAGTGACACATATTATGGGCTCATTATGGATGTTAGACCACCCATCAGTTGAAAGACATACATTTTCATTATTCAGGTCATCTGCACACTTTTTATATTCCTTTTCATACACAAGATCCAAGTACTTATCAGCAATATCTTTTCTGGATGGAGGAATATAACCTGGCCTCAAGTTCTGAACCATCTTGAGAAACTGAGGATGCTGAACAAGACAATAATACCTGTTAAGTCCGGCCAAAATTGGCATTTCAAAGCATAACAGTGCCTTAAAAATAGTTTCTTATTTCACTATAAAAGTTTATATTAACTTATACTGCATTGAATAAGTCAATAGTTGATATATTTGTCCTATATACAATGTTAGGTTTCTAGTTTTGATATATTTGTCCAATATAAAATGTTAGGTTACCCAGGGATCTGGGTGCGCACGTCCTGTGTTATAGTAGTCCTTGATATATATATATTCATATATATATATATATATATATATATATATATATATATATATACATATATATATATATACATTACATGTATATATGTATATATATGTATATATATACATGTATATATACATGTATATATATACATATATATATATATATACTGTATATACATAAATATATATATTTATTTATATATGTATTTATATATAATATTTTGTATGTGTATTTATGTATGTAGTTATACATATACACATATAATTGAATCTTTAGGTGAGAGAGAAAAGGTTATGGATGCTATACAAGGATGTATGTAACTGTGACCGAAGCTGTCATATATGTGCCATGGTGCACTTCTGGTGTTTGAAGAGAAGTGTAGGACTCAAACCCTCGAATAGGAAAATGAACACATACCAACGTAAATATATGAACCTGACTGGACAAATATTATAATAATATTAAAAGCACGAAATAGCAGTGACATTTAAAAGTTTTTAGGAAAATAATATTAGAGCAAATGTTTGTAATGAAAAAATATATATCGTATGATGTGGAAATAATTCCTTGAGACATCGGCAGTAAATTTGAATGCAGCATATACTTTTGCATTTTGTGTAAAAATTGTTCTTTTCTTATATTGAAAAATGTATAACTTGATAACAATTGCTCATAATCGAATATATAAATCTACTTGATTTGTTAATCACAATCGTGTCATACTTTTCATAAGGAGTATTAGAAACTGGATAAATCTTGAATGATTGTCAGAAAAAGCAGAAGATATGTTCATACCTTTCCAGTAGTCATCCAGTGACATCCAACATGAAAGGAGAAACTAAATCGGACGAAAAATCGACCAGCCAGAAAAGAGGAGATAAGATGACATGAGAGAAGGAGGATAGGAGGAGGAGGAGGAGGAGAAGTAGTAGGAGTAGGAGGAGGAAGAGGGGGATGTGATGAGGGTGGGGGTGAGGGGAAGTGAAGGCAGGAAAGGGCCTCAGACCTCGAGGAAAAGACGGAGGACGTCAGATGGCAACCGCGATACTCGCCCTCTTCTTGAAAAGCCTCGGACCTAATCTGGCTCAAGGATTTTACGTTTGATCACAGCACAAGTGGCAGCCTGGCACACTCCTACTGATCGCAGGTCCAATACATATAAGGTCTTTTGAGTGGGAGGTGGAATTTTGGGTAGGTGTGGTGGAGGTCATAAGGCAGTAAAACCCTTAATGGACCCATGAAGCTCTCTCCTTATTGTTTAGTACATCAATTGCAGCAACATGGTTCCATTCCATTTTTCATCAATATTATTTTTATTTCCTTAAGAAATTTGCATTATTATATACTTCAAAAATGTCAGTCTTGTTCGTAGTTATTAATGGAGTTCTT
>NC_134786.1:35690790-35725790 GCF_046742065.1 Oratosquilla oratoria | reverse complement strand
ATTTCCATGTGATAACTGTTAGTAAAAAATCTAATATATGCAAACAAAAATTAAGGGCCGTAAAATGGCACAAAAAAGCAAAGCGTACTAAACACTGCATGGGTTAAAATAGAATTTGTCAAAGACCGATGCTGTGGTGGGAAATGGAGATTTGGCTCATTAAAAAGTGGGGAAATGGAGAAATAAGGATAAGAACCCCTGCTCTAATGTGTCTTTAGAATATTACATGATTAACGATCACTTCTCTATGTATCTATGTAAATATAAATTTAAATATGAATATAAACATAAATGATATAAGTATAAATATAAATATAAATATAAATATAAATATAGATATAAATATAAATATAAATATATATATAAATATAAATATAAATATAAATATATATACAAATATAAATATAAATATAAATATAAATATAATTATAAATATAAATATAAATATGAATACAAATATAAATATAAATATAAATATAAATAAAAATATATATATCTATAAATCTAAATATATATGTAAATATATATATTTATAAAAATATAAATATAAATATAAATATATATATACATATAATATAAATATAAATATGAATATATATATGAATATAAATGTAAATTATATATAAATATAAATATATATATAAATATATATATATATATATAAATATAAATATATGTATAAATATATATATAAATATAAATATAAATACAAATATAAATATATATATATGAATATAAATATAAATATATATATAAATATATATATAAATATAAATATATATATAAATATAAATATAGATATAAATATAAGTATATATATGAATATAAATATAAATATGAATATGGATATAGATATAAATATAAATATATATATAAATATAAATATAAATATAAATATATATATAAATATAAATGTAAATATAAATATAAATATAAATATAAATATAAATATCAATATATATATATATATTTATATTTATATTTATATATATATATATATATATATATATAAATATAAATATAAATGTATGTATAAATTTAAATATAAATATGTATATAAATATGAATATGAATATAAATATAGATATAAATATACAGATAAATATAAATATAAATATAAATATATATATAAATATAAATATAAATATAAATATAAATATAAATATAAATATAAATTTATATATATATATATATATATATATATAAATATAAATATAAATATATGTATAAAAATATAAATATAAATATAGATATAACTATATATATATATATACAAATATAAATATAAATATAATATAAATATAAAAGTATAAAAGAATACATAGATTTAGATACAAATATATATATATATATAAATATAAATATGTATATATAGATAGAAATATAAATATGAATATAAATATATATATAAATATAAATATAAATACATATATAAATATAATATGAATATAAATATATATATAAATATAAATATGAATATATATATGAATATAAATATAATATAAATATAAATATAAATATGTATAAATATATATATAAACATAAACATAAATATAAACATAATTATATATATCAATATAAATATAAAGATAAATATAAACATAAATATATATATATATATATATATATATATATCAGTATAAACATAAATATAAATATAAATATAAATATAGATATAAATATAAATATAAATATAAATATAAATATGAATATAAATATAAATATAGATATATATATATAAATATAAATATAAATATAAATATAAGTATACATATATATATAAATAAAAATATGAATATAAACATAATTATAAATATATACATAAACATCAATATAAACATAATTATATATATAAATATAAAAATAAATATAAATATAAACATAAATATATATATGTAAATATAAATATAAATATATATATATATAAATATAAATATAAATATAAGTATAAATATGAATATAAATATAAATATAAATATAAATATAAATATAAATATAAATATAAATATAAATATAAATATAAATATAAATATAAATATAAATATAAATATAAATCTATATATATATAAATATAGATATGAATATAAATATAAATATATATATGAATATATATACATATAAATATATATATAAATATAAATATAAAAATGAATGTATATATAGATATAAATATATATGTAAATATATATACATATAAATATAAATGTATATATACATATACATATAAATATAAATATAAATATAAATATACACATATATATGAATATAAATATGAATATAAATGTAAATGTATATATAAAATATATACAAATATATGTATAAATATAAATATATATATGAATTTATATATATATATAAATATAAATATAAATATAAATATAAATAAATATATAAATATAAATATAAATATATAAAAATATATATATATATATATATATATATATATATATATATATATGTTAACATGAATAGAGATATAGATATGAATAAAGGTATAGATATATATATATATATAAATATATATATATATAAATATAAATATAAATATAAATATAAATATATATATGTAAATATAAATATAAATATAAATATAGATATAACTATATATATAAATACAAATATAAATATAAATATAAATATAAATATAAAAGTATAAAAGTATACATAGATTTAGATACAAATATATATATATATATATAAATATAAATATGCATATATATATATATAAATATATATATAAATATAAATATAAATATAAATATAAATATAAATATAAATATAAATATAAATATAAAAATAAATATAAATATAAATATATAAATATATATAAAAATATAAATATAAATAAAAATATATATATATATATATATATGAATATCAATATAATATAAATATCAATATAAATATATATAAATATATATATAAACATAAACATAAATATAAACATAATTATATATATAAATATAAATATAAAGATAAATATAAACATAAATATAAATATAAATATATATATATATATATAATATAAATATAAATATAGATATAAATAAAAATATAAATATAAATATACATATGAATATAAATAAAAATATGGATATAAATATAAATATAAATATAAATATAAATATAAATATAAATATAAATATAAATATAAATATAAGTATACATATATATATAAATAAAAATATAAATATAAACATAATTATAAATATATAAATAAACATAAATATAAACATAATTATATATATAAATATAAAAATAAATATAAATATAAACATAAATATATATGTAAATATAAATACAAATATAGATATAAATATAAATATAAATATAAATATAAATATTAATATAAATATAAATATAAATATAAATATAAATATAATACAAATATAAATATAAATATAAATATATATATAAATATAGATATGAATATAAATATTAATATATATATGAATATAAATATACATATAAATATATATATAATTATAAATATAATATAAATGTAAATATAGATATAAATATATATGTAAATATATATATATAAATATAAATGTATATATACATATACATATAAATATAAATATAAATATAAATATATATATAAATATGAATATAAATATGAATATACATGTAAATGTATATATAAATATATATACAAATATATGTATATATACAAATATATATATGAATTTATATATATATATAAATATAAATATAAATACACATAAAAATATAAATATATATAAATAAATATATAAATATAAATGTAAATATATATATATATATATATATGTATATACATATATATATATATATATATATATATATATATATGTTAACATGAATAGAGATATAGATATAAATATAAGTATAGATATAAATATATATATATGAATATGAATATAGATATAAATGTAAATACAAATATAAATATAAAAAATATATAAATATGAATATTAATATAAATATTAACATTATAAATATAAATATAAATATAAATATAAATATAGATAAAAATATATATATAAAAATAAATATAAATAAAAATATAAATATATATATAAATATAAATATAAATATAAATATAAATATAAATATAAAGATAAATATAAATGTAAATATATATATAAATATAAATATAAATATAGATATAAATATATATATAAATATAAGTATAAATATAAATATAAATATAAATATAAATATAAATATAAATATAAATATAAATATAAATATAAATATGAATATGTATATGAATGTAAATAATATAAATATAAATATATATATAAATATATATATATATATAATAAAAATATATATAAATATATATATGAATATATATACAAAATATAAATATATATATAAATATAAATATAAATATAAATATATATATACATATATATAAATATAAATATAAATATATATATAAATATAAATATAAATATAAATACAAATATAAATATGTATATAAAAATAAATATAAATATAAATATAAATATATATATATATATAAATATAAATATAGTTATAAATATAAATATGAATATAAATATACATATAAATATAAATATCTATTTATATAAATATAAATATAAAAAATATATGTACAAATAGAAATATAAATATATATATACATAAAATTATAAATATAAACAAATATATGTAAATATAAATATATATTAATATAAATATAAATATATATATAAATTAATAAATATAAATATAAATATAAATATAAATATGAATATAAATATAAATATATAAATATAAATAAAAATATAAACATAAATACAAATATATATATGAATATAAATATAAATATATAAATATAAATATAAATATAAATATAAATATAAATATAAATATAAATATAAATATAAATATAAATATAAATATAAATATAAATATAAATATAAATTTAAATGTATATATAAATATAAATATAAATATAAATATAAATATAAATATAAATGTAAATATAAAGATAGATATAAAAATCAATATAAATATGAATATAAACATAAACATTTACATCAACATAAACATAAACATAAACATAAACATGAACGTAAACATAAACATAAACATAAACATAAACATAAACATAAACATAAACATAAACATAAACATAAAAATATAAATATAGATATAAATATAGATGTAAATATGAATATAAACATAAATATGAAAATGAAAATAAATATAAATATAAATATAAATATAAATATAAATATAAATATAAATATAAATATAAATATAAATATATATATAAATATAAATATAAATATAAATATAAATATGATTATAATTATAAAAATAAATATAAATGTATATATAAATATAAATATATATCTAATTATAAATATAATTATAAATATAAGTATATATGTAAATATAAATATAAATATAAACACATATATAGATATGAATAAAAATACACATATAAATATATATATATATATATATATAAATATACTATTAATATAAATGTAATTATAATTGTAAATATAAATACAAATATATATATATGAGTATAAATATAAACATAAACATAAACATCAACAAAAACAAAAAACACATATATAAATATTAACATATACATAACAATAAATATAAATATCAATATAAATATATATGTAAATATAAATATAAATATATATTTTGTATAAAAATATATATATGAATATCAATATCAATATAGATATAAATATAAATATAGATATATGTATAAATAAAAATAGAGATATATAAATATAAATATAAATATAAATATAAATATAAACAAATATAAATATAAATATAAATATAAATAGATATAAACATAAATATTAATATAAATATAAATATATAGATAAATATAAATATAAATATAAATACAAATATAAATATGTATATAAAAATAAATATAAATATAAATAAAAAAATATATATTATATATAAATATAAATATAATTATAAATATACATATGAAAATAAATATACATATAAATATAAATATATATTTATATAAATATAAATATAAAAAATATATGTACAAATAGAAATAGAAATATATATATACATAAAATTATAAATATAAACAAATATATGTAAATATATATTTATATTAATATAAATATAAATATATATATAAATATAAATATAAATATAAATATACATATAAATACCGTATAAAAATAAATATAAATATATAAATATAAATAAAAATAAAAATATAAATATAAATATATATATGAATATAAATATAAATATAAATATAAATATAAATATAAATATAAATATAAATATAAATATAAATATAAATATAAATATCAATATAAATATAAATATATATAAAAATATAAATATAAATATAAAAATAAAAATAAATATAAGTATAAATATAAATGTAAATATAAATATAAACACAAATACAAATGTAAATATAGATATTAACATAAATATAAATATAAATATAAATATAAATATAAATATAAATATAAATATAAATATAAATATAAATATAAATATAAATATATATATAAATATAAATGAAAATATACATATAAATATAAATATAAATACAATTATAAATATAAATATATATAAGTATAAATATAAATATAAACATATATAAAAAATATAAATATAAATATATATATATATATATATATAAATATAAAAAAATATATAGATATATATGTAAATATAGATATAAATATATATATATATATATATATATATATATATATATATAGATATGAATATAAATATAAATATAGATATAAATATATAAATAATAATAAATATAAATATAAATACGATTATAATTATATAAATATAAATATAAATATAAATATAAATATAAATATAAATATAAATATAAATATAAATATAAATATAAATATAAATATAAATATAAATATAAATATATATATAAATATAAATATAAATATAAATATAAATATAAGTATAAATATAAATATAAATATATATATAAATATAAATATAAATATAAATATGAATATACATACATATACATATACCAAGGCCTTTTCCCCCTTCCAAGGGAGGTAGCCAAAAAGGGAAAGGCATGAAAACACTCCCACCCATTTCATCCCTAAATACACTCCACACCCCTCCCACCCTTCCTCTCATCTGAGCACCTCCTGGATGACGGGTCATCTCTGCACCCTGCCCACCGCCCTGGGTCAGAAGCAGTGTCGCAAGACACAGTACATCCACAGCAAGGCCGCTTCATTTAATCGGCGACCCCCCCTCTCCGTCCCCCTTTGCATATAAGGCGAGGACGGGGAGAAATCCCTTCGGGCTGAGTCAAAAATTACTCACACATACTACCCCACCCCCCATCCCCCCGCCCATTCCTCCTCATGCAGTCACAACATCATCCATATACAACCATTCTCCACTCACCTCTGTCTTCCGTCCTCTCCCTTCCTTCCTCAACAGACATTCCCCTCTTCCCCAAAGCCCCCTTCACCCCATCCATCCACCTCATCCTAGGACGTCCCCTCATGTTCACTCCCTCCACATCTGCCTTCCATACCTCTTTTACTAGTCTTTCTTCACTCATTCTTTCCATGTGTCCAAACCATCCTAATATTCTTTCATCAACCCTATCTCCCAAATCCTTTGTCAGCCCTGTTCTCCTCCTCACCTCCTCATTTCTCACTCTATCTAGCCTAGTAACCCCCATCATACTTCTCAGACACCTCATCTCAAACACATTCAAACTCCTTCTCTCTTCTTCTCTTATGTTCCATGTTTCTGACCCATACAGTGCTGTTGGCACAATCACTCCTTCCTACAGTCTCCTCTTCGCATCCATTCCCAAATGTCTATTCCTCATTACACTCTTTAAACCACCAAGGCATTTACTCGCTTCTCTCAATCTACATTCTACCTCCACCTTCACTCCACCTTTTCCTGCTACACTTGCACCCAAGTATCTAAAACTATCCACTTCCTCCAGTCGCTCTCCCTTAATGTTCACTTCCAGTCTACTGCCACTTTCACCCCATGTACATCTCATCACCTTACTTTTACCCACATTTATCTTTAGCTTTCTTCTATCACATACTCTCCCCAAACTCTGCCACCAGCTTCCTCAATCCCTCCTCTGACCCTGCCACAAGCGCAGTGTCGTCCGCAAACAACAGCTGGCTCACCTCCCACTTTTCTCCATTTTCTTTAACCATCTCCAATCCCTGACTCACTACCCTAGCATTCACCTCTCGCACCACCCCATCCATATATAAGTTGAAAAGCCAGGGCGACATAACGCATCCTTGACGAAGTCCCACCTTTACTTCAAACCACTGACTCTCTCCATTTCTAATCCTAACACATGCTCTACTACTCACATAAAAACTCTTGACAGCTCCCAAAAGCTTTCCTCCTATCCCATAAATCTGCATAACCTCCCACAGTGCCTTTCTGTCTACCCTATCATAAGCCTTTTCCAGATCCATAAAAGCCCAAAAAACATCCTTCCCCTTTCCTATAGCTTTCTCACATATCTGTCTTACCACAAAGATCTGATCTACACAACCTCTACCCGTCCTAAAACCACACTGTTCCTCACCAATTACTCCTTCTGTTCCTCTCCTAATCCTCTCAATTAAGATCCTCCCATTCGCCTTCCCTACTACACTCAACAGGCTAATCCCTCTGAAATTACTACATTCACACTTGTCCCCTTTTCCCTTGTAAAGAGGAACTATACAGGCACTACTCCAGTCCTCCGGCACTCTACCCTCTCTCCAGCAAACATTAAATAACCTCACCAACCAGTCCACCATCACTGAACCTCCCTTTTTCAGACATTCTGCATGACATCCATCCAGACCAGGTGCCTTACCTGCTTTCATCATCTTTACAACTGCCTTCACCTCATCCTTCCTTATTTCTCCTCCATTCTCCTCACTCATCACTCTCATTTTCTTCGCATTTCCCACTGCAGCTATCTTTCCTTCCCTATCCTCCTTCACATTCAGCAACTCCCTAAAATATTCTGCCCATCTTCCCCTCACTGCCATCTCTTCCATTATCAACTCTCCATCTGTACCTTTTACCTTTTCTTCTCTACTTGATTCGCCTCCTCTTCCTCTCTTAATTTCTTTCCAAAACATCTTTTTATTACTTTCAAAATTTTCTGTCATACTCCTACCCCATTTCACATCTGCTCTCCTCTTTGCCTCCTTTACCTTTTGCTTTACTTCTCTTTTCTTTTCTTTGTACGTCTCATATGACTCCCCTGTCCTCTTTTGTAACCAAATTGTGAATGCTCGCTTCTTCTCTTCTACAACCTTCTTTGTTTCCTCATCCCACCATTCACTACCCTTTCTTCTATTTCTCCCTGTCCTTCTTGTTCCACACACCATCCTTGCACACTTTAAGACTCCCTCCTTGAACCATACCCATTCCTCCTCCACACCCATCTCTGCTCTATCCTTTACTCCCTCCCACTCCTCCTTCAGCTTCTTTTCGTACTCCTTCTCCTTTTCCTTTTCATTCAAGGAGTTCACTCTAAGAACCTCCCTACCTTTTGTCCCTTTCCTCCTTCTCCATCTATCCTCCACTCTCAGCTTACCTTCCACCAAAAAATGATCTGATATTCCCCCACCCTCTCCCCTTAGCACATGTACATCCTTAACTCTTCCTATCATAATCCTATTTACCACTACATAATCCATTAGCGCTCTATCTACCACCCTTCCCTCCACCACCCTCTCCCATGTGTACTTATGCTTGACTTTCTTCCGAAACACTGTATTTGCTATCATCAACTCTCTTTCTAGACACATTTCCACCATCAACTCTCCACTACGATTCTTTCCTGGAACTCCACACTTCCCAACCACTCCATCGATTGGACCATTTCCCATCCTAGCATTAAGGTCTCCCAGTACTATTACATTGACATTTCTTCCTAAACCCTCTATGCACTCATTTAAATCTATCCAAAAGGCCTCCCTTTCTTCCATGCTCTTCTCACTGCCCGGCCCATATGCACTTACAAAGACCCACATCTCCTTTCCCAGTTTCACCTTCATCCACATTATCCTTGAGGAAACCTCCTTCCACTCCACTACCCCTTTACCTATCTCCTCACTTACTAGAATAGCCACCCCTTCCCTCCCTCGCCCTTTCTTCACTCCTAATAACCTCCCACTTACGCTCCCAAACTTACACTCACCCTTCCCTTTCAACTTAGTTTCACTCAAAGCCAACACATCCAACTTTCTTCTCACAAACATACTACCTATCTCTTCCCTTTTACTCTCATCTGTACCACATCCACGCACATTAAAAGACCCAAACCTTAGGGTGCTGGCCCGAGGCCCTCCAGCACCCCTTATGCCTTTCCTTTGCTTTTTAGGATATTGCCCCTATGAATATAAATATGAAAATAAATATAAATACAAATATATATATATATGAATATAAATATAAATATAAATATAAATATAAATATAAATATATATATAAATATAAATATAAATATAAATATAAATATAATATAAATTATATAAAAATATAAATATATATAAATAAAAATAAATATAAATATAAATATAATAATATAATAATAATATATAATAATAAAAATATAATATAAATAATATAAATAATAATAAATAATAATATAGAATAATATATAAATATAAATATATATAATAAAAATAATAATAATATATAATAAAATAAAAATATATAATATATAAATAATAATAATAATATATAATATAATAATAAATATATATAATATAAAAATAATAATATATATAATATAATAATATATAAATATAAAATATAAATATATATAATAATAATAAATATATTAATAATAATAATATAAATATAAATATAAAAATAAATAAATATAAATATAAATAATAATGATATAAATATAAATATATATAATATAAATATAAATATAAATAATAATAATATTAATAATAATTATATAATATATAAATACAATAAAAAGAATATAAATATAAGATATAAATATATAAATATATATAAAAATTATAAAATAAAAATATAAATAATAAATATAAATATATATATAAATATTAATATATAAAAATAAATATATATATAAATATAAAAATAAATATATATATATAAATATAAATATATGTATAAATATAAATATAAATATAAATATAAATATAAATATAATATAAATATAAATATAAATATAAATATAAATATAAATATAAATATAAATATAAATATATAAATATAAATATAAATATAAATATAAATATAAATATAAATATAAATATAAATATAATTACAAATATAAATATAAATATAGGTATATATAAAAAAATAAATATAAATATAAATATAAATATCTACTGTATATAATTATATAAATATATATATATATAGATATAGATATATATAAATATAGATATATATATATATATATAAATATGAATATGAATATAAATATAAATATATATGTAAATAAAAATATAAATACATATATATAGTTATATATGTAAATATAAATATATATAAAAATCTGAATATAAATATAAATATAAATATACATATAAATATAAATATAAATATAAATATAAATATAAATATACATATAAATATAAATATAAATATAAATATAAATATAAATATAAATATAAATATAAATATAAATATAAAAATAAATATAAATATATTTATAAATATAAATATATAAATATATATTAATAAAAATATATAAATAAATATAAATATATATGAATATAAATATATATATAAATATAAATACATAAATATATATAAAAATATTTATAAATATTTATATAAACATATAAATAAATATAAATATAAATATAAATATAAATATATATATAAATATAAATATAAATATAAATATATATCTAAATAAATATAAATATAAATATAAATATGAATATAAATATACATATAAATATATGTATAAATATATATACAATTATAAATATAAATATAAATATAAATATAAATGTAAATATATATATAAATTTAAATGTAAATATAAATATAGATATAAATATATATATATCTATATATATATACATATACATATAAATATAAATATAAATATATATATATAAATATGAATATATATGTAAATGTATATATAAATATATATATACAAATATATTTATAAATATATATATAATTATATATAAAAAAATTATATATATAAAAATAAATATAAGTATAAATATAAATATAAATATATATATAAATATATATATATACTGTATATGTATATATACATATATAAATATATGTATAAATATATATATATACATATATATATATATGTATATATATATATATATATATATGTTAACATGAATAGAGATATAGATATAAATATATATAAAAATATATATATAAATATATATATAAATATAGATATAAATATATATATATATAAAATGAATATAAATATATAGATAAATATAAATATAAATATATATATAAATATAAATATAGATATAGATATAAAAATAAATATAAATATAAATATAAATATAAATATATATATATAAATATAAATATATATATATATATATATAAATATAAATATGAATATGAATATGAATATAAATGTATATATAAATATAAATTTATATATAAATATAAATATAAATATATATATATAATATAAATATAAATATAAATATAAATATGAATATAAATAAAAAATATATATATAAATATAAATTTAAATATAAATATAAATATAAATATAAATATAAATATAAATATATATAAATATATATATGCACATAAATATAAATATAAATATAAATATAAAAATAAATATAACTATAAAAATAAATATAAATATAAATATAAATATATATATAAATATAAACATAAATATAAATATAAATATATATATGAATATAAATATAAATATAAATATAATTACAAATATAAATATAAATATAAATATAAATATAAATACATATATATATATATATATATAAATATAAAAATATATGTACAAATATTGATATAAATATATACATACATAAAAATATAAATATAAACAAATAAATGTAAATATAAATATATATATATAAATATAAATATATATATATAAATATAAATATAAATACAAATATAAATATAATTATAGATATAAATATAAATATAAATATAAATATAAATATATATATAAATATAAATATAAATATATATATAAAAATAAATATAAAAATAAAAATAAATATACATATAAAAATAAATATAAATATAAAAATATATATATATATAAATATAAATATGAATATATATATAAACATAAAAATAAATATAAATATAAATTTAAATATAAATGTAAATATAAATATATATATATTTATAAATGTAAAAGTAAAGATAGATATAAATATATATATGAATTTAAACATAAACATAAACATAAACATAAACATAAACATAAACATAAACATAAAAATATAAATATAAATATAAATATAAATATATAATATATATATATCTATATAAATATAAATATATATAAAAATAAATATAAATATAAATATAAATATAAATATAATTATTAATATATATATATATATATAAATATGAATATAATTATATATATAAATATAAATGTATATATAAATATAAATATATATCTAATTATAAATATAATTATATATATAAGTATATATGTAAATATAAATATAAATATAAATACATATATAAATATGAATAAAATACACATATAAATATATATACATAAATATACTATTAATATAAATATAATTGTAATTGTAAATATAAATACAAATATATATATCTATGAATATAAATATAAATATAAACATAAACATAAACAAAAACGTATATATATAAATATTAACATATACATAACAATAGATATAAATATCAATATAAATATGAATGTAAATATAAATATAAATATATATTTTGTATATAAATATAAATATAGATATAAATATCAATATAATATAAATAAAAATATAAATATAAATATAAATATAAATATAAATATAATATGAATATAAATAAAATATAAATATAAATGTAAATATATATAAATATCAATATAAATATAAATATAAATATAAATGTAAATATAAATATAAACATAGATATAAATATAAATATAAATATAAATATAAATATAAATATAAATTCAAATATAAATATAAATATAAATATATATATAAATATACATATAACTATAAATATAATTATAAATATAAATATAAACATAAATATAAATATTAATATATATTTATATATTTATAAATATATAAATATAAATTTAAAAATATATATATATATATATAAATATAAATATAGGTATATATGTAAATATATATATAAATATAGATATAAATATAAATATAAATATAGATATATGTATATATATATACATATATATATATATATATATATATATAAATATAAATATGAATATTAATATAATATAAATATAAATATAAATGTAAATATAATTATATATAAACATAAATATATATATATATATACATATAAAATATGAATAAAAATATAAATATAGATATAAATATAAATATAAATATAAATATAAATATAAATATATATATAAATATATATATAAATATAAATATAAATATAAATATAAATATAAATATAAATATAAATATAAATATAAATATAAATATAGATATAAATTTTATGTAAATATAAATATAAATATACATATATAAATACAAATATAAATATAAATATAAATATAAATATAAAATAAACATTAATATATATATATAAATATAAATACAAAAAAAATTAAACAAATATATATGTATATATATATATATATATATATATATATATATATATATATATATATATATATATATATATATATATAAATATGTTCTCCACTCGAAGGCCCATGATACGGAAGGCAATATTAGCGATGAGCATGGATGGAATACGGTGAGAAATAAGATGCGGAAAAGTGGAAAAAAGTCCTCACCAGCCCCACTGAAATGCAACAACTCGTTTCAAGTGCTGGCAAATCTGCAGGAAGAAGGAACTAATGAAATCCAAGATAAGAAGGAAAGGGCAGACGCTGGATCCCTGCCCACAGGTAAGATTTTGGTAGTAGGAGACAGTCAAGTGAGGTATTTAGACAGGGTTTTCTGCGACAAAGATAGGAAGCATAGGACGCAGGTGTGTTTCCCCGGCGCGGGCATAGGTGATGTTAGAGATAGGATTGAAGAGTGTCTAGTAGGGGAAGGTAAGGACCCAGTAGTTTGCTTAAGTGCCGGAGGAAATGATATAGGTAAGGTAGGGAGTGAGGAATTATTTGCGCGGTACCGAGATGCGCTAGACAAGATCAGAAATAGGGGAGGTGTTCCTGTAGTATGTGGAATCCTTCCGAGGCGTAGAGTTGGAGGCATGTGGCATTCCAGGGCTATTGCAATGAATTGCAGGCTGGCAAAACATTGTAAGGCTAATGGATGGGCATTTGTCGACAACTGGGACCGCTTTTATGGTAAGAATCACCTATACACAAGGGACGGAGTGCACTTGTCTCCCAAAGGATTTCGGCTCCTTGCTGAATCCCTTAAGCGAGAAGTAGGCATCCTACAGGGTTTTTTCGGGTAGATTATGTGGGAGTAGGGGAGGAAGTATCGGAATATAGTTTAGGAAATAGAAACAACTTAGAGGACTGTACAAAAAATCACCAAAGCAGGTGGAGGGAAGATAAACTTAAAGTTTACTATACAAATAGTAGGAGCATAATTAACAAAATTGATTTGCTGCGAGGTAAAGCATCCGTAGAAAATTTCGTTATTATAGCCATTACTGAATCCTGGATCAACATGGCTGATAAACATTTCCTTCCGGAAATCGAAATAGAAGGATATAAGTTTTTTCATAAGGATAGGGTCGGCAGGAATGGGGGAGGTGTAGCACTTTTCGTTAAAAATACATTAAACTGTATTATCAACAATTCGATTAAGGAAGAGCACTGTACGGAATCTATTTGGGTAGAGATTATAGGCAAGAATAAGAAAGTTATTATTGGCGTCTTGTATAGACCTCCTAACCTTAGCATTGAGCAGACTGATTCCCTAATTCATGAAATTCACAGAGCGTCCCAGTACAAAAACGTTGTAATCATGGGAGATTTTAACTATAGAAACATTGACTGGGAAACTTTAATAGGAGATCATGAAGCGAAAAAATTCCTAGATATGGTGCAGGATAATTTCCTAAAACAAATGATTACCGATCCTACGAGGGGACAAAATACCCTGGACTTAATTCTAACAAATAATGAGCACCAAATTAGCAGCATAATAGTGGGCGATAGTCTAGGCTTTAGCGATCATCAAGAAATAAGATTTAATATTATTTGGGAAAAAATAAAAAGTACAAATAACGTTCAAGTACCAGACTTCAGGAAAGCAAACTTTGACAATATAAAAACCTATTTGAAATTGAATACGAAAAACAATCCGGACGTTTCAAACATTCTTGATTCTCGTTGCGGGACTGATAGTCAGAAGTGGGTCAAGGAGGATACGCGTACCTTGGGTCAGGTCTGGGTCAAGGAGAGAAATACGCATACCTTAGGTCAGGTCTGGGTCAAAGAGAGTGATGCGCGTGCCTTGGGTCAGGTCGATTCGGGGCGACGGCCCAAAAATCAGGTCAGTACTTTGGATGAGATGTATAGCAATCTGGCAGATCTAATTATTAATGTACAAAACACATTTATCCCCCTAAAGTCAATACGGAAAAATAGTAATACTCCCAAATGGATGACGGACAGATTGAAACATGAGATCGGAATTAAAAGAGGACTTTACGTAAAAATAAAAAACGGGGAATCACACCTTAGATCAAGATATAACGAAATGGCAAAGCTGGTTAAAAGGAATACACGTTCAGCGAAACGTAATTATGAAATCAAGGTTGCCAGTCAAGCAAAATCCAACCCAAAGGGTTTCTTTCACCTCTATAGAACAAAAAATAAAGAAAGAATAGGACCAATTAAAAACGATGAAAATGTCATGATAGAATCGGAAGAAAAAATGAGTGAGGAGTTTAACAATTATTTTCTATCGGTGTTTACTAATGAGAGGTTAGATAAAGTACCTGACTGCGATCCGATTTTCAGAGGGGATGAAGAAAATAGCCTAACTAATATCAGCATTAGTAAAGAAGAAGTTATCAAGCAGATTGACAGACTTAAAGCTACAAAATCTCCGGGTCCGGACGAAATTTTTCCAAGAATGCTTAAGGAGTGTAAATTTGAAATCTGCGACCAGTTAACTGAAATATTCAATAAATCGGTAGACACTGGTTCTGTTCCAACTGCTTGGAGGCAGGCAAACGTTGTTCCTGTTTTTAAGAAGGGAGATAGATCGACCATATGCAACTACAGGCCAATCAGTTTGACATCGGTTATAGGAAAAATGCTTGAATCAATAATAGTAAATAGACTCAGAGAACACATTGAAGGGCATAATTTAATTCGTGATTCACAGCATGGTTTCTCCAAAGGTAAGTCATGCGTGACTAATCTTCTATCCTTTTACACTAAGGTATATAAGGCGTCAGACAACAATGAAAATTACGATGTTATTTACCTTGACTTTAGCAAAGCGTTCGACAAAGTGCCACACCAGAGACTACTAAATAAAATCAAAGCCCATGGCATAGGAGGAAAAGTGTTAGAATGAATTAGAGCTTGAATTAGTAACAGAAAACAGCGGGTCACCATAAATGGAATAAAATCTAGGTGGGGCAATGTTACTAGCGGGGTCCCCCAGGGCTCGGTTTTGGGTCCCTTATTGTTCATTATGTATATAAACGACTTAGACGATGGGTTAAATAGTGATGTTAGTAAGTTTGCGGACGACACTAAAATAGGACGCCTAATTAGGTCAGGAGAAGACGCCCAGATTCTGCAGGATGATCTTAATAAACTGTTAACATGGTCAGTGAAATGGCAAATGAACTTCAATATCTCTAAGTGTAGCGTGTTAAACGTAGGGCTACACAACCCCGAAAATAGATACAACTTAGATGACACGTTTTTAGAAAAATCTGAGTGCGAGAGGGACTTGGGAGTTCTGGTGAGTCCGGACCTTAAAACCAGGAAGCAGTGCATTAGCGCCAGAAATAAAGCAAAGAGATCATTAGGCTTCATTGCTAGGACGGTAACGAACAGAAGTGCAGAGGTAATTATTAAACTCTATCTAGCGATAGTTAGACCCATCCTTGACTATGCGGTACAGTTTTGGTCTCCGTCCTACAGAATGGACATAAATTCACTAGAATCAGTACAGAGAAGAATGACCAAAATGATACAAGGACTCGGAAATTTGCCTTACGAAGAGAGGCTTAGGCACCTAAACTTACACTCTCTGGAAAGACGCAGAGTGCGGGGTGATCTAATAGAAGTGTTCAAGTGGATCAAAGGCTATAACAAGGGTGATGCAAACAAGGTCATCATAATAAAACAACAGGGCAGGACTCGCAGTAATGGGTATAAACTGGACAAATTTAGATTTAAGAAGGAAAAAGGCAAGAATTGGTTTACAAATAGGGTGGTCGATGAATGGAATAAACTTAGTAACCACGTAGTAAGCGCTGAAACTATCAGTTGTTTTAAAAAACGATTAGACAACTTTATGGATGGGGTCGACAGGTGGTGATGGATACGGAGCTGCCTAGTGTAGGCCTTATGGTCTTTAGCAGTCTCCTTTATTTCTTATGTTTTTTTTTCTTTTCTTTTTCTTATATATATATATTATATATTATATATATATATATAAATGTATATATAGGTATATATATAAATATATATATATAAATATAAATTTAAATATGAATATATATATAGATATAAATATAAATATAAATATATATATAAATATAAATATATATATATAAATAAATATAAATATAAATATAAATATATATGTAAATATAAATATATATATAAATGTATATGAATATAAATATAAATATAGATATATAAATATAAATATAACTATAAACATAAATATAGATATAAATATAAATACAAATATAAATATAAATATAAATATAAATATAAATATAAATATAAATATATATATATATATATAAATATAAATATAAATATTAATGCAAATATAGATATGAATATAAACATAAATATAAATATGAATATAAATATACATATAAATATATACATATATAAATATATATATAAATATATATATAGATATAAATATAAATATAAATGTAAATATATATATAAATATAAATGTAAATATAAATATAAATATAAATATAAATATATATATACATATACATATAAATAAAAATATAAATATATATATATAAATTTGAATATATATGTAAATGTATATATAGATATATATACAAATATATTTATAAATATATATATAAATATATATATAAAAAATTATATATATAGAAATAAATATATGTATATATATAAATATAAATATATATATAAATATATATATATATACTGTATATGTATATATACATATATAAATATTTATATAAATATATATATATATATATATATATATGTTAACATGAATATAGATATAGATATAAATATAGGTATGAATATAAATATAAATATAAATAAAAATGTAAATATATGTATATATATATATATATATATATATATATATATAAATATAAATATATATATATAAATATAAACATATATATAAATACAAATATATATACAAATACTATAAATAAATATAAATATATATATATATATAAGAATAAATATATATATATATATATATAAATATAAATATAAAAATACATATAAATATGTATATAAATATAAATATAACTATAAATGTAAATAAATATATGAATATATATATAAATCTATATATAAATATGAATATAAATATATATATAAATATGAATATAAATGTAAATATTTATATAAATTTATATATAAATATAAATATAAATATATATATATAATATAAATATAAATATAAATATAAATATCAATATAAATAAAAAATATATATATAAATATAAATTTAAATATAAATATAAATATATATATATATAAATATAAATATATATATATATACATAAATGTAAATATAAATATAAATATAAATATATATATAATATAAATATATATATATATATATAAATATAAATATGTATATAAATATAAATATAAATATAAATATAAATATAATATATAAATATACATATAAATATAAATATAAATATAAATATATATAACTATAAATATAAATATAAATATAAATATAAATATAATTACAAATATAAATATAAATATAAATATAAATATAAATACAAATATATATATAAATATAAATATAAAAAATATATGTACAAATATAAATATAAATATATACATACATAAAAATATAAATATAAACAAATAAATGTAAATATAAATATATATATATATAAATAAATATAAATATAAATATAAATATAGATATAAATATAAATATAGAAATAAATATAAATATAAATATAAATATAAATATAAATATAAATATAAATATAAATATAAATATATATATAAATATAAATATAAATATAAATATAATATAAAAAATAAATAAATAAATATAATATAAATATAAAACTAAATATAAATATAAATATATATAAATATATATATAAATATAAATATAAATATATATATACATATAAAAATTAATATAAATATAAATTTAAATATAAATGTAAATATAAATATATATATATATATAAATGAAAAAGTAAAGATAGATATACATATATATATATATATGAATCTAAACATAAACATCAACATAAACATAAACATAAACATAAACATAAAAATATAAATATAAATATAAATATAGATATAAATATGAATATAAATATATATATATATATATAAATATAAATATATATAAAAAAATATAAATATAAATATAAATATAATTATTAATATATATATATATATATATATATATATATGAATATTATTATATATATAAATATAAATGTATATATAAATATAAATATATATCTAATTATAAATATAATTATATATATAAGTATATATGTAAATATAAATATAAATATAAATACATATATAAATATGAATAAAATACACATATAAATATATATATATAAATATACTATTAATATAAATGTAATTATAATTGTAAATATAAATACAAATATATATATCTATGAATATAAATATAAATATAAACATAAACATAAACAAAAACGTATATATATAAATATTAACATATACATAACAATAGATATAAATATCAATATAAATATGAATGTAAATATAAATATCAATATATATTTTGTATATAAATATAAATATAGATATAATATCAATATCAATATCAATATCAATATCAATATCAATATCAATATAAATATATATAATATAATATTAATATCAATGTAAATATATATATAAATATCAATATAAATATAAATATAAATATAAATATAAATGTAAATATAAATATAAACATAGATATAAATATAAATATAAATATAATACAAATATAAATTCAAATATAAATATAAATATAAATATAAATATAAATATATATAAATATACATGTAAATATAAATATAAGTATAAATATATACATAAACATAAATATATATATAAATATATATATAAATATTTATATATATATATATAAATTTAAATATATATATATATATATATATATATATATATATAAACATAAATATAGGTATATATGTAAATATATATATAAATATAGATATAAATATAAATATAAATATAGATATATATATATATATATATATATATATATAAATATGAATATGAATATGAATATATATATAAATATAAATATGAATATAAATATGAATATAGATATAAATATAAATATAAATATAAATATACATATAAATATGAATATAAATATAAATATAAATATAAATATAAATATTAATATAAATATAAATACTAATATATATAAATATAAATATAAATATGAATATAAATATATATATAAATATGAATATAAATATAATTATAAATATAAATGTAAATATATATACAAATATAAATACAAATATAAATATCAATATCAATATAAATATAAATATCAATATAAATTTTATGTAAATATAAATATAAATATATATATATATATAAATACAAATATAAATATAAATATAAATATAAATATAAAATAAACATATATATATATATATATAAATATAAATACAAATATAAAAATAAACATAAATATATATATAAAACAAATATGTATATATATATATAATATATAAATATATATATATAAATGTATATATAGGTATAGATATAAATATATATATATAAATATAAATTTAAATATGAATATAAATACAGATATAAATATAAATATAAATATAAATATAAATATAAATATAATATAAATATAAATATAAATATATATATAAATATGAATATAAATATAAATATAAATATAAATATAAATGTAAATATATATATAAATATAAATGTAAATATAAATATACATATAAATATAAATATAAATATATATATAAATATGAATATATATGTAAATGTATATATAAATCTATATACAAATATATGTATAAATATAAATATAAATATATATATAAATCTATATATATATAAATATAAATATAAGTATAAATATAAATATAAATATAAATATAAATATAAATATAAATATAAATATAAATATAAATATAAATAAAAATATATATATATATATATTATATATATGTATATATATATGTATATATATATATGTTAACATGAATAGAGATATAGAGATATAGGTATATATAGATATGAATATAAAAATAAATATAAATATAACTGTAAATATATATGTAAATATGAATATAAATATAAATATAGATATAATATATATATAGATAAAAATATATATATAAATATATATATAAATATATATATAAATATAAATATAGATATAAATATATATATAGATATAAAAATATATATATATAAATATAAATATAGATTTAGATATAAATATAAATATAAATATAAATATAAATATAAATATAAATATAAATATAAATATAAATATAAATATAAATATAAATATAAATATAAATATAAATATGAATATGTATATGAATATAAATGTAAATGTAAATATAAATATAAATATAAATATAAATATAAATATATATATAAAAAAATATATAAATATAAATATATATATATAAATATATATATAAATATTAATATAAATATATATATACACATAAATATAAATATAAATATGAATATAAATATAAATATATATAAAAATATAAATATAAATATAAATATAAATATAAATATAAATATAAATATAAAAATAAATATAAATAAAAATATAAATATATATATAAAAATAAATATATATATATAATAATATATATTAATATTAATATAAATGTAAATATAAATATTAATATAAATATAAATATAAACTTAAATATAAATATAAATATAAATATAAATATAAATATAAATATAAATATAAATATAAATATAAATATAAATATAAATATAAATATAAATATGAATATGAATATAAATATATAAATATAAATATGAATATATATATAAATATAAATATAGATATAAATATAAAAATAAATGTAAATATAAATATAGATATAAATGTAAATATATATATATATATATATATATATATATATATATATATATATATATATATATATATATATATATATATATATATATATATATATAAATGTATATTCAAATATAGATATAAATATAATTATTAATATGAATATATATATAAAGACATATTTAAATATAGATATAAATATGAATGTCTATATACATATATATATATATATTTATATATATATATATAAATATATATACTATATATATATATATATATATATATATATATATGAATATTTATATGAATATAAATATAAATATAAATATAAATATAAATATAAATATAAATATAAATATAAATATGAATATGAATATAGATATAAATATAAAAATAAATATAGATATAGATATAAATACAAATATGAATATAAATATAAATATAAATATAAATATAAATATAAATATAAATATAAATATAAATATAAATATAAATATAAATATAAATATAAATAAAAATATAAATATATATATAAATATAAATATAAATATAAATATTAATATAAATATAAATATAAATATAGATATAAATATAAATATAAATATAAATATACATTCATATAACAAGGCTTTTTTCCCCTTACAAGGGAAGTAGCCAAAAAGAAGACACAAAACCAATCCCACCCGTTTCACCCCTGAATACACTCCACACCCCTCCACCCTCCCTCGTATCTTAGCACCTCCTGGATGACGGGTCATCCCTGCACCTTGTCCACTGCCCTGGGTCAGAAGCAGTGTCGCAAGACACAGCACATCCACAGCAACGCCGCTTCATTAAATCGGCGACCCCCCCCCCTCTCCGTCCCCCCATTGCATAAAATGAGAGGACGGGGAGAAATCCCTTCGGGCTGCGTCAAATTTTGCTCACACATACTACCTCACCACCCATCCACCTGCCCATTCCACCTCATGCAATCACAACATCATCCATATACAACCATTCTCCATTCACCCCTGTCTTCTGTCCTCTCCCGTCCTTCCTCAACAGACATTCCCCTCTTCCCCAAAGCGCCCTTCACCCCATCCATCCATCTCATCCTAGGACGTCCCCTCATGTTCACTCCCTTCACATCTGCCTTCCACACCTCTTTTACTAGTCTTTCTTCACTCATTCTTTCCATGTGTCCAAACCATCCTAATATTCTTTCATCAACCCTATCTCCCAGCTCCTTTTGCACCCCTGTTCTCCTCCTCACCTCCTCATTTCTCACTCTATCTAGCCTAGTAACCCCCATCATACTTCTCAGACACCTCATCTCAAACACATTCAAACTCCTTCTCTCTTCTTCTCTTATGTTCGATGTTTCTGCCCCATATAGTGCTGTTGGCAAAATCACTCCTTCATACAGTCTCCTAGCATCCATTCCCAAATGTCTATTCCTCATTACACTCTTTGATCCACCAAGGCATTTACTCGCTTCTCTCAATCTACATTCTACCTCCACTTTCACTCCACCTTTTCCTGCCACATTTGCACCCAAGTATCTAAAACTATCCACTTCCTCCAGTCGCTCTCCCTTAATGCTCACTTCCAGTCTACTGTCACTTTCACCCCTTGTACATCTCATCACCTTACTTTTACCCACATTTATCTTTAGCTTTCTTCTATCACATACTCTCCCAAACTCTGCCACCAACTTCCTCAATCCCTCCTCCAATCCTGCCACAAGCGCAGTTTCGTCCGCAAACAACAGCTGGCTCACCTCCCACTTTTCTCAATTTTTTTTAACCATCTCCAATCCCTTGCCCACTACCCTTGCATTTACCTCTCGCATCACCCCATCCATGTATAAGTTGAACAGCCAGGGCGACATAACGCATCCTTGACGAAGTCCCACCTTTACCTCGAACCACTCACTCTCTCCATTTCCAATCCTGACACAAGCTCTACTATTCTCATAAAATCTCTTGACAGCTCCAAGAAGCTTTCCTCCTATCCCATATATCTGCATAACCTCCCACAGTGCCTTCCTGTCTACCCTATCATAAGCCTTTTCCAGATCCATAAAAGCCCAAAAAACATCCTTCCCCTTTCCTATAGCTTTCTCACATATCTGTCTTACCACAAAGATCTGATCTACACAACCTCTAACTGCCCTAAATCCACACTGCTCCTCACCAATTACTCCTTCTGTTCCTCTCCTAATCATCTCAACCAAGAGCCTCCCATACGCCTTCCCAACTACACTCAACAAGCTAATCCCTCTGAAACTACTACATTCACACTTGTCCACTTTTCCCTTGTAAAGTGGAACTATACAGGCACTCCTCCAGTCCTCCGGCACTCTACCCTCTCTCCAACAAATAGCCCTGCTTCTTCACGTGTGTATATGCCTGCATTTTCTCAGAGTTCTTCATCTTTCTGTGCTGTCTTGCATGTTGTGGATATGTCCTCTTGCCCTAACCGGCGTATTTATTCCTCCCGCATATCTAAATCAGCTAAACTTGGAACAAAACACTCCTTTAACAACATTGGCATTTCACCAACTGAGGATTCCTTCCCTCCTCTCTAAGATGAACTTTCAATTGACTCAGCTCCAATCTCTCGATTGTTAACGCATTCCAAACGCACTCATGGAGTACTAATCAGCCATAGAACGTTATACCCTCGTAAGTAAATAAAGTTTCACATCTGCGTTTTCCGGAAAAAAAAATGCGATGTAGTCTGTATGCCAGAAACTATCCATGTCAAAGGCAATTCTCTGTTTTCATCCTTATGCTCTACTTCTAAGAAGGGTCATACCCAGTTGCTTATTGTCAATAACACTAACGCTGCTCTCCAGCTTAGTAAAGGTACAAATATATTGGACTTTCTAGTATATCCCTTTCGTATTCAAAACATGGATAACCAGTGCAGTATTGTTCCTGTTTGTACCACTTCTTCTGATGTGCACCCACAAAGTAAACCCAACCTTCCATCAAGCTTGAATTCACTTGATTTCCCTTATGCACAGGAAAGCTTACTTTCACTTTGCAATAACTTCAGGTACCCCTATGCTCTTCCAGGTGGACCCCTTGATGTCACCGATCTCATTCAGCATCATATTTTCCTTAAACCAAATGCCCAACCATGCTATATTCCTGCATACAGAATGCCTCATAGAAAACGGAATATGGTAAACACACCCATTGATGGCATGATTGCTCAGGACATTATAGAACCTTCAATCTCAGAATAGAACTTTCCTATTTTCATTGTTTCTAAACCAGATGGTTTATTCCGCCCTGTTGTTGATTTCCACGAGCTAAACAAATTAATTGTCTCTGATCACTACCCGGTCCCAGTATTGTAAGGCTTCCTTCACTCTGTAGATGTAAACTGCAGTGTGTTTACCACTCTCGACCTTATGTCTGGATATTTTCATATTCCTTTTTGCTCCTGAATCACGTCCTCTCACAGCCTTCAGTACTCCAAATGGACATTTCCAATTCAAACGGTTGGACATGGGACTTGTTTCTGCTTCTTCAGTTTTTACACGACTCACGAATACAGCCCTTGCAGGACTTTGGTGAGAACGTCTTCGCCTATCTTGATGATATGGTCATCGCCTCAGAATCTGTCTCTAAACACTTTCACACGCTACAATCTGTTTTCTCTCGACTGATACAATCAAGACTTAAATTGAAACTTACGGAGTGCTCCTTCATTAAAAATGAAACACGCTTCCTAGGAACAGCCATTGACAAGGTTGATTTCCCTCACCCTACCTTAGTAGAACGACCCCCTTTTTTTTTTTTTTGTTCTCTTAGGTTTTAACAGGCGCTACATTACTGCTATGCCAGTATAGCCGCGCCTCTCACTTTACTACTAATTGAGGATACTTCCTTCACATGGACTCCAGATCATGAGAGAGCATTTGCAGCTCTCAAAGCTGTCTAAACTACGGCTTCTGTCCTAGCATTTCTAAACTTTAAAATTTCCTTTACATTGTACACTGATACATCCTATTCGGGATTAGGTGCATTTTTAATGCAACAGCATGGAAAACAACTCTGCCCCAATGCATACGATAGTCGCATACTTAACAAAGCAGAATCCAATTTCACTGTCACAGAAATAAAAACTCTTGCTGTAGTGTACGTCCTCAGACACTTTAAAGACATCATTATTGGTTATGAAATATACATCTACACTAACAACCAAGCTATCTTACATTTATCCCGTGGGAAAAATCTTGTAGGCAAACTTGCTCGTCGGTTCTTGACCATTCAGGAATTTATGCCCACCTTCTATTATGTTCATGGTAAAGCCAATTCTGTTGCTGGTGCCCTCAATAGGTATGTTGCTGTCATCTCCCATTCTCCCACGTCAATTAATCTAACTCAAGAACGCGTTGAAGCTGCCCAGCGTTCAGATCTACCGTGCAAGCGTATAATATTCTTTATAGAGTCAGATGACACTAGAGACATTTTAGACTTCTCCCCTAACCTACAAAACTACATGCTTGCTGATGATGTTTTGTATTATTAAGCAACACTAGATCATAAGCAAGAACCACACCGTTCAGTGAATAAATGGCTAGTTCCTTCTGCCCTAATTCCTGAAGTGCTCCAACTTCTTCATGTTTTCGTTATTGCTGCACACCCTGATAAGGATAAATGCGTTGTACAAGCCAGATTATATTATTTCTGGTTGTTCTAGCGTAAAGATATCAATGCTTACATAGATAAGTGTTCATCATGTCAATCCCACAAAGATCACATTCGCGGTCAGGCCCCTCTCTTAAATTATACCTCTCCTTCCAAACCCTTTGATACTGTGGCCATCGACACTCTCAAGCTTCCTCGTACCCCCATTGGGAACCATTACTTGTTCGTCTGCATGGACAATTTTACCAGATTCTGCATCTTTACCCCACTCCCAGACAAGACTGCACAAAGCGTCGCACAGATCCTTATAAACAGACTCATTCGTCCTTTCACTACTCCTAGAACTCTTCTATTCGACAAAGGTACAGAGTTTGATAATTATATTCTTGTTGTTATATGCTAATTCTTTAACATCACAAAATGCAATACCCTCCCATACAACCCTATTTAAAATGGCATTGTTGAACGCCAAAATCGTAAGATCATTAATATACTTCGTCATCTTACTTTTTCCCTACATCTTTCTTGGGGTGAACATGTTCCTATCATTCAAGCTTCATTTAATAGTGCCACAAAAAGGTCTACACCGTAATCTCCCTATTTTGTTCCCTTTGGCTTGGACAAAAGGCTCCCTCGCAATATCTATGACTAACTTAAAATCTATTAAATTTTAACTCTTTCTTAAAAAAAAATTCACAATTCACTCATACTTTTGAAGGAAGATATGGCACGTCTCCAGCTCTCTAGCACAAATCTGCGAGAAATTGTAACCATGATGTAGGGAACACTTTATTCCCTCAGTCACACTCCTACTTCAAAATTTTCTCCTAAGTTTTTTGTACCATACGGAATTATTCAGAAAGTACCAGGTAAGAAAGTCTAAGCATGCAATCTGCATGACTTTCAGGAAATTATATTACACCTTGATCACATTAAGAAAGTTCCCCGTGGCCTCGACTTGGATGATATTCCTCCTGTTGACCCTCCTCACCCTTATGAAGACTAGACTCCCTCTATTTCACAGAATCTTCTCATATCCAATATCGAACCTCGTTATGCCCTCAAAAATCGTGCCATAATTACATAATATTTCCTTTAATTCCTAAGGTGCTCAAAATGTAATCTACTTCCAATGTACTTATTAATTTTAAGTGATATATACTCGTTACAAATTTTTACATGTTCTATTCATTTTACTTTCTTTCGTTTCGAAATACTCCTTGCCGTTGAATGGATTTCCTTATTGTTCACCCGTCGTTGAAACTAGCTCCGGATAGCAAACAAAGCCTTTTGTAAAACCTACACACATACAGAACCTACAGATATACATACATACCACATAGGCATAAACTTGATACCCAGAAAAAAATAATTACGTTCCCATTGTAAATATTGTAGGAAACATTTCTTTAACAACTGTTCTCACATCATTCACATTCATAAAAGTTAACGAGTATATATTAAATCAAATTTACATGTATATAGGGTCAACACATGAAATAGCTATGTAAAAAAAACAATTAGTGAAGTTATATTTATTAAATATTCTAGCATTGTAATTAAGTCATACGCGTTATGCTTGAGATGGCGCGCTGGGCCAAGCCGTCAGAACAAGGGCAGGTAGTTCGAGCTTGGCAAATAAGCATGGTAGACAATCGACGAGCGAAGTGTGAGAACTAAATAACACAAAACTTCTGCGGTCTTTAATTTCAATCATCGTTGTAATAGTACCTCTCAAACAGAGATGCATATACATACACACATGTATATGTATATATATATATGTATATATATATATATATATATGTGTGTGTGTGTATATATATGTGTGTGTGTATATATACATATGTATATATATGTATATATATACAAGACTTATCTCCCACTATCGGAGAATAAGATTAGGTGTAAATAAACATATCCATATATTTCGACCACTTTCTGTGGTCCTCTTCAGAAGTTATGTTAAAAAGGACCACAGAAAGTGATCGAAATATATATATCTATTTCTAGTTATATTTTCCAATAATGGGAGACAAGTCGCGCGCACACAAACACACACACACACACACACACACACACACACACACACACACACACACACACACACACACACACACACACACACACACACACACACACACACACACACGCACACACACGCACACACACACACAAACACACACAAACCCACAAACACGCACACACACACACACACACACACACACACACACACACACACACACACACACACACACACACACACACACACACGCACACGCGCACACACAATCACACACACACAATCACACACACACACACACACACACACACACACACACACACACACACACACACACACACACACACACACACACACACACACGTGTATATATATATATATATATATCCATATATACATTTGTATGTATATATATATATATATATATATATATATATGTATATATGTATATATATATGTATATATATATATATATATACATATATATATATATATATATATATATATATTCTAAACAGAAATGTAGTAGCACATTTGTAAATGACACACAGGAAACCACAGTCGGAGAAAATAAACTTTGAATAAAGAAGGATCCCATATTTTGGCTATCAACAGTAGCCCTCTACAGGAAAGTACATAGAGTAGAGTACAGAGTGAACTTATAAGCTACAGAGAGGAAGAGATGTGGACAGATGACCTCACTCAGGCGCGGGGCAAACTGGGGTGGCGGAGGAGGGAGGGGGTGAGGAGGGGGGAGGTTGTAATGTCCGTACCAACTTGTTAACTGCCGCGCGTGAAATAATGTCAGGTGTCCACTGCCCTTTAGAAATATTAATATTAGGGCATTCCTCAATTAATGCTGATTCAACTGTTTTCCTCCTAAAACCGCAGTGGGACTTGAACACTAATCTGGCCTTACCCCAATCGAAAGAATGATTCTTATTTTTGACATGAAGAAATACAGCCGAGTTTTCTTGCCCATACCTAATTGACCTGGGCAAGAAAACTCGGCTGTATTTCTTCATGTCAAAAATAAGAATCATTCTTTCAATTGGGGTAAGGCCAGATTAGTGTTCAAGTCCCACTGCGGTTTCAGGAGGAAAATAGTTGAATCAGCATTAATTGAGGAGTGCCCTAATATTAATATTTCTAAAGGGCAGTGGACACCTGACATTATTTCACGCGCGACAGTTAACAACCCCTCCCTCCTCCGCCACCCCAGTTTGCCCCGCGCCTGAGGTCATCTGTCCACATCTCTTCCTCTCTGTAGCTTATAAGTCCACTCTGTACTCTACTCTATGTACTTTCCTGAAGAGGGCTACAGTTGATAGCCGAAATATAGGATTCTTCTTTATTCAAAGTTTATTTTCTCCGACTGTGGGTTCCTGTGTGTCATATATATATTACAAAGGATTACAAAGGCGGAGCATGCCGACAGGAGACCTTTTGATCCATATCTAGGTCGGATGCGAAAAAAAAATCATATTAATAATAAAATAATAAATAAAAACTATGATAATGTAAATAACAAATAAAATACATAAATAAATGCATAGGTATACTTAAATAATAAACAAACAGGTAAATAGTAAATAATAATAAATTGACACATAACTAATAATAAATAAAAATCAGACAGACAAATGATAACAAAACAAAAACAAATAATATAAGATAAATTATAATCATTACAGCATCTTACTTAGGTATTTGTCTAAATGATTCTTAAAGCTTTGAACTGAACTACATTGCACTACCTGTGCAGGAAGTTTATTCCATTCATTAACTACACGGTTGGCAAAGTTGTTTCTACCTACTTCCAAATTGAATCTATTTCCGGACAGTTTGAGACCATTGTTTCTTGTCTGATTCTCATTCAATGTAAAAATTTGGTCACTTTTGATGTTGTCAATTCCCTTTAGAATTTTAAAGACCTGTATCAAGTCACCTCTGAGTCTACGCTTTTTTAGGGAAAACAGATTCATATGTTTTAGTCGATTTTCGTATGATTTATTTTTGATATTTGGAATCAGTTTTGTGGCTCGCCGTTGTACTCTTTCCAATCTGTCAATGTCTTTAATGAGATTCGGTGACCATACGGAAACAGCATATTCCAAATGTGGACGAACTAACGATTTATATAGCTTGTTAATGAGTGATGGACTTTTGAAATCAAAAGATCGCGCAATCAGTCCTAGAATCTTATTTGCTTTCTCAGAGGCTGAAATACACTGCTTGGATGATTTGAGGTCGTTACTGATAATTACGCCGAGATCTTTTTCACTATCCACTTTTGTTAACGAATTTCCAAATAACTTGTAATCGTACTTACTGTTATTTTTACCTATGTGCATTACCTTGCATTTACTTGTGTTAAATTTCATTAGCCACTTTTCAGACCATTGCTGTAATTGATCTAAATCTTCTTGAATATCTAATTGATTTGAGTGATCATTTGCCACTCCGCACAGTTTTGTATCATCAGCAAATTTGGAAACAGTAGATTTTAGTCCATGGTCTATATCATTTATATATACTATGAATAGAAGTGGCCCAAGAACGGAACCCTGAGGAACTCCACTTGCAACACTTTTCCATCCAGAAGTTTGTCCATTTAAAACAACTCTCTGTTTTCGATCATTCAACCAATTACTAGTCCAACCTAATAGGCTACCACTTATTCCATGCAAAGCTAATTTAGTAAGTAGTCTTTCGTGTGGGACGGTATCAAAAGCTTTTGCAAAGTCTAGATATACTAAATCTATATTGTTTCTTTTGTCATAATTCGAGATAACTGTGTTGTAGAATTCGAGTAAGTTAGTCACGCAAGAACGTTTCCGTCTGAAACCATGCTGGCTATCATTTATCAAACGGTTACTTTCTAAATGATGTTCGATAGCATCTCTGATGATAGTTTCCATTATTTTTCCTACGATTGAAGTCAAACTTATAGGCCTATAGTTATTTGGTTTCTTTTTGTCACATTTTTTGAATATGGGAGTAACGTTAGCTAGCTTCCATTCTCTTGGGACATCTCCGGATATGATGGATTTCTTGAAAATAATTTCTAATGGAACAACAATCTCATTTTTCATTTCCTTTAAGATTCTTGGATGCCAACCGTCAGGCCCTGGTGTTTTATCAACTTTGAGTTTGTCTATACACCTTTTAATTTTTTCTTTTGTTATATTTACCGTACCGAGTAAGTTTACCCTAGACTTTTCACACGTTTCAGTTTGGAATTCACCTTGAAGTGTTTCGTTTACGAATACCGAGCTAAAATAATTGTTTAAGATATTACACATTCCTTCATTTGAATATTCAAGTTGACCGTCAGCAGATAATAGTGGACCAATGTGATTCCGAACAACCTTTTTATCTCTAATGTAACTATAGAATTCTTTTGGATTCTCTTTGGATTTCTCAGCGATGTTCATTTCGTATTGTCGTTTTCTTTTTCTTATTGTCTTTTTTAAATCTCTCTGTATTGATACATAACTTTCATAGTCATTAGATACACCCGAGCACTTATATTTCTTATAAGCCTGTCTCTTTTTAGCAATACTTTTTTCAGTTTCTTTGTCGAGCCACTTTGGGCGAGCCTGATTTGGGGGACGTCTGTCCTTAAAAGGAATGTAAGTTTGAATCATCTTAGTGAGCGTATTTTGAAATATTTCCCACATCTGATCTACAGGTCTTTCGTTTAATTTTGCCTCCCAATCTGTAAGCTGAAGCTCCTGACGTAGTTTTATGAACTGAGCTTTACTGAAATTGGGTATTTTAGAAACACAAGTATCTATTCTAAAATTGTTTAGGAGTTTGAATCTAACTAGGTTGTGATCGCTATTTGCAACAGATTCACCGACTTCTACATCAGTTACCATGCTTTCGCGGATAGTGATCAAAAGATCGAGTAAGTTTCCATATCTTGTGGGCTCTTTTACATCCTGAATTAAGTAATTGTCACCAAGAAAATCAAACAAGCGACTACCTATATGGCCATGTTCAAGGGTCATCCAATCAATGTCAGTAAAATTGAAATCACTCATTATCAATAAATCCCGGTCGCAGAAACTAGACAGTTCTTGAAATAACAGTTTGTCGTCTGCTAATGATAATGTCTTTGGCCTATATATTACACCTATATTAATTTTTTGTCCATTTGTTTGGGTTAACTCAACCCACAAACTATCATATGCATCCTGTTTCACTTTCTCTAAAACACAAGCATGAACATTGTTTTTAACGTACAATAGAACACCCCCACCTTTTTTGTGGTTTCTATCCTGATATATATAAGCGGAGTAGGAAACACAGGAGTCTTAGTCTTGAGTTTATTCCTGTCTAGTTTCGCAGGTATGCTTTTTCAAAGGAATGGTGTACAAACAGGGTGTGGGCATTTTATACATGGGGTGTAAGTGGTAACGTTATGTTGACGACATCCTCTTCATTACACACTAAACAAACAACACAAGAAACCTACTGGAACAACTGAATGCGTAGACAAAAGAATTACATTCGCAGTAGAGGAAGAAACCAACGGTTCCCTACTTTTCCTAGACACTGTCATCGTCAGATCGGACGACAGCGCTAGGTTCAAGGTATACT
>NC_134786.1:35675790-35685790 GCF_046742065.1 Oratosquilla oratoria | reverse complement strand
AAGTGGATAGTTTTAGATACTTGGGTGCAAGTGTAGCAGGAAAAGGTGGAGTGAAGGTGGAGGTAGAATGTAGATTGAGAGAAGCGAGTAAATGCCTTGGTGGATTAAAGAGTGTAATGAGGAATAGACATTTGGGAATGGATGCGAAGAGGAGACTGTATGAAGGAGTGATTGTGCCAACAGCACTGTATGGGGCAGAAACGTGGAACATAAGAGAAGAAGAGAGAAGGAGTTTGAATGTGTTTGAGATGAGGTGTCTGAGAAGTATGGTGGGGGTTACTAGGCTGGATAGAGTGAGAAATGAGGAGGTGAGGAGGAGAACAGGGGTGAAAAAGGATTTGGGAGATAGGGTTGATGAAAGAATATTAGGATGGTTTGGACACATGGAAAGAATGAGTGAAGAAAGACTAGTAAAAGAGGTATGGAAGGCAGATGTGGAGGGAGTGAACATGAGGGGACGTCCTAGGATGAGGTGGATGGATGGGGTGAAGGGGGCTTTGGGGAAGAGGGGAATGTCTGTTGAGGAAGGAAGGGAGTGGACGGAAGACAGAGGTGAGTGGAGAATGGTTGTATATGGATGATGTTGTGATTGCATGAGGAGGAATGGGCAGGGGGATGGGGGGTGTTGTAGTATGTGTGAGTAAATTTTGACGCAGCCCGAAGGGATTTTCTCCCCGTCCTCTCCTTATATGCAAGGGGGGACGGAGAGGGGGGGTCGCCGATTAAATGAAGCGGCCTTGCTGTGGATGTGCTGTGTCTTGCGACACTGCTTCTGACCCAGGGCGGTGGGCAGGGTGCAGGGATGACCCGTCATCCAGGAGGTGCTCAGATGAGAGGGAGGGTGGGAGGGGTGTGGAGTGTATGTAGGGATGAAATGGGTGGGAGTGTTTTTATGCCTTTCCCTTTTTGGCTACCTCCCTTGTAAGGGGGAAAAAGCCTTGGTATATGTATGTATATACAAACACACACACACACACACGCGCGCGCGCACATACACATACACAAACACACACACACACACACACACACACACACACACACACACACACACACACACACACACACACACACACACACACACACACACACACACACACACACACACACACACACACACACACACACACACACACACACACACACACACACACACACACACACACAACACACACACACACACACACACACACACACACACACACACACACACACACACACACACACACACACACACACACACACACACACAAACACACACACACACACACACACACACCACACACACACACACACACACACATACACACACACACACACACACACACACACATACACACACACACACACACACACACACACACACACACACACACACACACACACACACACACACACACACACACATACACACACACACACACACACACACACACACACACACACACACACACACACACACACACACACACACACACACACACACACACACACACACACACACACACACACACACACACACACATACACACACACACACACACACACACACACACACACACACACACACACACACACACACACACACACACACACATACACACACAAACACACACACACACACACTATGGCCATCTGTAGTCCCTTTTCACTACTCTGTGGTGTCTGTTGGCTGTCTTTCTTTCGTGGTTTCACTTTCTACTTTCCTTCCACCACTGTCTTTGTTACAATGATAGTCACTCAATTTTAGTCAGATGGCCATGTGCTTCTGATCATCCGACTTAGACAAGTTCCAATTAGTATAAGTATAGGAGAGGGGTATTTAAACGGTTGAGATGTTTTCCTTGTTTTTCTTCACGAATTCTTTTACAACGTGATTCTCTTAGTTAAACCAGAGGACTCCCTTCGGGAATCCTCAATTTTATTACTACTTCAGTTCTGCAATGACGTCATGATTTCTTTAGTCAAATGATCTTTGCTGTTAGACTTAAGAATCTTCCCTAAGGGCGTGGTATTACAATAGTGAACCAATTTAATTTTCTCCTTCTCCACCCTTTCTCCAATCAGAACAGCTGTTGCAATCCCGCATGAAATACTGCTTACTCAAAAAATCTCGAAATCAATGCACACACTGACTCAGCTTACATATTGTTACATTAGCATAAAAATGAACATTATACAGCAATGAAATTGGGTTCCCGGGGACTGCTTGTAAACATTAGAGAAGGAGCGAGCCTGTGCAACTCCTTCATCTTCTCGACTTCGGGTATTAGGTAAATACATAAACTATAAAAATATAACAATCGTCATCTACCTCTCTACCCACTTGCCTACTTCTTACAGGGCTCAGCAGCTACCACTTAGTCGTCCCGACCAACCATTTTCTACTACACTCTTACAGGGCTTGGCATATAATTAATATCAAGGAAATTAGCATGTTATACAAGAAACTATCAAAGCTATTTCCGCATAAATTGGATAAACAAAGTTAAAAGTATTATTGTATTATTCTTCAATGAATGTTGTCATCAAAACATATACCACACATAACAAAGAAATAAGTAGCCCCCAATATGCACAAATGTCTGTAACACCAAAAATATACTGAGCTTTAAAATATACAAAATAAAAAAGAATATAATACAGATATAAATTAGATGTAATAAATTGATTTCCGAAACTCACTTCTACCTAGATCTGAAGATGTAATAATTTACCAATAACAAAATCAGGAAAAAATTGTCAAGTAGTATTTATTGTCTTCCTCCTTCTGATTGTGAAAATTTATTAAGAACAGCAATAATTAAAATAAGACATTAGAATAATTGTCTGTGATAGAACTCAATGGAAGATGTAAACAATTATTATAAACCCAGACCTATCTGTAAAAATTAATTAGATTATTACATAGTTCACAAATGATGCTATAAACATATTCCTGATACTCTTCTGAATTCAGGGTTTTGTTTACAAAGCTAATACATCATGTATCTTTTCCCTTAGTGTCACTTTATCATCATCATCATCATCATCACTAAACTCTATCCTAGTCCTTTTTAAATAACCTAAAAGTCTAATTGATACTTTCCTAGTTTCTAAGTGTAATATCTTGCATTTATTTCTACCTGCAAAGTCAATTATCCTATATGGACCTGAGTACCTCGGTGAAAGTTTATTATGGGTTGTATTTAATTTCACCATGGCGAAGTTTCCTATTTATACATACATACATATACCAAAGGTTTTTCCCCCTTACACCGGGCGTAGCCAAAAAAGAAAAAGGTATAAAAAAACACTCCCACCCATTCCATTTCCTATATATTCCTCTCCCCTCCACCCTCCTCCCTCCCTCTTATCTCGGCACCTGGATGACGGGTCATCCCTGCATCCTGTCCACTGTCCTAGGTCAGAAGCAGTGTCGCAAGGCACAGCACATCCACAGCAAGGCCGATTCATAAATTCGGCGACCTCCCTCTCCATCCCCCCATGCAGAAAAGAAGACGGGGAGAAATCCCTTCGGGCTGCGTCAAATTTTTTCTCATACATACTTCCTCACCCCACATCCCCCACCCACTCCCCCCATGCATCACAGCATCATCTATACACAACCCCTCTCCAATCACCCCTATCTTCTCTCCTCTCCCGTCCTTCCTTAACAGACATTCCTCTCTTTTGTAATGTCCCTTTCACCCCATCAATCCATCTCATCCGAGGACGCCCCCTCATATTCACTCCTTCCACCTCTGCCTTTCACACTCCTTTTACTAATCTTTCTTCACTCATTCTTTCCATGTGCCCAAACCATCCCAATACCCTTTCATCAACCCTATCTCCCAGCTCCTTTTCCACCCCTGTTCTCTTCCTCACCTCCTCATTTCTCACTCTATCCAGCCTAGTAACCCCTATCATACTTCTCAGACATATCATCTCAAACACATTCAAACTCCTTTTCTCTTCCTCTCTCTTGTTCCATGTTGCTGCCCCGTACAGTACTGTTGGCACAATCACTCCTTCATATAACCTCCTCTTAGCATTGATTCCCAGATACCTATTTCTCATTACACATTTTTATCCATCAAGCCATTTACTCGCTTCTCTCAATCTATATTCTACCTCCACCTCCATTCCTCTCTTTCCTGCCACATTTGCACCCAAGTATCTAAAACTATCCACTTCCTCCAGTCTTTCACCCTTAATGCTCACTTCTAGCCTGCTGTCACTCTCTCCCCTTTTACATCTCATCAGCTTACTTTTGCCCACATTTATCTTCAGCTTCCTTCTTTCACACACCTTCTCAAACTCTGTCACTAACTTCCTCAATCCCTCCTCTAATCCTGCTACAAGCGCAGTGTCGTCAGCAAACAACAACTGGCTCACCTCTCACTTTTCTCCATTTTCTTTAACTATCTCCAACCCCTGACTCACTACCCTTGCGTTCAACTCTCGAACCACTCCATCCATGTAAAGATTGAACAGCCAGGGTGACATAACACATCCATGACGAAGTCCCACCTTTACCTCAAACCATTCACTCTCTCCATTTCTAATCCTAAAAAAGCTCTACTATTCTCGTAAAAATTCTTGACTGTTCTTAACAGCTTTCCTCTTTATCCCAAATATCTGTAGTATCTCCCACAGTGCCTTCCTGTCTACCCTGTCGTAAGCCTTTTCCAGATCCATAAAAGCCCCCCCCAAAAAAAACATCCTGTTACCTTTTCCTATAGCTTTCTCACATATCTGTCTTACCACAAATATCTGATCTACAAAACCCCTACCTGTCCTAAACCCACACTCTTTCTCATCAATTATTTTCCCTGTTACTCTCCTAATCCTCTCAATCAAGACCTTCCCATAAGCCTTCCTAACTACACTTAACAAGCTGATCCCTCAGAAACTTCTACACTCACACTTGTCCCCCTTTCCCTTGTAAAGCAGAACTAAATAGGCACTCCTCCAGTCCTCCGGCACTCTACCCTCTCTTAAACAAACATTAAATAACCTCACCAGCCAGTCCACCATAACTGTATCTCCTTTCTTCAGACATTCTGCATGGCATTCATCCAGATCAGGTGCCTTACCTGCTCTAATAATCTTAACAGCTGCTTTCACTTCATTCTTCCCTATTTCTCCTCCATTTTCCTCACTCGTCACTCTCATTTTCTTAGCGCTTCCCACTGCAACTACCTTTCCCTTCTTATCCTCCTTCACATTTAGTAACTCTCTAAAATACTCTGCCCACCTTCCTCTCACTGCCTTCTCTTCCGTTATCATCTCTCCATCTGCACCTTTTACCTTTTCTTCTCTACTTGATTCGCCTCCTCTTTCTCTTTTAATTTCTTTCCAAAACATCTTTTTGTTACTTTCAAAATTTTCTGTCATACTCTTACCCCATTTCATATCTGCTCTCCTCATTGGTTCCTTTATCTTATGCTTAATTTCTCTTCTCTTTACTTTGTACCTCTCATACGATTCCCTCGTTCTAATATGTAGCCAATCTATGAATGCCTGCTTTTTCTCTTCTACATCTTTCTTTGCTTCCTCATCCCACCACTCACTACCCTTCCATCTATTTCCTCCCGCCTTCCTTGTTCCACACACCGTCTTTGCACACCTTATGACTCCCTCCTTGAACGATCCCCATTCCTCCTCCACTCCTAGTTCCACTCCTAGTTCCTTTACTCTCTCCCACTCCTCTTTCAGCTTCTTATACTCATTCTCCTTTTTTCTCTCATTTAAGCAGTTCACTCTAAGTACCTCCCAACTTTCTACCCTTTTCCTCTTTCTCCACCTATTCTCCACTCTCAATTTACCTTCCACCAGATAATGAACTGTTATTCCCCCACTCTCTCCCCTTAGAACATGTACATCATTAACTCTTCCTACCATACTCCTGGTGCCAACTATATAGTCCATTAACGTTCTATCTGCCACCCTTCCATCCACCACCCTCTCCCATGTGTAGTTATGCTTAACTTTCTTTCTATACACTGTGTTTGCTATCATCGACTCTCTTTCAAGACACATCTCCACCATCAATACTCCACTACGAATTTTACCTGGAACTCCATACTTCCCAATCACTCCGTCTATTGGTTCATTTCCTACCCTAGAATTAAGGTCTCCCAATACTACTACATTGACTTTTTTCCCTAATCCCTATATGCACTAATTTATATCTACCCAAAAACCTCCCTTTCCTCTATGCTCTTCTCACTACCAGGTCCATACGGACTTACAAAAACCCACATCTCACTTCCCAGCTTCACCTTCATCCACATCAGCCTTGATGAAACCTCCTTCCACTCCATTACACGCTTACTTATATCTTCACTTACTAGTATAGCCACCCCTTCTCTCCCTCGCCCCCTATTCACTCCTGAGTACCTCCCAGCTACACTCCCAAACTCACAGTTACTCTTTCCTTTCAAATTAGTTTCACTCAAAGCCAGCACATCCATTTTTCTTCTCACAAACATACTACCTATCTCTTCCCTTTTACTCTCATCTTTACCACATCCACACACATTAAAAGAACCAAACCTAAGGGTACTGGTTGGAAAATTCCCAGACCCTCTTATGCCTTTACTTTTTTTTCCCTTTTTTGGGGGGGCAACAGGTAGTAGGACTCCTAATCCCATCCCACGTCCCATTTTTTGTCGCCTTTTACGACTCAAGTGGAAAGAATTGGTGGTAGCATTCTCTTCCCCTACCAGAGGGTAGGCGAAAAAAGGAAATGAATATTCAGAGAAATGGTACAGGACAGTAACAGGGGGGTTGGGGGACAGCATAACGGAGTGATAGTCGTAGTATAAAAGTGTCATAACTTCTCTATGACAGAGTTTACCTCTATAACAGACAAAATGATGTGTGACTATGGTCCGTAGGGGCGCCCCATATAGACCCTACAGTATCAACTGCGTGCTACTTTACCACAATAACATGTAGCCAATACCCCACTTTAAGTGTTATTTTGTGTTGTTGCTTTTTCATCTCTTGTGTATATTCTTTCATTGTTCCTTAACTCTTTGATATATAGATTGAAATGTATGTATCCTATTTGAGATATAATCATCTATATTATACACAGGTTTTTGTTCTGCTATCAAGATTTCATATGAGAGAATTTTGTCTTCCAAAAAATAATAATAGGGGGGTGTTTCTCCCGCAGCTTTATTTATTTGGTTGTTTAGGGTACATTTAAAACAAGGAATCCAACAATCCCATGTTATACTATGTGGGCTTATCAAACCTCTAAGGCATGTTGTAATTTTCTTATCTAAGCTCTTTACAAATCCATTGTTCTGAGGATGATTCAATAGTATATTTATTATATGAATCTTAAGTAACCTACATAATTATCCAAGATTTTGTCATTAAATTCAGCACCATTGTCTGAGACTAAGATCTTCGGTGTAGTGAAATTACAGATTATCTGATCATAGATTACTGGATCAATTGTTTCAGCTCTCTCATTTGGAATGGGTCGTAAATTGTAAAATCTTGAAAGATAATCAATAGCAAAAAATACATATTTATTTCCATTTTCGGACGGGTAACTCCAATGTATCTATGTGAATTTTTTCCAAGGTTTCTGTGGGATGGTATATGATAGCATAGAAACAGGTTGAGGTGTATTTCCTTTCATCTTAACACATCTTAAATAATTTTCTATATAATCATACATATCTTTCTTCATACTGGGCCAAAAATATTTAAGTTGTGCTTGTCTATAAGATTTATCCTTTCCTGGATGTGAACTATAATCCCTATCATGAAGTAACTTTAATACCTCTTGTACAAGACTTTGTGGAATTACCAACTGATTCACTGGGCCCTTAGAAACATAATTCCCACTTACAACTATTTTTCTATACAAAAGTCCATTAGTCAAATTAAATTTCTCTATCTTATACCCTTTTGGTAGTTTTGGAGGATTACATTTCGGGTTAATTAAATAATGGGCTACTTTTTCCCAAGTCTTATATTTTCTTTGTTTCCTTATTATCATTTCCTCATCTAATGTTGCTAGCTCAACTATACTATAGACGTAATTGATTGACCCTGTCATTGGTTGGCTAATATTTCTAGATAGTGCATCTGCTGCAACATTCTTTCTATCGGGAAAATATATTCAAACTAAACCTCATAACACTGAAGTGTAGTGAACCACCTGGCTAATCTACCCCTAAGATTCTTATGCTTAAATAAGTTCTGAATAGCTGTATTATCAGTCCACAATCTGATTGAATAGCCCAGTATTATATCTCTAAAACTTTCTAATGAATATATCACTGCTAAGGTTTCTATTTCTGTGATGAAGTAGTTTCTCTCTGCACTATTGCAAAGTCTAGATGTGTAAGCTATCGGTTTCAACGTTCCATTTCTCTGTAGCATCAGTATGCCTCTTAACTTTATGTCAGACGCATCAGTACAAAGAATGAACTCCTTATCATAATCAGGAAATATGAAAACTGGAAAACTAGTAAGTTTATCTTTCAACTTGTCAAAAACTTGTTGTTGTGCAGGCTCCCACACAAACTTTGAATCTTTCCTCAACAAAGAACTTAAAGGATTAGCTATGTCTGCATATCCCCGAATAAACTTCCTAGCTTTAACATTGTTCGGAACTGGATAATTCTTTATTGCTTCTACCTTTAAATTCACTATACTAAGTCTGTCTATCTTATGTCCCAAATAAATAACTATACTAAGCCTGTCTATCTTATGTCCCAAATAAATAACACAGTCCTGCAAAACATACATTTTTCAAGTTTCACTTTCAATCCTGCTTCAACTAGTCTTTAAAATACCAAATCTAATTTCTTAAAGTGCTCAGCCACTGTTTGGGAAACCATTAAGATATCATCTAGAAATACACTGGTAGTGTTTCCTAACAACCCATGTAGAACTGTATTCGTTACTTTCATGAAAGTTAATGAACTATTGCATAACCCAAATGACATTTGTTTGAACGTATAGTGTCCCGTTGGAGTAGAAAAGACTGATAATTCTCGTGAATCTTTATGCAACTCAATCTGCCAGAACGCTAAAATACCTATTCTCGGTTCCCAAATTCCTAAGAATATCACCTATTACCAGTAACGGTAATCTGTCGGGTAGAGTCTGTTTATTCAATTCCCTATAATCAATAACTGGACGCATGGTACCATCTGATTTTGGCACCAGAATCAAAGGGAAATTCCATTCACTTTTACGACGTTCAATAATATCCTGCGATAACATTTCAGTGATCAATTTATCTACAATGGCTAGTTTAGAATATGGTAATCTGTAGGCATGTATATAGATAGGTTGAGTCCCTGATTTTAGTTTGATCCGATGTTTTAAAACAGTTATTTTACACGAGGTGTCTCTTGGCAAAAGCAATTGCTTTATTGCACTTCAAGAGCAAAACAACTAAGCTTTAATCTAACTCAGAACAACTAGTAGGTTCTAGTGGATTCTTGTATTTCTCTCCCAAATCTGTTTCTTCCTGAATTGAACAGACTGATGAAATTGGTGATTCCACCTCCTCAGTACCCTCATTTAAAATCTTAACGGGTTTTGTACAAACTTGAAAATAGCCTATCTGTGTACCTTTTCTTAAAACTATGTCTTTATTGTAAGTACTAATCACTATTATTTCTACCATGTTCTTGTTTGTCTTATAAATCCCTAATTTCAAACCTTTTATCCTAATTGGTTCTGGGATGGATAAAATTACAGAATCTAGAGAGACTCCCTTAAACTGCACTTCTACCATGTTAATCTTCCCTATTTATTTAAAAAGATTCTCTTATTACTGATACTGGCTCTAAGTCTGGTTGATTTAAAATGGGATTAATTGTGATTTCACTAAAATCTCTAACTCTTTTCTAATAGTTGCAAATCCTATCAGTAAAACTACTGGGTAAACAGATTCTTCTACAACTATCCCTGGAATGTACAAATGCTCATTTTTATATAAGATGACCCTAATTCAACCTTACCTAATGTTTTAACT
>NC_134786.1:35625790-35655790 GCF_046742065.1 Oratosquilla oratoria | reverse complement strand
AGGTCACAGCATTACCCATAGATTGGTCATATATGAGCTTTGAATTGTCTTTGGGGAGGGATATAGCCGTCAATCACGAGTTCAACATGTAATCCAAGACCATGGTGAATCATGGAGAATCACACACACACACACACACACATACACACACACACACATACACACACACACACACACACACACACACACACACACACACACACACACACACACACACACACACACACACACACACACACACACACACACACACACACACACACACACACACACACACACACACACACACACACACACACACACACACACACACACACACACCACACACGCACACACACGCACACACACACACACACACACACACACACACACACACACACACACACACACACACACACACACACACACACACACACACACACACACACACACACACACACACACACACACACACACACACACACACACACACACACACACACACACACACACACACACACACACACACATTCACTTTGACGGAGCAGCGTCATCTGGAGAAATTGCAGAGAAAGAGCCTGTCGCACAATCCTTGGCAAAGATTACACCACCTTCCAGTACGCTCTCACCACACTGGGACTACCCACCCTTGCTGACCGCTATATTCAGAGTTTGAGGTCGTTTGCGGTCACCCTGGTCAAACATCCTCAGCACCGGAACCTACTACCTCCTCAGGTACCTCGTCCACAGTGCCAGGTGAGGCACCATAATTCCATCAAGCCGATCGGAGCACGTACCGACTGGTATAAGAAGAGCCCCATACCGACATTTGTGGAATTGATCAACAACTAGAATTTTTATTGTTGTACTACATACCTATTACTAAGCCTGCTTTTTTATTTGTATACTCACTGTCATGGTATTATATTGTTATTTTTTTGTAGGATGTATATTTTCACACACACACACACACACACACACACACACACACACACACACACACACACACACACACACACACACACACACACACACACACACACACACACACACACACACACACACACACACACACACACACACACACACACACACACACACACACACACACACACACACACACACACACACAGAAAAGGACATGCAGGAGAAAGAGGGAAAAAAAAATAAAAAAAATAACGATAACATATACCAACATAGATGGATTGATATCATGAATCGATGAATTGAATGACTATATAGAACAAGAAAAAATATATATAATGGGGATTGTGGAGACAAAATGTATATTTTCAGCAGAAATGCTGCTATACCCAATAAACCGTAAATTATTATTATTATTATTACACACACACACACACACACACACACACACACACACACACACACACACACACACACACACACACACACACACACACACACACACACACACACACACACACACACACACACACACACACACACACATACACACACACACACAGAAAAGGACATGCAGGAGAAAGAGGAAAAAAAAAACGAAAAAAAAAATAACGATAACATATACCAACATAGATGGATTGATATCATGAATCGATGAATTGAATGACTATATAGAAAAAAAAGATATATAATGGGGATTGTGGAGACAAAATTTAAAAGAATCATTACCACCAAATATATTTATACAATTGTTGCTACAGAAATAGAGAAAGAAAGCAGGGTGGAGGAGTCATGTTACTAACCAAGAAAGGCCTAAATATGACAAAAATTACAGAAGGAGAGAGCAATGTGAAATTGATTATGATAAGAGTTGAGGATAAAGATATGAAAAATAGAAAGTATGCAGTGATTTATGTCCTACCCAAAACTCACACATGGAATGAAAATGAACACTCTAAAATGCTGAATGACACAAGAAAAAATTTAATGAAATAATATAGAAAGGATATATGGTAATTATGGGTGATTTTAACTCAAAAGAAATATGTTGGGATGAGATGAATGTAAAAGGTGAATAAGATCACCGGGGAAACATATTACTGAAAATGACCATTGATTTCACATTGACACAATGGGTCAAGGAAAACACCAGATATAGAAATAACAATGAACCCTCAAGATTTGATTTGACATTTACATCAGAACCCGAAATTGTGCATAAGTTGAATGCAAGGCACCATTTTGAAAAAGTGACCACATACTAATGGAACTAGAATTAAATGAAGAAGCAAATACAGAAATTAACGAGACACAGAAAAGGAAGACTAACGTACAACAAAACAGATTTTGAGAAACTTAGAAAATTCTTTCGAGAGGCAAATTGGAAAAAAAAAAATAATGAAGAAACAAAGGTGGAAGAGAAATGGACAATTTGGAAGGAAATCTATAATGAAGATGTGGATAAGTATGTGCCTAGACAAAAACATGAAAGGGTTTATATAAAATCCTGGTATGATAAAAAGTGCAATGAGGCAAAATACAGAAGAGATAAAGCCTGGAAAAGGTGAAAAAAATGAGAAATGGAAAATATACACCAAACTAAGAAATGAATATGTAAAATTACGTAGAGAAGAAAAGAGAAATTATGAAAAGGACATAATAGGTAAATGTAAAGATCAACCCCAATTATTTTATAAATATGTAAACGGCAAGCTAAAAAATAAACAGGATATACACAAATTAGGTCAAAGTAATAGAGAATGCACAGAAGATATAGAAATGGCAGATATTATGAACAAACATTTAAAATCTGTATTCACCAAAGAGGAAAAAAAATCTACAAAACTATGATCGAATAATTGAAGTAAGATTTCCTCCATTGAAGAAATTAAGAATTACTCAGACGGAGTTGCAAAATGGATATTGAAGGATTGTATAGACGAACTAACAGGAAAATATATACAAAATAATTGAATGCTCACTCAAAGAAGGAAAACTACCAGGAGACTGGAAAAGTGCCAATATAGTGCCGATATATAAAGGGGGAAAAAGGAAGACCCAACAAATTATAGACCGGTGTCCCGAACGAGTACAATAGTTAAAATTTGTGAGAGAACCATTAAAGATAGATGGACAAAATATCTGGAGGAGAATAATATACTGAACCCGAGGCAATTTGGATTCAGAAAAGGAAGATCGTGTACCACTAATTTAATTTGTTTCTATTCAAGGTTGATAGATATATTGCAAGAAAGGGATGGCTGGGCAGACTGCATTCCTGGACTTAAAGCGGGACAGAGGACAAGAGGACATGCAATGAAACTCAAAAAGGACAACTATAGAAGAGACCTGAAAAAGAACAGCTTCCCACACAGAGTGATAGATATATGGAACAAATTGGATGTAGAAATAGTGTGTGCAAACACAATACAAGAATTTAAGAACAAACTTGATCTTGCGAGGTACAAAAATGGGTCACTACGAGCATAGCTCCCCTTCCCGTGTAATACAACTGGGTAAAAACAACTAGGTAAATACACACACACACGCACACACACACACAAACACACACACACACACACACACACACACACACACACACACACACACACACACACACACACACACACACACACACACACACACACACACTCTCTCTCTCTCTCTCTCTCTCTCGATGGCTCATTTGGTAGAGTTCCTGGCCGCCACTAAGATGGCCTGGTTCGAATCTCGCAAAGGGCTGAAATAGTTTCAGTATCGCTGAGCTGCGAATCGTTACTGCAACTCTCGTGTGCGGTGAGTTGGGTGTGCGTGTGCGTATAAGGTCACAGTATTACCCATAGATAGGTTGTATGAACTCTAAGCTCTCTTCCGGAAGGGAAATAGCTGTTGATCACGAGTCCAACACATGATCCAAGACCATGATGAATCATACGTACACGTAATTGACGAATTAAACATGTAGACATTTATAGCCGCTAATGATTTTCCATTTTCTTTAGATAAATTATGATAAAAGTTTGAATATTTACATTGTAAATGAAGCTCCACAAACAAGCTTAACAAACAGCTGTAGTTATCATTGTCTGTCTCTCCGGGGTTCTAACTAGCTCAACTCTCCAGGGATCGTTATTGATTAGGAATATAGGAGTATAGGGGTCCCTTCACTTCGTCAGATTCTTATATGTTTACCTATCTACTTATTTATTGTTTGTTTAATTTTTATTCTGATTTTTCTCTCTCACTTGACACATATTTTACTCCTCCATTTGGTTTTGGGCTTTGTTTAATTATACCCACATATTTTTTTGACAGTATTTAGAATTTCGTTCTTCCTCTTAGTTTGCTTTTCAAATTTCTGTTCTTCATATCTGCTAATTAGTAGTTTTATTTTCCTACCTCCACCTTGTTGTTCATAACATATGAACATAGGCATTGGGGAGACTGCAAGAAACTATAAGGCCTACAATAGGCAGTTCCATGTCCCTTACCACCATTTGTCCCTATCCATAAAATTAGCTAATTTTCTCTTAAGATAACCAAATGTTTCAGCAATCACTACATTGTTACTAAGTATATTCCATTTGTTACTCTGTTGGTAAACCAGGTCAGTTGTTACTTTCTAGAATATTGTTCTATTTCATCAATGTATTTTTTATAATCATATGTCTATCTTACTACCTTCTTTCGTCCAAACTTATCACCTTTTCACATATTATCATTTATATGACTTATTCTAAACACGAGAATTAATTCTTTATAATTCCCTGTCTTCTCAACTCCTCTTCCATGTTTATCAATTAACTTGCCACTTCCTCCTTCCTTTCTCTCAATCAATCCAACTATCTATTTCTCTTCTCCTTTTCTTTGGTTCTTTGAGCTTCTGTTCTTCTGTTTTACCTCTTTCCTTGACATTCCTTTCCGCTTAGGGCCTTTATCTCTCACCCAAACTCTCCTGCGTTCGTTCCATCTCGCGGAATTCTTTGGACTTTGTTTAGTTTGCTTTGTTCATTCTACTCTCATGCAAATTCTCTTCTCGTGACTTTCTTTTGTCTTTTTACACATTCAATCTCTTTTGATTAAAAAGATAAATTCTTCCCCTTTGACCGTTTGGACTCAACACTTTTTTCTACTTTTCTCATGTAAAGTTTTTATTTTTAATTTTCTTAACAAAAACTACCTCTCATATCAATATCATTGCACATCCCATGAAACAGTATTTTTCAAATAACTACTTTCAATTTTTTTGACCTTTAATTCTTATAGAATTTACATCTTGTTTGAAAATACATAAATTCTCGTAGTTTTTAGCTATTCCAACAAAAATAGACTACTTCCTAGTATTAGGGAATACAGGAGAGGCCATAAGGCTAAGACTAGTAGTAGTTATTCGATGCTTGAGGATAGAATTTAGGTTATTATTTGATTTGGTCCGCAAATGGCTAAGGAGGAACAATAGATCCGTTGAAAGTATGAGAAGACATATTTAGAACCTTTCCTTTAGTATCTCCCCGTCCACCCTCTATTTTCATTCCTTGTTTCCATAGACTTATATACAATTTCCATCCTTCTTGCAAGTAGCGAACTATACTCTGCACTTTGACAAAATGAGTTTTCTCACCATTGTCCCCTCTCTTGTTCCTCTTCGTTTTGTGATGTTCGGGTAGAGAGAAATTCTATTAAACTCGTTCTCAAGTAATCTCATTTGTCTTTAATCTATTATTTTTTCTATCAAAGAATGAAATAGAGTTTTCATTACTGATCTATGTACATGGAATAGTTTATATCCTCATAATCGCTGACTATGTCATACGATTTTTTAAGTACCACTACACACGTAAGTAGGCTTAGTCAGAAATAAAACAGAAATATCATGAATACATAACTAAAATGTCCAATATTTGGCGGCCTTAAACAAACGTAGTCTTTTACAGTTTAATTTTTTCTTCAAAATTTTGATTCCTGCTCGAGTCTGCAACGCAACAGAAAGGCCCTAAATATTCTGTAAAGCTGTTTTATATTTTTAGACAATGCATGAAAAAGCTTTAGCACAGACTTCATGATATTCAAGTGAATTTCATGGGTACAGCTTCTCGAGGGTTTCCGTGCGATAGTCAAGTCAAAGAGGCCTTCTTTTAGGCATTCTTAATATGTATATATATAAAGAGTGCAACTAGGAATACCCTATATTCAGTAAAATCAAATAGTTATGTATGTAAAGAGAACTGGAGAGCGAATACCCTCGTTATAGTTAGGCTTAGATTAGGTTAAGGAAGGTTAGGTTAGGTTCGATTTGGTTAGATTAGGTTAGGTTAGGTTAGGTTAGGTTAGGTTAGGTTAGGTTAGGTTAGGTTAGGTTAGGTTAGGTTAGGTTAGGTTAGGTTAGGTTAGGTTAGGTTAGGTTAGGTTAGGTTAGGTTAGGTTAGGTTAGGTTAGGTTAAGTTAGGTTAGGTTAGGCTAGGTTAGGTTAGGTTAGGTTAGGTTAGGCTAGGTTAGGCTAGGTTAGGTTAAGCTAGGTTAGGTAAGGTTTGGTTGGATTTGGTCAGGTTTGGTCAGGTTTGATTAGTTTTAGTTATCTTTGTTCAAGTTTGATCAAGTTAGGTCCCGTTTGATTAGGTTTGTTCAGATTTGGTCAGGTTTGGTCACGTTTGGTTTGAATAGGTTTGGTTTGGTAAGGTTTGGTCAGTGTTGGTCAGGTTTGGTCTGGCTAAGTTAGGCTAGGTTTCTTTGTGGAACGAGGTAAAGCACATTAGAATGTTAATTTATGAAATAATTAGTTTCCTGGATTGTTCATGTCTGTGTTTCTATGTTTACGTGTCTGTCTGTATCTGATTATCTGCATCTATCTTAGTCCTTCTGTGTCTGTCGGTTTGCGTCTGTCTGTGTCTGTCTGTATGTCTGTTTATTTTGTGTCTATCTCCATGTCTGTGTTTCTGGGCCTCTGAGAATGTATGTATGTGTCTGACTGCCCATGTCTGTGAAACTGTGTCTTTATGTATTCTCTCTTTATCTGTGTATGTATCTGCGTGTGTCTGCATCTATCTAAATGTCTGTATTTCGTTTATCTATCTGTTTGTCATCTGTCTGTCGTCTGTCTGTCTGTCTGTTATTTGTTCATCGTCTGTCTGTATATCTGTCCGTCTGTTTGCCGTTTGTCTGTCTGTTTGTCTGTCTGCCTGTCTGTTCGTCTGATTGTCTGATTGTCTGTCTGTTTGTCTGTCTATCTGTCTGTCTGTCTGTCTGTCTGTCTGTCTGTCTGTCTGTCTGTCTGTCTGTCTGTCTGTCTGTCTGCCTGTCTGTCTGTCTGTCTGTCTGTCTATCTGTATGTCTGTCTATTTATTTGCCTACCTGTCAGTCTATTTATCTGTCTGTTTGTCTCTCTGTCTGTCTATCTGCATGTCTGTCTCTTTGTGTATATCTGTGCCTGTATATGTCTCTGTGTATTTCTGTATTTTGTGTCTGTATATGCCTGTGACTTTCTGTGTTTGTCTGTACCTCTGCCTGTTCCTTGCATACTGGTCCCTCTTCTGACGTCAAAGTTAGATTGCACGGAGATGCATGAGATAACACAAATTACATTTGAGTTACCTACAATTCATTCCACATTTACGATATACCATCACAGCCATGTTTGATATAACTGTAAGTAATATGAATGAAATAAAAAAAGTAAACGGAATACAATCATATATATATATATATACATATATTTACATATATATATATGTATATATATATATATATACATATATATATATATACACATATATATGCAGAAAGATCACTAAAAACAACAAGTGATACACAAATTTGCTGGTAACCACTAAAGGAAATCGGAACAAAACAGTAATCCCCAAGCGCTTTCGTATAATTCACATCTTCAAGGGAATTACACACACACACACACACACACACACACACACACACACACACACACACACACACACACACACACACACACACACACACACACACACACACACACACACACACACACACACACACATATATGTATATATATATATATATATATATATATATATATATATATATATATATACAGAAAGATCACTATAAACAACACGTGATCCACAAATTTTGCTGGTAACCACTAAGGAAATCGGAAGAAAACAGTAATTCCCAAGCGCTTTCGTGTAATTCACATCTTCAGGGGAATACACACATATGTATATACACATGTATATATATGTATATATATATATATATATATATATATATATATATATATATATATATATATATATATATATATATATATATACATTTAGGACGCAGGTTTTCACCGATCCACACTTTGTTAAATACAACAGCGTTTTCACAATTATTAATTTTCTTCCTAATGTTCTCAATTTTTCTAATAATTGGTCTCATTTCCGGAGGATGGGCAAATACAAGCCTGCCATAGTCTTACATTTAATTGACGTTTCGACTACATAGAGTCATTTTCATAATTTTACAAATAAGTCTAATACAGTTTACACAGTTACATGTTAAACAATGGCAGAAAAGTACTGAGACCTTGGGATTATATACTAGCTGAGGGAGAGGAATTCGGCGCGTTCACCTACGCGAGGTAACAGGCCGAGAAGAAGGAGGGTGGTCAGTGGGAATTAGGGAGAGAGGGGGTGAGGGTACAATTCGTGTCACCTCATTGGTGACGTGCGGAGGGGAAGGAAGAGGGGTCGGGAGATGAGATTTTGTCCTAGAGCAAAATTAATAATTGTGAAAACGCCGTTGTATTTAACAAAGTATATATATATATATATATATATATATATATATATATATATATATATATATATATATATATATATCTGTATTTATACATGTGTATATATATGTAAACATATTTGTATATGTATATATACATATATATATACACACATATACATATATATATACATATATATATACATATATATATATATATATATATATATATATATATATATATATATATGGTTGTGTGTGTGTGTGTGTGTGTGTGTGTGTGTGTGTGTGTGTGTGTGTGTGTGTGTGTGTGTATGTGTGTGCGTGTGTGTGTGTGTGTGTGTTTGTGTGTGCGTGTGTGTGTACATCACTTGAACAAAACGTAATAGCACATTTGTAAAAATATTCACGAAGAAACCACAGTCGGAATAAAAGGAAACTTATAAGAAAGTATAACGTCTATGTGTATGTGTATGTGTGTGTGTGTGTGTGTGTATGTATATATATATATATATATATCGTATATATATATATCGTATATATATATATATATATACATACATATATATATATATATCAGATAATTCCGACTGTCGTCCCCGGATTCGAACCGCTCTCGTGAAATCACAAAGCCATCGCTTCTACCAACTGAGCTATCGAGCCTACACAATTTTCCAACCTGGAAGTTAATCTACTTCCCGAGGAACTAAGTCGACAGCTAACTGCCGTCCGTACTTACTTTTACAAAGAACCAGGCCAACTTGTAGCTAATTGTTAAGCTGATACGTTTCCTTGATGGACTTACCGTCGTTGTCATACCTGAACAGAATCACCAGTGACGGTGATGTCGATCAAATAATTCCGACTGTCGTCCCCGGATTCGAACCGGGCTCGTGAAATTACAAAGCCATCGCTTCTACCAACTGAGCTATCGAGTCTATAAAATTCTCCAACCTGGAAGTTAATCTACTTCCCGAGGAACTAAGTCGACTGCTAACTGCCGTCCGTACTTATTTTTACAGGTATGACAACGGTGATAAGTCCATCAAGGAAACGTGCCAGCTTAAGCACTAGCTACAAGTTGGCCTGAAAGCAGCTAAGGCACCTGGGTTAGATGGGTGTCATGTGAAGTGTTTAAAATGGGGGTAAAATGATGGTGGACTGGCTGGTGAGATTGTTTAATGTTTATCTAAAGGAGGGTAGAGTATCGGTGGACTAAAGGAGTGCCTATATAGTACAGCTTTACAAAGGAAAAGGGGACAAGTGTGAGTGTAGTTGTTTGAGAGGGACAATTTTGTTGATTGTAGTTGGGAAGGTTTATAGGAGGGTTTTGACTGAGAGGATTAGGAGAGAAACAGAGGGAATGCTTAGTGAGGAACAGTGTGGGTTCAGGACAGGTAGGGATTGCGTGGATCATATTTTTGTGGTAAAATGTGAGAAATCTTTGGGAAAAAGTAAGGATGTTTTTTTTTTTTTTACCTGTATGGATTTGGAAAAGACTTGTGACAGGGTGGACAGGAAGGCACTGTTGGAGGTATTGCACATATATGGGATAGGAGGAAAGCTGTTAAGAACAGTCAAAAGTTTTTACGAGGATGGTAGAGCCTGTGTTAGAATTAGAAATGGAGAGAATGAGTGGTTTGACGTAAAGGTGGGAGTTTGCCAGGGATGTGTTATATCGCTTCGTCTGTTCAATTTGTACATGGATTGGGTGGTGCGAGAGGTAAACGCATGTGTAATGGGGCCGGGGATTGGAGGTGGTTATAGAAAATGGAGAAAAATGGGAGATAAGCCAGTTGTTGTTTGCTGACGACAGCAAAGCTACTTCATTTAATCGGCGACCCCCCTCTCCAACCCCTCATGCAAAAAAAAAAAAAAAAAAAGAGAGAGAGAGAGAGAGAGAGAGAGAGAGAGAGAGAGAGAGAGAGAGAGAGAGAGAGAGAGAGAGAGAGAGAGAGAGAGAGAGAGAGGGAGAGAGAGAGAGAGAGGAGAGAGAGAGAGAGAGAGAGAGAGAGAGAGAGAGAGAGAGAGAGAGAGAGAGAGAGAGAGAGAGAGAGAGAGAGAGAGAGAGAGAGAGAGAGAGAGAGAGAGAGAGAGAGAAGACGGAGAAAAATCCCTTTTGGATGCGTCAAAATATCATTCATGCATACTCTCTCATCCCCCATCCCTTCTTTCACGTACCTTCCCAAACCCATCCCATTCCTTCTTTCACATACCTTCCCAAACTCTGTCACTAACTTCTTTAATCCCTCCTCTGAGGGCAAATACGAGCTCACCAAAATCATACTTTTAATTTTCAACGTTTCGTCTGCATTGAGACATACGGGAAAGAGAATTGTATAAGTTAAGGCTTGAAATCATATGACTTTGGATGTTTATGATGAGGTTATATTCTCTTATATATTGTACATTGCTTCTAAAAGCTTGTTTTTTCGTGGGCCTTTGTTACTTGTAATTATTTTATTGTTTTAATATGAGCAATTGGGTTGCGAGAGATAAGTTTAAATTTAGACTTATCCTGGAGTATAATTCTAAATTTAAACTTATCTCTCGCAACCCAATTGCTCGTATTAGAATAAGGTTGAATGTACTTATTTCTACAGTGAATACTGTGATATGAGGCAGTTTATTTTTATGGAAATATAAAAATCCTACAAGGAAGGGAACAACCTCAGGCCCATCACTTCCAAAATCCCTAGCCCCTCATATAGCGTGGAAAAAACACTGCATAATATAATTTCTCCTTATATCCTCAACACTTATTCTCTAAAACATAGAGATGAGTTCATTGACATCTTACGGGCCAATAAGCCTAATGGCTTTCTAGCATCGCTGGATACTGTTATTTTATTCTCTAATGTCCCAGTGCTTAGGACCATTAATATAATTTTTTATTATGTATGTGAACACGCAGATATTCCCCCTCCCACCATCCCTAGGCAATTAATGGAAGAGATGCTCAGAGTCTGTACTACAGAGGGCCTCTTCAAATGTCCAGAGGGGAAGTTGTATGTCCAACATGATGGCATGGCAATGGGATCCCCATCGGAGTACTCTTTGCTCAACCCTTCATGTCTGCAGTGGAGGAAGCAGTGTTCCAAGACGAAGGCATCAAACCACAACTTTACTACAGATACATCGATGACATCTTTGTACATAGTCAGATGTCCTTCTTGAGAACTTAAGACTTCGCCTCCAGAAAGAATCTGGATTAAATTCTACGACCGAATTGAAAAAGGACGGCATACTCCCATTCCTAGATGTCGTAGTGGATTCTTCATCTGGAGAATTTGCCACTAGTGTGTATAGAAAACCCACTAACTCAGAATTTTTTTTTATAAAGTAAGAGTTCGAACAATTATAAGGGCAGTGTTATCAGAGTTTGCTCTACATGGCAGTCCCTACCTGTAGAACAAAAACATATACGTCGAATAATAGTGAACAATGGTTTTCCCAGCCGCGACTTTGACTTAATATGTAATAAAATGCTCTGTGATCATGTTTCCCCCCAATCATAATCCAAGCCTCAATTCATTAACATCTACTACCACAAAATCTTCACAAACGCATACAAAATAATGAGAAAATCATAAAAGATATTATAAAAAAAAAAACTACCACCCAACCACTAACGAGCAAGAAATCCATGTAGTGGTTTACTATTCTAGCCCTAAAACTACCTCTTCAGTTATGAAAAAGAACCTGAATTGCAATACTGAGACTACGTCTATAACCAACGTCGTATATAAGTTTAAGTGTTTAATCGAGGACTGTACAACTCGTAATTCAAGCTACATTAAACATACCAGATGTAGTCTCATTAGGAGAATTTCAATGCATTTACAACACGGAGCAATCAAACATCACACGCAAAAAAAAAAAAAAAAAAAAAAAAAGTACCAGAGACACACGAAAACTCAAGCTTTTAGAAGCAACTTATATAAAAGAATATAACCCCATTATAAACATCCAAAGTAATGTAACTTGAAGCATTAACTTATACAGTTCTCTTTCCCGTATGCCTCCAACTAACTCCTTATGTTTATTTTCTGTACTTGTATATATTTTTTGTAACCAAGTTTTAAATACCAATGTAACCATCAAAGTTCTTTATTTGTGTGTGGCTATATTTTATATGTTCCAGATATTTTTGAAGCTGTCTCAATGTAGACGAAACGTTGAAAATTGAATGTATGATTTTGGTAAACTCGTATTTGCCCACCCACCAAATGGCAGAATCTTTTTTAAGAAATTTGTAGATACACAGAAGAAAATTAACAACTATCAGAACCCTGTCGACTTCAATAACACACACACACACATATATATATATATATATATATATATATATACATATATATATAAACTGTATATATATATATATATATATATATATATATATATATATATATATATATATATATATATATATATATATATATATATATTACACACAGGAACCCACAGTCGGAGAAAGAATAAACTTCGAATAAAGAAAAATCCTATATTTCGGCTATCAACTGTAGCCCTCTTCAGGAAAGTACATAAGATAGAGAACAGAGGGGACTTATAAACTACAGTAAGAAGAGATGTGGACAGTTGAAGTTTATTCTTTCTCCGACTGTGGGTTCCTGTGTGTAATTTACAAATGTGCTACTACATTTCTTTTTAGAAATATATATATATATATATAAATAGATATATATATATATGTATATATATATATATATATATATATATATATACGGGGAGAAAAGAAGTCACGGGTCTAGTTCCGAGTTCCTGAGTTTATTCCTGACCGGTTTCGCTCTATGCTTCTTCAGAGGAATGTGACTCTGGAGTGAAGCTGGCGGTATACATAGTCTGAGTAAGACCGCGTTCCCTCCTTGGAGGTGGGTTCCGTTTGGTTGTAAAATGGTTTATAATTTTTAATACAATAAACAATAGTGATAATACAGTATACAATAAATTGTTGTGATGTTATTATAAAACAGCTCCGGTGTGTGTGGAATATTGATCGAGGGTGTAACAGTGTAAGTGAAGTGAGTGGTGTAAAAATGTGGGAATCCTAAAAAGTGTCATAAGATAACTTATAGTATTAAATAATATAAATATCCAGATAAATAGAATAAAAAAAATGAAATAAAATGAAAAAAAAAAAATAAATGAAAATAATGTGCTAATTTAAAGTGACATGACATCTCATCGCATATCGTTGTGTGACAGAATGTTATCAAAAAATACATACATATACATATATGGTACAGTTTTACATATGGTACCACAAGAAAGATTTTGAAGAGAACCGAAAAGGGTAAGAAAATGTTACATCTCTTAGAAGAAGACCCCAAGATACCGACCTTGAAAGGACTCCCCAAGATTCACAAACAGGAGATACCTCTTAGACCCATTACTTCAGGTATTGGAAGCGCCCCGCACAGGTTAGCTAAATTCCTAGCCAAACCCCTATCGTCCGCCCTTGGTAACATCAGTAGCACGCATCTCCAAAATTCCACAGACTTAATCGAGAAACTCAACAACATAGACTTTTCACAGAAAAGATTAATCAGTTACGATGTAACATCGTTATTTACCCATGTCTCCATAAACGGCGCCATCAACGCTATCAAGGAAGCACTACAAACTATCGACGAAAATAGCCTACCGATCTGCAAAAGAGACTACATGCAGCTCACAGAAAAATGTATGAGATTTGGCTCATTCAGATTTTGCAACCAAGAATACCACCAGTTGGAAGGCCTTCCCATGGGATCTCCTTTGAGTGCAGTGGCAGCAAACCTCTACCTAGAGGTATTGGAGAGGGATCACTTTTTAAAAATCCTCCCTAAGGGTTTACATTGGCTAAGGTATGTGGATGACTGCCTATTCATTTCCCCTGCAGAGACAGTTGCTGAGGAGATTTTGTCAAAGTTAAATGAAGTAACTAGTAATATACAATTCACTATGGAGATTGAGTCCCTTGGTCGCCTGCCTTTTCTTGACACGGAGATTATTAGAAAAGATAACAAAGCACATTTTAGAGTTTATAGGAAACCTACCAACAAAGATGACCTATTACATTTTTACAGTGCACATGACGAACGAACCAAAACAGGAGTGGTAATCGGTTTTTTCCTCAGAGCTCTGAGGATCTGCAGCAAGGAGTTCCTCGAGGAAGAAATTCGCCGCGTCACAAACACCTTCAAATCACTGGGATATCCAGAGGGCTTACTATCCACTTCCCTAAGTAAAGCTCAAAACATCAGGCAACGGAGAGAACCAGTAAACAGACAGGACAAACAATACCTAGTCGTACCGGACTCAGAATTTTCACGCACACTGGGGGATGCTGTACGCCCACTAGGACTAGAAATAGTGAATGACAAGGGAATGAGAATCAGACAACTAGTAACACCAACATCAAAAACAACAAACGACCTCAGTGTCATATGTAGGATCCCATGTGGCAACTGTGACAAATCATATTATGGTGAGAGTCACAGGGGCCTACATGCCAGAATAAGAGAGCACAAGGCGGACCTAAGGTACCACCGCCTCTCAAACGCGATGGTGGGCCACGTGGATCAGGAAGGACATCTTCCCGACTGGCAACAGGCAAAGGTAGTAAAGAAAGGTCTATCAAAAAGACAAAGGAAGGTGATTGAAGCCCCATACATAACAACCAATGCCAACATCAACCAAAAAGTAGGGGATATAAAATGGGAAAAATTCACAGCTCAATACGCAGCCATAAGAACCTGCCCCAGAACAGCGCCCACATAGAACGACAAACTCCATCCGGTGCCCAAACGTCCGCACTTCCTGGGTTGAGGGCTTGAGGCCGGTCAGTTCGTATTTTTATTTTTATTTTTCCTATATATTTCTTTGGCATTTAATTATTTATTCATTGTTTTATTCTTGTTTCATTTTATATTGCTTATTTTTAAATTAAATTACATTACTATTTATTATCTTAAGTATAAATTAATCTATATCTTAGGTCATACAATGATGTGTTAAAGAGAACGTTGCCCACTATCACACTATTATTATTATTGTTATTATTATATTTTTATTCTGTCCGAATATGTCCAAATATGTTATTATCCATTTATTTATTTATTATTTGCAGTACCATATGTAAAACTGTACCATATATGTATATGTATGTATTTTTTGATAACATTCTGTCACACAACGATATGCGATGAGATGTCATGTCACTTTAGATTAGCACATTTTATTTATTTATTTATTTATTTATTTATTTATTTATTTATTTATTTTATTTTTATTTTTATTTTTATTTATTTTTATTATTATCTTTTTATTTTCATTTTATTTCATTTAATTTTATTTTATTTTATTCTATTTATCTGGATATTTATATTATTTAATACTATAAGTTATCTTATGACACTTTTTAGGATTCCCACATTTTTACACCACTCACTTCACTTACACTGTTACACCCTCGATCAACATTCCACACACACCGGAGCTGTTTTATAATAACATCACAACAATTTATTGTATACTGTATTATCACTATTGTTTATTGTATTAAAAATTATAAACCATTGTACAACCAAACGGAACCCACCTCCAAGGAGGGAACGCGGTCTTACTCAGACTATGTATACCGCCAGCTTCACTCCAGAGTCACATTCCTCTGAAGAAGCATAGAGCGAAACCGGTCAGGAATAAACTCAGGAACTTGGAACTAGACCCGTGACTTCTTTTTCCACCTTCATTAACTTGTCACAATGTACCAGCATATATATATATAATTATATAATATATATATATATGTGTGTATGTGTGAGTATATATATATATATATATATGCACAAATTTCACAAGTCACACGCGAATCACAAATATGCAGAGTCCACTAGGAAAAGGAAAAACACACGGAGTCCGAGCGCTTTCGTGATATATTCACATTATCAAGGAGTACAGAAAGATGAATATAACACGAAAGCGCTCGGACTCCGTGTGTTTTTCCTTTTCCTAGTGGACTCTGCATATATATATATATATATATATATATACATATATATATATATATATACATATATACATATATATATATATATATATATATATATATATACATGCATACATATATATACTGTATATATATATATATACATATATATATATATATTTCTAAACAGAAATGTAATAACACATTTGTAAATAACACACAGGAAACCCACAGTCGGAGAAAATAAACTTCGAATAAAGAAGAATCCTATATTTCGGCTATCAACTGTAGCCCTCTTCAGGAAAGTACATAAGACAGAGTACAGGGGGGACTTATAAGCTACAGAGAAGAGAAGGGATGTGAACAGATGACCTCACTCAGGCGTGGGACAAACTGGGGTGGCGGAGAAGGAAGGGGGTGAGGAGAGGGGGGGTTGTAAGGTCCGTATCAGCTTGCTAACTGCTGAGCGTGAAACGATGTCAGGAGTCCACTGCCCTTTAGAAATATTAATATTAGGGCATTCCTCACTTAATGCTGATTCGACTTATTTTCCTCCTGAAACCGCAGTGGGACTTGAACACTAATCTGGCCTTACCCCAGTCGAAAGAATGATTCTTATTTTTGGCATGAAGAAATACAGCCGAATTTTCTTGCCCATACCTAATTGACCTTTTATGTTCTGCCAATCTAGTGTTCAGGTCTCTCCCGGTTTGACCCAAGTAAACCAAATCACAATCTTTGCAGGGCAAACAATAAACACCAGGTGACTCAACTTCCTTCGGTTTTTGTTGAACGTTCACAATTTGCTTACGCACGGTGTTAGGATAGTGATAGGTAATAGTGAGACGTTCATGAGGAAACAACTTAGTAGAAGAACTGATGGTATCATTGAATGGAATTTTTAAAATGTCCTTAAAGGAGCGGTGAAAACTTGAGGGGACGGAAGTTTTAAAATGGTTGGCCCTAGCCTTACTGAGGGCTTGGTCCAGAAACCAAGGTGGATAAGCCAACTTCTCAAGTTGACATTTGATCCCCTCGATCTCATGGTCCAGAAATTGAGGACTGCAAATCCTGAAAGCCCTCAAGAAAAGGCCAAAGGCAACGCTTTTCTTAACATTGTCAGGGTGATTGCTAAAAAAGTGGAGGTAACTCCCTGAGTGGGTGGGCTTACGGTACACTGTAAAGAATAAATAATCATCAGTTCTTCTTATCAAAATATCCAAGAAAGGGATTTGGTGTCCTTCTTCCCATTCAACTTTAAATTTAAGATTCGGGGTCAATTGGTTCAATTTATCATGGAACACTTCAAATGGGCCCCAACTGTCATCCCACGCCGAAAAGATATCGTCAACGTACCTGAGCCAAATCATTTCGGGCGATTTGATGTTGGGCAAAAGGGTACACTCAAAATACTCCATGTATAAATTGGCCAAAACAGGAGACAAATTGGAACCCATACTACAACCGAATTTTTGACGGAAGAATTGGTCTTGAAAGGAAAAAACATTTGAAGAAACACAAAGGCGACCTAAAGCAAGAATTTTGTTGACAGGGAAGGGGAAAATGTCTTGAAACTGTTGCAGTTTGGTTTCCAAAAAAGTAAGTACATCATCGACATTAATATTCGTAAATAACGAGGAAACATCAAGACTGAGGAGCCTTAAACCCTGAACTTTCATATTTTTTATCTTTGAAATAAAATCACATGAATTTGTGATATGGGAGTTAGAAAAATTCCCAACGTACGGGGATAAAATGTACAAGCAGAAGACCTTAGAGCCCTTCCAAGGATGAGACAAACCGTTACAAATACAAACATGAGACATAACACTACAAACGCCAATACGAGACAAAACGCCACTCGTCCAATTACGAGACAAAACGCTATAACTATAAGCATGCCACATTCCGCCACAACACAAACCCGGAGGCTCCCTAGCGCACGTGACATTTCGTCCCCGCCCGTAATACCAGGTGACCTCCCCCAGTGATTAGCAAGTAAAGGAACTCTAGTATAAAACGTAGATCTTTACTAAACTCATCGGATTAATTCTTATCTCTATAGCTACTGAAGAAAGGTCTTGAACCAGAAATCGCGATCTAGCTAATATGACTACATACAGCCAAGTCATAAATTTCCTTCCTAAGGAACACAAATACGTAATAAGGTATATGAAAAATACCTTTAAGAAAATTATTAATGCACAACTAGCCATCACTTTTAATGAAACATGCATTAGAGAAAAACTCCTGCCGAAATACACTGACTATATATATATATATATATATATATATATATATATCAAAGTGAATATTTGAGAATAACTAGATAATAGAAAAATATTAAATCGGTAACTAAATAAACGAATATATAAAAAGATTTGTTTTGGATTTATCAGTACCCTTTTAACTTCATTTCACCTCAAGTGATATCAAAATATTTAGGTCTCTCTCTCTCTCTCTCTCTCTCTCTCTGCGTGTATGTGTGTGTGCGTGCGTGTGTGTGTGTTTGTGTGTGAGTGTGTGTGTGTATGTGTGCGTGCGTGTGTATGCGCATGTGTTGTCTGTCTCCTTTTCTTTCTTTTCTGGCAGTAAATGCACCATCACTCTCTTCTCAAAACAACAGCAGAAGAAAAAAGTAATAAAGAACCCTGACACTTCAGGCAACAAAGAAAACATGAAGACAAAAGACAGCACCCAAATCCGCTGTGTCTAGACTCATTAGTCGGCGTACGTGAGATGAATTGAATAGCGGTTGGCCGTTGCTGTCTCTACCACTGCAAGTTAAGCCTTAGACACCAAATCTTCCCTCCTCCCTTGTCCGGGCCTACTTCGCACACTTCCATGTCTTTGTAATTACAAATTATGACATGAACACAGTCCTTCAGATTTCTCTTTCAGGCACTACAAACACGTGGCATCTCCCGGAGTGCCTCTGCAATCAAAGTTACATCCTGAACACTCGACAAATGTGTCGCGTTGTGGGGATGTTAGTGTCAAACATATTCACATCGACTGCGTATACACTAAGGGCTGGATATCCGTATCGACACTGCACTCTCGGAACCAGAGCAGATGCAGGATAGTCCGGCCATTCGCTCATTATTACTATTCCCTTTTCTTCCTCACTGCTGGGCTGCCGTCACCACCTCCGTCGCCATAGCCACCACCACCACCACCGTCACCACCACCACTACCCCCACCACCACCACCACAGGCCGATTATCACATTAACCTTTATCTCATATGCTCCCTATATGTATTGAATCAAATGAATATTTAACACCGTAATAAGTTATATATTTACTAATGTGATCACTTGTACATAAATTATGTATAATGTAAATAGAATATATTCCTTAGGTAGTTTCTTTCAATTCAATAATAACATTTGGTGACAACAAGAACGAATACTAATGTTGAAATAATAAATCAAAGGATTAATTCAATGGAAATAGGATTAGAATGGAATATTTTTAATGAGAAGGTTTCCCTTTGCTAAGCATGGGTTTTATTGTGAGAGGGTTAGGTTTTGTGTGATTTTTCATGAATCGAATTCGTATAGGTTAAACATATCCATATATTATATATAGCAGGTTACATTAGATGAACCTATTTGTCTCATTTAATATCTATAACAGTTTTTATGCAATAATAGATTACAAAAGTAATCTTAAATTACAACAATACAATATATTCCAGTATGAAAATACCCTAAAATATAAATAACATAAAAATATAACAGGAATAAAAAAAAATTCAGTTATTCACTCTGAGCCAAGTTCTTGACTTTATTACGCTTCATAAACTTTGCATACTGGCTGAGAGCGAGTTACTAGACGCTTCCACGCCTTCCTCTTGACGCAGACGTTGGTGAACCTTTAACGATTTGTACATGGTAGTAACACTACTTACAGGACTGTTTCTTGTTTTCATGCTCAGTGTACAGTTACGAGCAAAAGTTCTGAACCAACCAGTTTTTTATTATATAAAATTCAAATTCTTTGACATTATTTTCTTATCTATTCACGAAAACTACATAACTGTTAGCTAAGAACTACTTAAGGAAATATAGCACGGACTAAAAGAAAATAATATTAGTTGTGAGAACTGAAACGTAGGTCAAAGCATTTGCTCGTGACTGTACATCGGGAATAACTTCTTCATTTTCTTTGTAATTGGATTGCGTACATTAGTGGAATATTTAGGGAAGTTAACGGACAATTATAGCACGTACCTTCTTTGTACTCTTAATGTTGTACTGGACTACATAATTACAGCACGTATCTTTTCTGTACTTTTAATGTTGCGGACGGCAAATTCACTGAGGTTGTAAAACCAACCTGGGGCTGACGCTCCTTCGTCTCCCTCCGCTCTCCTGGTAATTTCCAACTTTACCTCTAAAGTTAGTGTAGTTTTCTTGCGTTTCGTTGAAGAACTAATACAACCAGCACTGGCACTAGAAACAGAATGCTTAGAAACTAAAGCCTCACGTCAACAATGAGAAACATTTTCATTAATAAACAAAACAAAAATAATCTGTACATGGAGCGCGCATATCTTCAGTGCAAAACGAAGAGCAAGGTTACGCGTTGATAGTTTCTGTGGTGCGATGATTGTTGTCGTCTCAGGTTGTATGCCTTATCTCGAATACCTTGCATTTGCATGGGTCTTCAATACAAACACAAAACTGCTTATTTCGCAGTGGTCACATTCACACAGGCTTTTCATATGGCAATGCAATAGAATGATTTGCATGGTGTTTCCATATAGTTCGTATGAAACCTCGCATGTTAAGAAAACTGGCCACAACTTCATAATCACATATATGTGAGTCCGTGTAAGACAAAATTGCATATAACGAGACCCAAGTGTGCTCGTAAAAGGAAGCGAAAGGGACACCTTTGCTTCCAAGAGAGTTCGGGGCGCCCCAGAGACGAAATATCATGGTGACAGCCATAACAGAAGTCAAAGAACCATCTGGTATGAAACAAGTTACATTTTTCACTACTGGTGCCGTGAAAAGGGCTAAAATAACTTTGTGGCATCTATATAAAGAAAAATTATTATAACTTGGTACGAAAAGAAAATAAGACTAAAAACTATCTGTTTTTCAGGAAACTATATATAAGAGAAATTATACAGTCATTTATTTTCATGTAATGTAACGTGAATTTTTGCATATTACTTATAATAGCGCAACAATACATAAATAAAATTCATATATAACTGTTGGACATGTTCTATAGGTTCATACAATAATATTATGCATAAAAGCGACTTCAACATGTTCTTTACATTATGAAGTGCATTCCAACATATTTAACAAAACTGTCGTGAAAGCCAAGGGCTCAAAAAATATTCTACTCCTTGTTGAACAGACATTACTGAGAGGAACAAAATATATAGACAGTAATAAGAAAAGATAGACTTGTTTAACTACAGGTTGTGGATTTTTACATGATGATATAAGATAATTATATTTGGGAAAAAGAGTTTGAAATAAGCCATACAAGGGAGTAGAGAAATGTATAAAAGAAAACTTTTTCTTTATCAGAGAGAAAAAGAGAAGAAAAAACATTATATTTTACTTTATCAAACATTTCTTAAAAAAGATGTACGTATTGAGAATTCTTAAATGCATGGGTTAATGTTATTTAGCTTTCATGTGAAAACGGCCTGTAAATAAACGTTAAAAAATTGCCATTTACATTTATACAATAATTACTTAGGCAGATAATTTTTTTCTTTTGATAGCCACATGAATGTTTTGACTCCTTGAGAGCGTTTCTTGAAATTTCTAGTACAAAATAAATTTCAAACTTACTTTTTGCGTGACCAACCCTAACTTCACGTTGCATTTGTAAGTTTGTTGATAACTGGATTCCAGGATAAGAGCAGTCTTTTATTTTCGATTAAGATTGTTTTCGTTACTCATACTTGTATTAAAGGTTGTAAAAGCTTTCCGAATACCAAATTGTTAACATGAAAATCTATACAACTAGAATTTGAAGCTATTTGTCTCCTTTAATACCTCCAGAAAACATTTTTTATTTGAAATACATACTATTTTAATTTGGTTTTGTTGAAGGTGCGTTTCTTTAGAGTTTAATTTTCCTTCCCAACTCAATATTCTCCATTTTTATCTCGAAAACTACTTAGTTATCTAAAGTGATCTTCTGACTACAATAAATATATTTCTAAGTTAAAGAGTTATGGCCATAGTTAGAACAGTGATAACCCAATCACTCCGACTCATTTCATCAAGCAATCATTCAGTTGACAATTTACTCATGTTTACTTTCTGATTTTTTTATATTAATTTATACACAATATTGGGATTTCTCTTTACCTGACTTATAAACACTTTAGTGTATGAGGGGTGAGGATCGCCATGTACTCGTAATGAAGCATTGCGAGTAAATCAGATTCATCTGTTGGGGCCTACCTTGTAAATGCTGTGACTTGGTGTATTGCTTCTGACCGATTTAGTAGGCAGGGTCAGGCTTTTCATTCACAAGGAACTTACTCGTAGATGATAGGGGCAAAAATTGGTGTTGTTGTGTATGGTTGAAGGGTGGGTCTATGCCTTGACTGGGCCATACCTATTAAAATGGAGATGGGGCCTTGTAATGTAATGTATGTATGTATGTATGTATGTATGTATGTATGTATGTATGTATGTATGTATGTATGTATGTATGTATGTATGTATGTATGTATGTATGCATGCATGTGTATGTATGTATGTATGTATGTATGTATGTATGTATGTATGTATGTATGTATGTATGTATGTATGTATGTATGTATGTATGTATGTATGTATGTATGTATGTATGTATGTATGTATGTATGTATGTATGTATGTATATATGTATGTATGCATGCATGTATGTATGTATGTATGTATGTATGTATGTATGTATGTATGTATGTATGTATGTATGTATGTATGTATGTATGTATGTATGTATGTATGTATGTATGTAAGTATGTATGTATGTATGTACGTATGTATGTATGTATGTATGTATGCATGAATGAATGTATGTATGTACTGTATGTATGTATGTATGTATGTATGTATGTATGTATGTATGTATGTATGTATGTATGTATGTATGTATGTATGTATGTATGTATGTATGTATATATGTATGTATGCATGCATGTATGTATGTATGTATGTATGTATGTATGTATGTATGTATGTATGTATGTATGTATATATATATGTATGTATGTAAGTATGTATGTATGTATGTACGTATGTATGTATGTATGTATGTATGTATGCATGAATGCATGAATGAATGTATGTATGTACTGTATGTATGTATGTATGTATGTATGTATGTATGTATGTATGTATGTATGTATGTATGTATGTATGTATGTATGTATGTATGTATGTATGTATGTATGTATGTATGTATGTATGTATGAATGTATGTATGTATGTATGTATGTAATGTATGTATGTATGTATGAATGTATGTATGTATGTATGTATGTATGTATGTATGTATGTATGTATGTATGTATGTATGTATGTATGTATGTATGTATATATACCACGTCTGGGGTATTGGCTGTATGTTATTGTGGTGAAGTAGCATATAGTTGATACTCTAGTGTCTATATGAGGCGTCCCTACGGACCAGAGCCACACATCATTTTGTCTGTGACACAGGAAGTCTCTGTTTATAGAGAAATTATGACACTTTTATTATATTGCGACTGTCCCTCCGTTATGCGGTCCCCGAACCCTTTGTTACTGTCCTGTACCATTTCTCTGAATGTTCATTTCCCTTTTTTTTTTTTTTTTTGCCTAACCTTGTAGTGGGGAAAAGAATGCTGCCACCAAGTCTTCCCACTTGAGTCGTACTAGGCGACAAAAGACGGGACGGGGATAGGACTAGGACTCTTGCTATCTGTAGTCCCTAAGAGGACATTCCTAAAAAAAGGTAAAGACATAAGAGGGTCTAGGAGTTTTCTAGCCAATACTACCAGTACCCTAAGGTTTGGGTCTTTTAACGTGCGTGGATGTGGTACAGATGAGAGTAAAAGGGAAGAGATAGGTAGTATGTTTATGAGAAGAAAGATTGATGTGCTGGCATTGAGTGAAACTAAGTTGAAAGGGAGGGGAGAGTGTGAGTTTGGGAGGTTTTCAGGAGCGAAGAGAGGGCGAGGAAGAGAAGGGGTGGCTATACTAGTAAGTGAATAGATAGGTAAGCGTGTAGTGGAGTGGAAGAAGGTTTCCTCAAGGTTAATGTGGATGAAGGTGAAGCTGGGAAGGGAGATGTGGGTTTTGTAAGTTATTTGGAAATTACAAGTTATTTGGAAATTTTACAAGTTATTTGGAAATTCGTTAACAAAAGTGAATAATGAAAAAGATCTCGGCTCAATTTTCAGTAACGATCTCAAATCATCCAAGCAGTGTATTTCAGCCTATGAAAGGCAAATAAGATTCTAGGGCTGATTGCGCGATCTTTTGACTTCAAAAGTCCATCCTTCATTAACAAGCTATATAAATCGTTAGTTCGTCCACATTTGGAATATGCTGTTTCCGTATGGTCACCGAATCTCATAAAGACATTTATAGGCTGGAAAAAGTACAACGGCGAGCCACAAAACTGATTCCAAATATCAAAAATAAATCATACGATAATCGACTAAAACATATAAATCTGTTTTCCCTAAAAAAAAGCGTAGACTCAGAGGTGACTTGATACAGGTCTTTAAAATTCTAAAGGGAATTGGCAACATCAAAAGTGACCAAATTTTCACATTGAATGAGAATCAGACAAGAAACAATGATCTCAAACTGTCCGGAAATAGATTCAATTTCGAAGTGGGCAGAAACAACTTCGCCAACCGTGTAGTTGATAAATGGAATAAACTTCCTGCACAGGTAGTGCAATGTAGTTCAGTTCGAAGCTTTAAGAATCATTTAGATAAACACCTAAGCAAGATGCTGTAACGATTATAATATACTTTATATAATTTGTTTTTGTTTTGTAATAATTTGTCTGTTTGATTCTCATTTATTATTAGTTATATGTCAATTTATCATTATATACTATTTACTTGTTTGTTTATAACTTAACTATACCTATGCATTTATTTATGTATTTTATTTGTTATTTACATTATTATATTTTTTATTCATCAATTTATCAAAAAGTCTCCTGTCGGCATGCTCCGCCTTTGTAATTCTTTGTAATCCTTTGTAGTAAGAAGAGCGTAGAGAAAAGGGAGGCTTTTTGGATTGATTTAAATGAGTATATAGAGGGATTACGGAGAAATGTCAATGTAGTGGTGTTGGGAGACCTTGATGCTAGGGTAGGAAACAAACCCCTAGACGGCGTTATTCACGCCGTCTATTGGTTTGAGTTCCAGGAAAAAATCGTAGTGAAGAGTTGATGGTGAAGATGTGTCTCGAAAGAGAGTTGATGATCAGTGTTTAGGAAGAAAGTCAAGCATAAGAACACATGAGAGAGGGTGGTGGATGAAACGGTGGTAGATATAGCGTTAATGGCCGATATAGTTGTAACCAGGAGTATAGTAGGAAGAGTTAAGGATATACATGTTCATATGGGAAGTAACGATGTAGGTAGGGTGAGATCAGAGGAGCTTGTTCGGAATTACAAGGTCCTCCTTCAGGAGATGAAGGAACGTGGGAGCCGTCACGTAGTCTGTGGGATCCTCCCGAGGATCTATGCAGGCTCGTGTTGGAACAGTAGAGCCATAGGGATCAATGATAGGATATCGCAGTTGTGTACACAATTGGGATACTATTTTCTTGATCCTTGGTATCTCTTTTCTAGGCGCCATGACCTTTACGCTTCTGATGGGATCCACCTTACCCGCAGAGGCAAAGATGTTCTTACAAACCTCATTGTGGGAGTTTGTAATGAATTAGCTCCTTTTTTAGGGTAGAAGCCCAAAGGGAAGGGGAAATAGAATGTACTTGGGAAAACAGTGTAGAGTATAGCATTAATGTAGAACAATGTGCCAGTATAGGACAAAATATAATTTTAGGATATAATGTCGCTAGAGGACGAAATGTCACAGGATGTAATGTCATAGGACAAAATGTCACAATGGGATGTAATGATAGTGGAGGACAAAAGATCACAATGGGAAGTAATGACAGTGGAGAACAAAATATCACGATAGGATGTAATGATAATGGAGGAGAAAATATCACGGTAGGATATAATGTCAGTAAAGGACAAAATATAATTTTAGGAAGGGATACCGGACAGAATGTCCATGAAGGCCAAAATATCATGATAGGATGTAATGACAGTGGATATAATGTCGCTAGAGGACGAAATGTCACATTAGGATGTAATGTCATAGGACAAAATGTCACAATGGGATGTAATGACAGTGGAGGATAAAAGATCACGATGGGAAGTAATGATAGTGGAGAACTAAATATCACGATAGGATGTAATGATAATGGAGGAGAAAATATCACGGTAGGATATAATGTCAGTGAAGGACAAAATATAATTTTAGGAAGGGATACCGGACAGAATGTCAATGATGGCCAAAATATCATGATGGGATGTAATGACAGTGGAAGACAAAAGATCACGATGGGATGTAATTATAATGGAGGAAAAAATATCACGGTAGGATATAATGTCACTGGAGGACAAAATATAATTTTAGAAAGGGATGCCGGACATAATGTCACTGAACGACGGGAGGCCGGCGTGAATCACGGTGACGTAGGGGGACAAAATGTACAAAAGAGATCGGATGACCGTGATCGACCAGATGTCCGTGATGGGGGAAATGTTAATTTTGATAGGAGAAATGTTAATGAGGCATTGAACGTCAATGAAGGACCAAATAATAATATAGAGCAAGGTATAAATGAAAAACAAAATGATAATGTAAGACATGATATTGAAATTCAAAATGTGTCAAAAAGAAATAATCACGAGTTTCTTAAAACCATGTACTTTAATGCTCGTAGTATTAGAAACAAATTTCAAGAAATACAGGCGTATGTCAAAGGCGAAAATCTCGATATGATAGGAATAACTGAGACATGGTTATATGGTACAGAGTTCGAAGCTGAATTTAGTATTGCGGGATTTAAACACTTTCATCAGGATAGAAACCACAAGAAAGGTGGGGGTGTTCTATTGTACGTTAAAAACAATGTTTATGCTTGTGTTTTAGAGAAAGTGAAACAGGATGCATATGATAGTTTGTGGGTTGAGTTAACCCAAACAAATGGACAAAAAATGAACATAGGTGTAAAATATAGGCCAAAGACATTATCATTAGCAGACGACAAACTGTTATTTCAAGAACTGTCTAGTTTCTGCAACCGGGATTTATTGATAATGGGTGATTTCAATTTTACTGACATTGATTGGATGACCCTTGAACATGGCCATATTAGTCGCTTGTTTGATTTTCTTGGTGACAATTACTTAATTCAGCATGTAAAAGAGCCCACAAGATATGGAAAATTACTCGATCTTTTGATCACTAGCCACGAAAGCATGGTAACTGATGTAGAAGTCGGTGAATCTGTTGCAAATAGCGATCACAACCTAGTTAGATTCAAACTCCTAAACAATTTTAGAATAGATACTTGTGTTTCTAAAATACCCGATTTCAGTAAAGCTCAGTTCATAGAACTACGGCAGGAGCTTCAGCTTACAGATTGGGAGGCAAAATTAAACGAAAGACCAGTAGATCAGATGTGGAAAATATTTCAAAATACGCTCACTAAGATGATTCAAACTTACATTCCTTTTAAGGACAGACGTCCCCAAATCAGGCTCGCCCAAAGTGGCTCGACAAAGAAACTGAAAAAGTATTGCTAAAAAGAGACAGGCTTATAAGAAATATAAGTGCTCGGGTGCATCTAATGACTATGAAAGTTATGTATCAATACAGAGAGATTTAAAAAAGACAATAAGAAAAAGAAAACGACAATACGAAATGAACATCGCTGAGAAATCCAAAGAGAATCCCAAAGAATTCTATAGTTACATTAGAGATAAAAAGGTTGTTAGGAATCACATTGGTCCACTATTATCTGCTGACGGTCAACTTGAATATTCAAATGAAGGAATGTGTAATATCTTAAACAATTATTTTAGCTCGGTATTCGTAAACGAAACACCTCAAGGTGAATTCCAAACTGAAACCTGTGAAAAGTCTAGGGTAAACTTACTCACTACGGTAAATATAACAAAAGAAAAAATTAAAAGGTGTATAGACAAACTCAAAGTTAATAAAACATCAGGGCCTGACGGTTGGCATCCAAGAATCTTAAAGGAAATGAAAAATGAGATTGTTGTTCCATTAGAAATTATTTTCAAGAAATCCATCATATCCGGAGATGTCCCAAGAGAATGGAAGCTAGCTAACGTTACTCCCATATTCAAAAAAGGTGAAAAAAAGAAACCAAATAACTATAGGCCTATAAGTTTGACTTCAATCGTGGGAAAAATATTGGAAACTATCATTAGAGATGCTATCGAACATCATTTAGAAAGTAACCGTTTGATAAATGATAGCCAGCATGGTTTCAGACGGAAACGTTCTTGCGTGACTAACTTACTCGAATTCTACAACACAGTTATCTCGAATTATGACAAAAGAAACAATATAGATTTAGTATATCTAGACTTTGCAAAAGCTTTTGATACCGTCCCACACGAAAGACTACTTACTAAATTAGCTTTGCATGGAATAAGTGGTAGCGTATTAGGTTGGACTACCTGTAGTAATTGGTTGAAGGGTCGAAAACAGAGAGTTGTTTTAAATGGAAAAACTTCTGGATGGAAAAGTGTTGCAAGTGGAGTTCCTCAGGGTTCCGTTCTTGGGCCACTTCTATTCATAGTATATATAAATGATATAGACCATGGACTAAAATCTACTGTTTCCAAATTTGCTGATGATACAAAACTGTGCGGAGTGGCAAATGATCACTCAAACCATTCAAAGAAGATTTAGATAAATTACAGCAATGGTCTGAAAAGTGGCTAATGAAATTTAACACAAGTAAATGCAAGGTAATGCACATAGATAAAAATAACAGTAAGTACGATTACAAGTTATTTGGAAATTCGTTAACAAGAGTGGATAGTGAAAAAGATCTCGGCGTAATTATCAGTAACGACCTCAAATCATCCAAGCAGTGTATTTCAGCCTCTGAGAAAGCAAATGAGATTCTAGGACTGATTGCGCGATCTTTTGATTTCAAAAGTCCATCACTCATTAACAAGCTATATAAATCGTTAGTTCGTCCACATTTGGAATATGCTGTTTCCGTATGGTCACCGAATCTCATTAAAGACATTGACAGACTGGAAAAAGTACAACGGCGA
>NC_134786.1:35608290-35618290 GCF_046742065.1 Oratosquilla oratoria | reverse complement strand
AGGGGTGGCTATACTAGTAATTGAAGAGATAAGTAAGCGTGTAGAGGAGTGGAAGCAGGTTTTATCAAGGTTGATGTGGATGAAGGTGAAGATGGGAAGGGAGATGTTGGTTTTTGTAAGTGGGTATGGGCCTGGTAGTAAGAAGAGCGTAGAGGAAAGAGAGGCTTTTTGGTAGATACAAATAAGGTGCATAGAGAGAAAGTCACTGTAGTTGTATTGGGAGACCTTAATTCTAGGGTAGGAAACGAACCAATAGACGGAGTGATTAGGAAGTATGGACTTCCAGGTAAAAATCGTAGTGGAGAATTGATGGTGGAGATAGGTCTTGAAAGAGAGATGATTCCATTACATACAGTATTTTGGAATAAAGTCAAGCATAAGTACACATGGGAGAGAGTGGTAGATGGAAGGGTGGCAGATAGAGCTTTAATTGACTATGTAGTGGTGACCAGAAGTAAGGTAGGAAGAGTTAAGGATGTACATGTTCTAAGGGGAGAGAGTTGGGGAATATCAGATAATTTTCTGGTGGAAGGTAAATTGAGAGTGGAGAATAGGTGGAGAAAGAGGAAAAGGGCAGAAAGTAGGGAGGTACTTAGAGTGAACTGCTTAAATGAGAAAGAAAGAGAGAATGAGTATGAGAAGAAGCTGAGAAAGGAGTGGGAGGGAGGGAAGGATAGCGTAGAACTAGAAATGGAGGAGGAATGGGGATGGTTCAAGGAGGGAGTCATAAGATATGTAAAGATGATGTGTGGAACAAGGAGGGCGGGGGGAAATAGAAGGAAGAGTAGTGAGTGGTGGGATGAGGAAGCAAAAAAGGGTGTAGAAGAGAAGAAGCAGGAATCCATAGATTGGCTACAAATTTGGACGAGAGAATCGTATGAGAGTTGCAAAGTAAAGAGAAGTGAAGTTAAGCATAATGTAAAGGAAGCAAAGAGAAGAGCAGATGTGAAATGGAGTAAGAGTATGACAGAAAATTTTGAAAGTAATAAAAAGATGTTTTGAAAATAAATTAAAAGAGGAAGAGGAGGTGAATCAAGTCGAGAAGAAAAGGTTAAAGGTGCAGATGTAGGGATAATAATGGAAGAGAAGGCAGTGAGAGGAAGGTGGGCAGAATATCTTAGGGAGTTGCAAAATGTGAAGAAGGATAGGGAGGGAAAGATAGTTGCAGTGGGAAGCGCTAAGAAAATGAGAGTGAGGATTGAGGAAAATGGAGGAGAAATAGGGAAGGATGAATTGAAAGCAGCTGTTAAGATGATGAGAACAGGTAAGGCACCTGGTCTGGATAGATGCCATGCAGAATGTCGGAAGAAAGGAAGTACAGTTATGGTGGACTGGCTGGTGAGGTTATTTGATATTTGTTTGAGAGAGGGTAGAGTGCCGGAGGACTGGAGGAGTGCATGTATAGTCCCGCTTTACAAGAGAAAGGGTGACAAGTGTGAGTGTAGTAGTTTCAGAGGGATCAGCTTGTTAAGTGTAGTTGGGAAGGTTTATGGGAGGGTCTTGATTGAGAGGATTAGGAGAGGAACAGAGGGAGTAATTGGTGAGGAACAATGTGGTTTAAGGACAGGCAGGGGTTATGTAGATCAGATCACTGTGGCAAGACAGATATGTGAGAAAGCTATAGGAAAGGGTAAGGATGTTTTTTGGGGCATTTATGGATCTGGAAAAGGCTTATGACAGGGTAGACAGGAAGGTACTCTGGGAGGTAGTGCAGATATATGGGATAGGAGGAAAGCTGTTAAGAACAGTCAAGAGTTTTTACGAGAGTAGTAGAGCTTGTGTTAGGATTAGAAATGGAGAGAGTGAATGGTTTGAGGTAAAGGTGGGACTTCGTCAGGGATGTGTTATGTCATCTTGGCTGTTCAGTCTATACATGGATTGGGTGGTGCGAGAGGTGAATGCAAGGGTAGTGGGTCAGGGGAGTGGTTGGGGGATGGGGGGTGAGGAAGTATGAATGAAAAAAAAAAAATTGACGCAGCCCGAAGGAATTTCTCCCCGTCTCCTCCTTTTCTGCATGAGGGTACAGAGGGGGGGGGGGGTTGCCAAATTTATGAAGCGACCTTGCTGTGGGTGTGCTGTGTCTTGCGACACTACTTCTGATCCAGGGCAGTGGACAGGATGCAGGGATGACCCGTTATCCAGGAGGGGCCGAGATGGGAGGGAGGGAGGTGGGTGGAGGGGAGTGGAATATGTAGGGAATGGAATGGGTGGGAATGGTTTCTATGCCTTTTTCTTTTTGGCAACCCCCCGTGTATGGGGGAAAAAGCCTTTGGTTTATGTATGTATGTATGTATATATATGTATATATATATATATAAATATACATATATATATATATACTGTATATATGTATATATACAGTATATATATATATATATATATATATATATATATATATATATATATGAGAAAAAATTTGACGCAACCCGAAGGGATTTCTCCCCGTCTTTTCCTTTTCTGTATGAGGGGACGGAGAGGGGTGGGGGTCGCCGAATTTATGAAGCGGCCTTGCTGTGGGTGTGCTGTGTCTTGCGACACTGCTTCTGATCCAGGGCAGTGGACAGGATGCAGGGATGACCCGTTATCCAGGAGGTGCCGAGATGGGAGGTAGGGAGGTGGGTGGAGGGGAGTGGAATATGTAGGGAATGTGGGTGGGAGTAGTTTCTATGCGTTTTTCTTTTTGGCAATCCCCCGTGTAAGGGGGATAAAGCCTTTGGCTTATGTATGTGTATGTATATATATATATATATATATATATATATATATATATATATATATATATATATATCAATGAATAACTAAAAATAAAAAAGTCCAATGAGATAAGGCATGCGTTTCTTTCGTCCTTCCGGCCAATCCGTGGCAAAAAGGGGACACGGAGAGCGGTGGGGGTAAGGAAAGATTGGCGATTAAAACTTTGACTGGGGACCTGGAAGGCTCCTCCTACGGGGGACCTGGAAGGCTCCTCCTCCGGGGGACCTGGAAGGCTTCTCCTCCGGGGGACCTCGAAGGCTCCTCCTCCGGGGGACCTCGAAGGCTCCTCCGGGAGACCTCGAAGGCTCCTCCTCCGGGGGACCTCGAAGGCTCCTCCTCCGGGGGACCTGGAAGGCTCCTCCAGTCCGCTGAGACAAGGCATGTGTTTCTTTCGTCCTTCCGGCCAATTCGTGGCAAACAGGGGACACCGAGAGTGGTGGGGCTAAGCAAAGATTGGCGATTAACTTTGTATACAGAATTAAAACATCGATCATTGTTGAGCCCTGAACGATCATCGTTTTGCAATGGACGATCATTGTTGAGCCGTGGATGATCATTGTTGAGTCAAGAACGATCATCGTTAAGCCATGGTGCCAAAGTTCTCGAAGCTGCCGAAGTTCTCGAACGTGCCGAAGTTCTCGAAGGTGTCGAGGTTCTCAAAGTTCTCGAAAGTGCCGAAATTGTCGAAGGTGCCGAAGTTCTCGAAGGTGCTGAAGTTCTCGAAGGTGCCAAAGTTCTCGAAGGCGCCGAAATTGTCAAAGGCGCCGAAGTGGTCGAAGGCGCCGAAGTTGTCGAAGGTGCCGAAGTACTCGAAGGTGCCGGAGTTCTCGAAGGTGCCGAAGTTCTCGAAGGTGCCGAAGTTCTCGAAGGTGCCGAAGCTCTCGAAGGTGCAGAAGTTCTCGAAAGTGCCGAAGTTCTCGAAAGTGCCGAAGTTCTCGAAGGTCTGGAAGGTCTCGAAGTTCTGGAAGGTCTCGAAGTTCTGGAAGGTCTTGAAGGTGCAGAAGTTCTCGAAAGTGCCGAAGTTCTCGAAGGTCTGGAAGGTCTCGAAGTTCTGGAAGGTCTCGAAGTTCTGGAAGGTCTCGAAGTTCTGGAAGGTCTCGAACTTCTGGAAGGTCTCGAACTTCTGGAAGGTCTCGAACTTCTGGAAGGTCTCGAACTTCTGGAAGGTCTCGAACTTCTGGAAGGTCTCGAAGATCTCGAAGTTCTTGGTGTTCGTAGACTGCTCGTTCCGGCGACCCCGTCTCACTGGCGAGTTGTCAACAGACGCCATGAAGAGAGTCTAAGAAGTATATATATATATGTATATATATAATTATGTATATATATATATATATATATATGTATATATATATGTATATATATATATAAATATATATATATATACGTATATATGTATATATACGTATATCAATCAATGAATAACTAAAAATAAAAAAGTCCACTGAGATAAGGCATGTGTTTCTTTCGTCCTTCCGGCCTATCCGTGGCAAACAGGGACACCGAAAGCGGTGGGGGTAAGCAAAGATTGGCAATTAACTTTGACGGGGAACGTCACTCCGGAGACGTGCACGATGCCCCAAAACGCGGCAATCAAGAGAAGGCGGCAACGCCATTTCTGGAAGTGGGTGGCTGATTGCAAGAAGGTCTCAAAAGGAAGTCTTGAGAATAACCGGGGGTTGCAGAATACTTTACGGGCTGAACACACTAAAGCATTTCCTGAACTTTACAATAACACGAAGATTTTTTCGGTCCACAAAACAATTAAAGAATTCCACAGGAAAGTCATTCGGTTCAACGCTTCCCTAAGGGAGTGCAAAGATTTTGAGTACAGCGACGAAAAGTTTGATACTCTGGAATTGTTTGATGGAGAAATAACAGAAGAATAGTCAAATGGTTTTTCGAAGCATTACTTTGTGGGGTACAAAAGTTTCACGAAACATGGTGGACGAAGCGACCATAGAATCTACCAGATGCATTATCTTGATTTATCTTAGAAGTCATACCAGAGGGCTAAACGTTACAACAAATATGCGGTCAAGAAGGTCAAAGACGCGCTGAAGAAAAAGAATGACCGGCATCCCGTGAAAGAGGAAACGCCCGAAAAACTTTCTGTTGCACCAGGGAATGATAGTCAGCAGTTTTCGAGTAAATTGGAGGCAGAGAAGTTAAATAAGGACTGAGCACGAGAAATTCTTCAAAAGACGGAAGAGAGGGTCTCAAAAAGAGAAATGCGCGCAAAATTGAAGGAAGAAAAGACCAAAAAGATACGAGAAGCACGAGAATTGCGGGTGTTAAAGAGAGAGGAGAAAGCCCAAAAGATACGAGAAGCACGAGAACTGCGGGAGTTCAAAAGAAAAGAAAAGGTTCAAAAGATACAAGAAGCGCGAGAATTGCGGGCCGAAAAAAGGAAGAGACGTGAGGCGTTTAAGAAAGTGAAAGTTTTCCTGCGATTTGGAGAGACTCCTTAGGATTTTTCAGAGGAAGGGAAAAATGTTCTTGACAAGTTGAGAAAAGAACGATCCGAACGTCATTTGAAGGAGCCAGATTCCGACCAGCGAGAAACTGTGAGGGAGGAGTTGCTTGGGTTTCCTAGGGAATACTCTGTTCAAACTTTTCCGCATCACATCGGCCAATTGGGAGATTTCAAATGTAAAGTCTGTTCAGCTTTGCTGTGGAAACGAGAAAACAAAACAATCTGTTGCAACTTGGGTCAAACTCCTTTATTGTTGCCCTCAGATATTAAGGACAGGACAATAAGAGAGCTCTACGAAGGTAAAACCGTTCTCTCTGAAAGATTTTTTAAACACATCGCTGGTTTCAATTTAGTATTTTCTTTCACATCTTTTGCGACTTGGAGTAAGCTGGAGAACGCAGGGGAAAAGGCACTGTGTTACAAAATTCAGGGACGAGTGTACCACAGACTAGGCTCATTGAAGCCCGGGTTGCTAAAAAAGGGGTCTTTGACTGGGAAAGACGTGCATTTTGATCATGACAGTAATTCTGAGAAAAACCCGTTTTGGAGGAAGAATAATTCTTTCTTGGAATTATATTTCTACCACGAGAAAGATCAGCAGATTAAACTTCGCACTCTGGCGGTTCAGCATTTTTCAAAGTCAAGAAATGGCAAGGGGAAAATGAACGAAACGGAGAAGAGACGAGCTAGGGAGGAAAAGGTTCTTTCAGAGAACGAGAAGATTATCACACACTTTTACGAATACATGGCAAAACATAACGCGTGTCTGTCTGGGATGTTGAAAGAGCTAGAGACGGCTAAACAGCTCATGGAAGCTCACGTCAAGAAATATGGCAAATTACCCCAGGTGTCTATTACGTTGAAAGCCGCTGAGAATCTAACAACCCGCGAACATAAAGGAGTCTACCACCTTCCCACTTCTTCTTCGCAGGTGGGAGCCATCGTTAATTTGGGCCCCTCAAGAGACCCATTGGAAATAGTGATAGGTTCCCCAAAGGAAGATTCAAAATTTAGTATTAGACTTATGAGTCACACCAACTTCTTCTACGATGTTTTTCAGTATCCTCTCCTGTTTCCCAATGGAGACGTCGGTCATTCTTGCACTCTGAAAAAGCAACGCAAAGCAGACATCTGTTGTTCAAAACATGTTCCTGCAACATACAGTAGGCTAAGCCCTTGCATGTACTACGCCTCTCTTTACATGGAAAGAGAAGGTGTTTTCAATTATGTGACTAAAGGGGCCCGTCTTTTCCAACAATTTGTTGTGGATAATTACGTGAAAGTTGAGTCTGACAGGTTGTCGTTCATCGAACACAATCAATAGGAGTTGCGGAAAGAGCGCGCTGATATTCTTATAGGGGACGGGGATAACCGAAAGGCGGGTCAACGGGTGATTATCCCTGCTTCATTTGTTGGGGGCCCAAGATACATGAAAGCGCGGCAGCAAGACGCCTTGGCTTTTGTGTCGTCTTACGGGTCTCCAGACTTTTTTATCACCTTTACAATGAATCCTCATTGGGAAGAGTTTAAACAAGCCGTGGAGGCTGTCGGTTGTGACATCTCCCGGATGTATGACCGCCCTGACTTTGTTAGTCGGATTTTCAAGTTGAAAGTGGACAGCCTGATGGACCATCTGACGATTAAAAACGTGTTTGGGCGCGTTAAGGCACACCTACTGAGTGTTGAGTGGCAGAAAAGAGGTCTCCCTCATGTTCATATCCTTCTTTGGATGGAACGCCACGTTACTGCCGATTTCGTCTCTAGGGTGATATCAGCTGAGATACCTGACAAAAATAAAGAGCCGCGCTTATATGAGATTGTGACAACGAACATGATACACGGCCCCTGTAGAGGCTTTGACGAGTCCCAACTATGTTGTCAAGGAAAGTACGGTTCCACATCATTGTGTGGAAAGGGTTTTCCGAAAGTGTGCAGGGGCGACATGTACTTTGGGAACAACGGGTACCCTCTGTATCGAAGGACAGCAGTAGGTGAAGGGGGCCACTCTTTCGAGAAAAAAGTAAAGGGAGAGAAAATCAAAATTGACAATTCATGGGTTGTCCCCTACAGCCCGTACCTATGTTTAAAGTATAACACGCACATAAATGTTGAGTGCTCAAATTCTATAAAGTGCATAGCCTACGTTACAAAGTACGTCAACAAAGGATGTGACCCGCATTCTGTTTTCGAAAACGAAAGAAGGGGAAGATGTTAATGAAGTGAGAAAATTCCAGGAGGCACGATTCGTCAATGCGAATGAGGCGTCGTGGAAGATTTTCAAATTTGCGATTCACAGAAGTCACCCCCCTGTGGCAACTCTTGACTTGCATCTAGAAGGAGAGAACGCGGTATTTTTCAAGGAGAACGCGTCTAAGGAGGAGATCGATAGAAAAACCTCTAAAGACACTCATTTGACAGCTTTATTCAAACTGTGTGCTCGAAACGAATTTGCAGCAGGCCTATATTATAATCAGCTTCCCAACCACTTTGTTTTTAATAACACTAGCAGTGTCTGGGAAGAAAGAAAGACGACAGCATCTTCTCTAGGAAGGATACGTGCTGTCACAAATAAAACTGTCGAGCTCTTCTATTTGAGACTACTTTTAACACACGTAAAGGGGCCTACGTCTTACGAGGATCTTCGGACATTTGAAGGGGTGATCTACCCCACTTACAGAGAAGCCGTTAAAGCGATGGGACTCCTAGACGACAAAGAAACTTGGAAGAAATCTATATTGGAAATCATCAACCACACTAATGACCGCAATCAGTTGCGAGCTACTTATGCGAGCATGCTGGTGTTTTCGGAATTAGAGGACCAGTCAGGTATCTGGGAAGAGACCAAAGATTTGTTCGCCAGTGACTTCCTGCAGCGCCAAAAAGCGACGGAATACAACGATGAAATTTACCTTGACGCTCTAGACGATATCCAGTAACATGTGTGGAACTGCGGAGGGGGCTCTATCACCCAATATGGGCTACCACTTTCAAGATGTGGCGAGAAAACATCAAACATCATACGCCGAGAAAAGGCCTATAACAAAGAGAAGTTGACAGAAGAGGTGAAGGAGAAGTCTCTTCTTCTGAACAGCAAACAGAGACTCTGTTACGATACTGTGCTATTTCGCATCGAGAACGCCCAAAAGTACAGGCACAATGGGATATTCCTGGATGCTCCAGGTGGGACGGGAAAGTCTTTCGTGCTCAACATTTTACTGGATACTGTTCGTTCTCAGGGAAAAATTGCCTTGGCTGTCGCTTCATCGGGTATCGCCTCTACTGTTTTGCATGGAGGAAGAACTGCACATAACATGTTCAAGATCCCGTTAATGGATTACAACGAAGTGTGCGCCTGTAGCATCAAGAAAAACTCAGAGTTGGCGAAGCTCCTATCAATGACGTCTCTAATAGTCTGGGATGAAGTTGTGATGGCAAACAAGAACACGTTAGCTACTCTTGATGTTTCCCTTCGGGACATTTTGGGCGTTCCAGGAAGGTTTATGGGGGGGATAGTATTTGTCTGTGCGGGAGATTTTCGTCAAATCCTCCCAGTTATAAGAGGGGGAGGAATGAATGATGAGCTCGAATACTGTATAAAGTCCGGTTATTTCTGGGACGACCTTTTAAAGTTGGAACTAACACGTAACGTGAGACTCAAGGCAGATGACGCAAAGAACAAGATATTTGCGAAAAATCTATTGGCTCTGGGGAGAGGGGAGAGTTGACCCGTAAAACTTTCCGAGAAGTTTGGGATTGTCGTTGAGACCCGTAAAGAGTTAGTGGACAAAGTCTATGATAATTTAGAGGAAAATCACCTGAATGCTTCATATTTCGAGAAGAGGTCTATCATTTCCCCCACAAACGATGATGTCGACAGGATAAACTTGATGGTCTACGATAAGTCTGAAGAACCAGAGAAAGTGTACATGAGTGTTGACACTGCAATGGAAGAAGTAACGGACATTCAGACATCGATTTTCAATGCCATAACGAGCCCCTCTCTCCCTCTTCACATGTTGAGACTGAAAGTAGGAAGTGTCATCATGGTTATGAGGAATATATGCCCTCCCAAGTTGTGTAATGGGTCCAGAGTAATAGTGACTAATCTTAAAAAAAATATCATAGTCGGAAAGATCTTAGGCGGTACACACAGGGGTGAACAGGTTTTACTCCCGAGAATTACTCTGGAGTCTACTGATAACACTATACCATTCAAGTGGAAACAATTCCCTGTTAAGCTTAGTTATGCGATGACGATAAACAAATATCAGGGGCAGACATTTGATAGGTGTGGAATATTGCTTGATTCTGCACAGTGCTTTGCCCACGGACAACTTTATGTCGCCTGCTCAAGAGTTACAAGCTGGAATTCTCTCATCATATACACAGGTTGGGAAAAAGTGAACGACGATTTCAGGATGAAACTACCACGCAATTGCGTGTATAAAGAACTTTTCGTTGGGAGTCTTTCAGAAGAAGATAAACCTCCTGAAGCGGTCGTAGTTTCTGACGATCAAGAAGTTGCTTTGGCCGAAGAAGAGCCTGACCAAAGTATTGTAGAGATACCCAAAGAAGTGTACACGATCTCAGAAGAGGAAGCCGTAGATATGTTGCTGCCCGCGTCGTACGATTTGTGCTACGAAAGAGAAGAAGAGGTCGACCCTGCCTCCAGTTTCTCTATCTCTATCAAGGAGGAGTTGGAAGAGAAAATAGAGGAAGTTGACCAAAAAATAGAAGAGGTCAAAAAGATGCTAAAAGAGAACAGAGATACCA
>NC_134786.1:35580790-35593290 GCF_046742065.1 Oratosquilla oratoria | reverse complement strand
ACTACTTACACATACCAGAAACAAACACCTCCTTGTCTGTGTCAATTATTTTTCACTATTGTATTCCTTCCCCCCCTACCAGCACAACACGTAGCAAAGACACTCATTGACAAACTCATATGCCCCTTTACTATACCTAAAATGCTGGTTTCTGACAACGGGACTGAATTCAACGATAAGATTATTTTGCACATTTGTGATTATTTTCAAATCAAGAAATGCAACACTACTGCTTATCATTCTAGTTATAATGACTTAGTTGAACGCCAGAATAGAAAGATTCTCAATGTTCTTAGACACCTTGCTTTAGATCTTCACCATTCATGTTCCCATGATTCAAGCTTGTTTGAACAGCTTCATAAATAAGTCAATAACGGAGTCACTCTATTTTGTCCTTTTTTGGCTCAGATTTCCATATGATCTACCCCTTTCAGAATTGCCTCCCATTTACAGCTTTAGTGATTTTGTAAAGGTTAAAGTAGCAAATTTCAATAATCTTTTCAAAAGAATACATAATACTCTTCATTTAACTAAAGACGAAATGCTCCGTTTGCATAACAAATCAGCCAGAATTTGTACCTTTGAAATTGGAGATATTGCTTACACCCTTAACCACACACCCTCCTCGAAAATTCCCCCTAAATTTTTGTTGACCCTATCGCACAATTGAACATGGATCAAAGAACAAAGTAAGAGCACTCAGTTTGCAGAGTCTCACGGATACCATCTTGCATAAAAATCACATCAAAAGAGTCCTCGACATAGAGTCTGTTTCTTCACAAGCTCACACTACCCCTGAAAAAGAGGATAGTCATCAAATCTCTCCTCCAATTCCTCCAGTGCCATTTCCCCTTTATGGTCTTCACAATCGAGTGACAGCTTCATAAATATATAGTTTTGCCCAGGCGAGCGGAAATGATATCTACTTCCGCATATTTACAAAGTAAGTTTATTTTTACGTTATTCATGTGTACTATTCATGTATATTTTCCTGATACCACCATTATTCCAAAATTATGTCTATGTTTCTTCATGCTAAAGCTCTGAAAGAGGCCCTGTTTTGTTTTCTTTTGTTTCTTATTTTCATGAGCACCAATCTCATTGAGGATAGTGAGTGGTAGCCGACCAAGCCCTGATATCGGCTCCTTCGCTGTAGATGCTTGGAAGGGAACCAGTACTTCAAAGCCCTTTCCGTCAGGCACTCAAGGTAGCTCGCCTGGCACGGATGCTCCCAAGAGCCTGACTTTATGACCTGGAAGTTACCAGACACACACATAATAACACACAGACACACACACACACACACACACACACACACACACACACACACACACACACACACACACACACACACACACACACACAAACACACACACACAAACACACACACATGCACACACGCACACACACACACACACACATACACACGCACACACACATGCACACATATACATCCACACACATATACACACACACACACACACACGCATACACATAGCATCACCCTTGTAAGAGAATGGTAGATGAAAGTAGTAGACAAGTAGGTAGATAGATAGGTAGGTGGCGAGAAATTCATTTTTACGAGCTAGATGTTTTGAAAACAATAGCCGCGACGAAATTGCAGAGATGCATAATCTCGCTCACCGTCTAAAGTTTGTAAACCCCAGTTAGGGTATCAATATTGGCGCTGATATGACAAAAAGTAAACACTAAGCCAGACCGCTTCGTGAAAAGAGTGCTTGCGTAAGTAGTATTGTTTGAGACAGTGTAAAAGTCAGATTGGAGAAAAGGGTGGAGGAGGGGAAAATTTATTGGTGCATGGAGGAAAAGTCACGCCCTTAAGGGGAGGCACTTATTTGTAAAGGTCAAATTTATTGGATAAATTAAGTAGTGATGTCGGAGCAGACTTGGCTTGGTGAGTAGATTGGGGATCCCAGTTGGGAGTCCTCTGGTGTGTTTAAACTAAGTTGTAGAAGTAGTGAAGGAACGAAGAAGAAAATTTACGTATAATTCACCCCATCGAGCAACATTACTTCTTACTAAAGAAAGATATGATGAAAGACATACTTACTCTAGTGAAGGGGCAAGAAAGTGAATGAAGAAATATGATACCATAGAAGGAACAGTTAACAGAATTAAAACCAGTAATTAAGGAGAGAAGGGAACTGAAAGTGATATTGGCATAACAAAAACACACACACAGCAGGGTGCAGCCAGATTGTTGTCACACACACAAATACGTGTGCCTTCCCGCATGCAGAAAGACGCAAAAAAGTGCAAGTAGTGTACGGAGGTGTAGAAAACGATGTACGTATACATGTTAAGCGATTTTTTTTTACATGCTCAAACTACTGAACTCTGCATTGCCTAATAGTAAGTGGGTCAGATGAAAAGAATGCTTTATTTTCTGGTCCTGTGTCTACTGATGTCAAAATTAAAAGTCTTTAAACCTCAAAGCGTTTCAATCTGACTGATTATGTAAACACCAAACACTTGCGTTTAACTTCCACTCAACCCCTACCTCATCGTGTCGCTCTCCAGACTAATTTTGTGATAAACCGTCTAGTTGGTTTAGTATTTAGTGTGTTTAGTCACTGAAAAAATAGAGAATGAAAAACTCATCTACGGATTAACTCTAAGAAACACGAGGGAAATAATTTGCTGGAGCCATAGAAGGGTTGTTGATAAGGAAAACAATGTCATTAGGAGCAAAAGTGTGAGTGACGGGATAATGAGGACCTGTAATTTTGTATGAAGTTAAGATAATGAATACATAGAATAAGTGGATACGCTGCTTCTAAGGAAAACGTGTGGCATTAAGAAAACTAAAGAAAAATAAGATAACCTAAAAATCATATGTGGTAGAGATGAATACAGAGATGTGAAATGAACAGGATCATACTAACAGGAGACGTTTTAGAAGAGTGAATGAAGACAAATAGAGGAAGAGGGTATGTGTTTTGAAGGTTAGGTTGAGATAAATTCTGAAAGCAAAATGACAAATTAAAGGAGCTATTTAAGGAAAAGTTTTTGTTATTGTTGTTGCTGTTATTGTTGTCGTTGTTGTTGCTGTTGTTATTATAAAATGCCTTTTACCAACTTCTAAAACAAAAATAGGTAAAACAAAATAGAAGAAGAGTGGGGCTGGGAAGACACAAGTGATAAGAAGGTATTTTTTAGATGTACATATTATATGTACAATGGGCGAGGAAGATCGTTAAAATCTGTTATGTTAGTCACTAGGAGGAATATCACAAGAGGCGAGCGGATAAGAATTTTTTAGAATGTTTAAGTGAAAGGTATTCAGTATCAAGGCTTTAGTGCCCGTGTGTTGTATGCGTTTTGTTTTAGGTAACATTTTCCATCTCAACCTTTTCTCGTACTTCTTTGATGATGACAAAGAAGGCATGTGAGTGGAATAGTGACGACTTTAATCATCTGTGAGAGACATTTTGAAAGAAAAATTACATACATCTATTAGCTAATTGTTCTTGTATTTGTTTTACTTCCTTATTCATTGGATATATATCTAACTTTTCTATCTCAGAACTAAATTTCTGGTTGAATAAATAGTAACCTATACATTACCATTTACTCTGTATGGGACTTTATCTGCATATATTTTATGTTAACAATATTTTATTCGTTTCAGTATAAGTTATCCCAAAAATAGAAGCACTGTTTATTACTGACGAAATACTCCGTGATTGCCTCTAACTCCATTTTGGTATAACATTGTCCGTCAATGTAGAGAAATTTTGGTTATCAACAAGGGAATTGAATGCAAATTTGTTAGGTCCTGATGTTGATTTGGTTTTCGCGAGAACAAGGGGTCGTTTCATGGTCGGTAAACGTCTTGTCCTGGGTTGAAGAAGGCACCAGACAACTGTGAATCTTGAGAATCAGGTCACCACACTTTCGCTAATTTTAACATAGAGGAACGCAACAGACCAAATAACTGCCAACTTCCATTCTCTCTTCATAACTATATTCACCAGAAAGATAGCATGGCGTAGGTAGCATGATGTATCATGCAAAAAAACACAAGAAAATCTTCATCAGAACAGTTGTATTTCTGAACTATACAATTGCCTAGCAAACCGATATTAGATCATTACTTGTAGAAGTGACAGAATATCAATTTATTGACCCCGACAGCCCAATTACCACGCTAATTATAGTACGAATGGTACAGTAACAATCCTGTTTACTCTGTGAGTCGAACCAAAACGAAGGGAGAGAGATGACCAGAGTACAAGAGTGGCACTGAATGCACCATTAGGAAAACCAGCACTGCATATAAATAAACAGAACGATAGTAGTACTAAGGTCGACAGGTGGAGTATATAACACAAATGAATCACGGTCTGCTTCACTACTCCCTAGGCAGGAGCAGCATAGTAAAATGGATCATCTGCTAAGGTTCAGAACCCTCTCTAAGAACCGACAGCTGCAAGCAGCGGTGGGGCAACAGCAGCTTGCCGGGCGTGCTGTCGATATTTGGCGGAGCTCCTGCCGGCCAAATTGCTTTGTATCGCTTAGCAACGGTGAGGCTGCAGCGGCGGATGGGGCTTGGTAAGCACAGCTGCATTCAAACAGCTGCATTGCACATCATCACCATCCGTCGCTTCAACGTCCTCAGTTGTCCACGAAGTTCTATCCCTAAGAACTGCTTTGTATTTTGTCTCAGGAAGTACGATATGTGAAAATGCTGTAGTGCGTTAATTGTTTTAATCAAAATTACATCTTTACACATAAAGCACTGTATCACAAATCATAGAATGTTTCTATAGGGAACGAAATGTACCTCATCCATTCGCGGAATATGTACAAAATAATCAGAATTTTTCAGTCGGGGAGGAATAAATTAAACGAAGTATCTTGATTGTCTGACTTGAGTTTTTTTTTTATATATATAAGACTATTTTTCTATCTCTTAATCTCTATTTTTCTGTCTCTTTTATCATCTATTTCTCTATCTCTCTTTCTCTCTCTATCTCTATCTGTCTAACTCTCTATCTCATTATTTCTATTTTTCTCTCTCTATTCCTCTACTTCTCTATCTTTGTATCTCTCTCTCTATCTCTCTACTTTTCTATCTCTCTATCTCTCGGTCTCTCTATATCTCTATCTCTCTATCTCTCTATATCTCTATCTTTACTTTTCTGCCTCACTTATCTCTATATCTTAATACCTCTCTATCTCTCTATCTCCCTATTTCCCTACATCCCTATCTCTCTATCTCTCTATCTCTCTATCTCTCCATCTCTCCATCTCTCCATCTCTCTACCTCTCTACCTCTCTACCTCTCTATCTCTCTATCTCTCTATCTCTATCTATCTATCTATCTATCTATCTATCTATCTATCTATCTATCTATCTATCTATCTATCTATCTATCTATCTATCTATCTGTCTGTCTTTCTATCTATCTATCTATCTATCTATCTATCTATCTATCTATCTATCTATCTATCTATCTATCTATCTATCTATCTATCTATCTATCTATCTATCTATCTGTCTGTCTATCTATCTGTCTATCTGTCTGTCTATCTATCTGTCTATCTATCTATCTATCTATCTATCTATCTATCTATATATCTATCTATCTATCTATCTATCTATCTATCTATCTATCTATCTATCTATCTATCTATCTATCTATCTATCTATCTATCTATCTATCTATCTATCTGTCTATCTATCTATCTATCTATCTATCTATTACTCTATCTATCTATTTCTCTCTATCTTTCTCTCTCTCTCTCTCTCTCTCTCTCTCTCTCTCTCTCTCTCTCTCTCTCTCTCTCTCTCTCTCTCTCTCTCTCTCTCTCTCTCTCTCTCTCTCTATCTATCTATCTATCTATCTATCTATCTATCTATCTATCTATCTATCTATCTACCTATCTATCTGTCTATCTATCTCTCTGTCTCTGTATTACTCTACCTCTCTATTTCATTCTATCTTTCTATCTCTCTATCTCTCTGTCCTGCTATCATTCTATCTGTCTCTATCCCTCTACATCTCTATCTTTCCATATCTCTATTTCTCTATCTCTCTAACTCTCTAACTCTCTATCTATCTCTCTATCAGTCTATTTCTTTATCTCTATATTTTTCTATTTCTCTATCTCTCTATCTATCTCTTTGTCTCTCTATTGCTCTACCTCTCTATTTCTCTCTATCTCTCTGTCCTGAGGTTATTCTATCTATATCTCTATCCATCTACCTCTCTATCTCTCTAACTATCTAACTCTCTATCTATCTCTCTATCTCCCTATCTCCCTATCTCTCTATCTCTATATTTATGTATCTCCCTATCTTTTCTACCTCTCTATCTCTCTATCTCCTTATCTCTCTATCTCTCTATCTATCTCTCTATCTCCCCCTCTCTCTATCTCTCTATACCTATACCTCTCTCTCTCTCTCTAATATATATATATATATATATATATATATATATATATATATATATATTTCTCTATGTCTCTATCTCTTTATCTCTCTATTTATCTATCTCTCTATTTTTCTATCTATCTATCTGTCTATCTATCTATCTATCTATCTATCTATCTATTACTCTATCTATCTATTTCTCTCTATCTTTCTCTCTCTCTCTCTCTCTCTCTCTCTCTCTCTCTCTCTCTCTCTCTCTCTCTCTCTCTCTCTCTCTCTCTCTCTCTCTCTCTCTCTCTCTCTCTCTCTCTCTCTCTCTCTCTCTCTCTCTCTCTATCTATCTATCTATCTATCTATCTATCTATCTATCTATCTACCTATCTATCTGTCTATCTATCTCTCTGTCTCTGTATTACTCTACCTCTCTATTTCATTCTATCTTTCTATCTCTCTATCTCTCTGTCCTGCTATCATTCTATCTGTCTCTATCCCTCTACATCTCTATCTTTCCATATCTCTATTTCTCTATCTCTCTAACTCTCTAACTCTCTATCTATCTCTCTATCAGTCTATTTCTTTATCTCTATATTTTTCTATTTCTCTATCTCTCTATCTATCTCTTTGTCTCTCTATTGCTCTACCTCTCTATTTCTCTCTATCTCTCTGTCCTGAGGTTATTCTATCTATATCTCTATCCATCTACCTCTCTATCTCTCTAACTATCTAACTCTCTATCTATCTCTCTATCTCCCTATCTCCCTATCTCTCTATCTCTATATTTATGTATCTCCCTATCTTTTCTACCTCTCTATCTCTCTATCTCCTTATCTCTCTATCTATCTCTCTATCTCCCCATCTCTCTATCTCTCTATTCCTATACCTCTCTATCTCTCTCTAATATATATATATATATATATATATATATATATATATTTCTCTATGTCTCTATCTCTTTATCTCTCTATTTATCTATCTCTCTATTTTTCTATCTCTCTTTCTCTCAATCTCTCTACCTCTCTGTCTTTCCATCTATCTCTCCATCTATCTCATATATCTCTTTCTATCTCCAATCTCTTTCTCTCTATTTCTCTGTCCATCCCTCTATTTCTTTATCTATCTCTGTGTCTCTCTATCTCTTTATCTCTCTTTTTCTTAATATGGTGGGTTTGATGATATTCGTCAAAGGGGTGTTATCACGTTTCTGCAACAATGAATTTGACTTTTCTGCAAAAAATTCATCCCATTGGTGATTTTGACTGACGAACTTCAACACAAGACGTTTTTTCGACTTCTGAGTCAAACTGGCTATCCATGCTGTAATATGAATATATATATATATATATATATATATATATATATATATATATATATATATATATTTCTCTTTTTCCATAACGATCTATTCCTACCCCCCATTTTCTAACTTTGACCTCCCTTCTCTATCTCGGATTTTTCTTTTCTTTTCTTTTCTAAAGCAACTCCTGCAGCCCTTGGCCACTTCAGGTAATAAGATTGCCAAGGGTTTTGAAGGCAACGTCAGAAAGCAGAAGATGAGAATCAGAGGAGTGACCAGTGGAGTGAGGCGTGTAGAGTATTACAGGATCCTTCAAGGAACTCTGCGTTATTATCAATAAATACACTATCATTATTTTCATTATTATCATAAAACGCCACCATGAAATCTATATCAGATAAGAGTCCTGTAAACATTTAGTTGTTGTTGTTTTTGTACCGACGTGGTATAATTTTTGATAGTGAAAATATTGGCATAGTGTTAATAAGTGTATAGATTATAAAGCAGTAGTTTTGAAACTTTTAATGACTAAAGACCGCCAATCTATTGCCCAATATGGTCCCATATCCCCTTTGCTTGACTGTCCAAATAATCATCACCATACTTATTAGTTCTCAGTATGTCTTCAAAATATGTCAATAAATTTAATTTACCGTGCTAATTTGTGATAAAGTTTATGAATATTTAGTGTAGCACCTAAGTTTGGTTTTAAAATATGGAATGACAATGCTAGTTAATAATCTAATCTTCTACCCATGTATAAATTGATACCTCAAATAAAGTAAACATCAGTACCCAGAGATCGAGTCCCATACCCCCAGCATTTGGCTCTCATACTACCAAGGGATATGGATACCTGATTAAGAACCCCTGGTGTAAAGGCTTCTTTCATCGTGGTGGTCTAGAGTTCATTATAGACCAGAGGGGATACTTCGCCTATTGTTACCACGTAATTATATTTTTTCTATAAAGCGCAACAGAAAATTAGGATATCTAATTTTTAGAAGTGACGGGCGTGAGTGTAAATGTTACTAAAGTATTTTCATCAATGTAAAAACACACAAAAAAAAAGCAAATGATTATGTGTATTAAATGTTTCATGTGTAATGTGGTATAAACACATAAATGAAAGATGAACATGAAAGAAGCCCACAAACAATTAACTAAAAAGGAAGAAAAATAAACAAAACATTTTGAAAAATCAGTCATTCATTGAAAAAATGTAGAGAATCAATGAATCAAACGTAAAGGTCCCATTAGTTGTTATAAGAAAGAAGCTGTTGAGGAACTTGTGGCAACTACGAAGAACGTTATTGCTATCATTACAGATAAGCCACTGTTATCATCACTGTAATATGTAGAAGCAATTGTAAGAAATAAATAATAAAATTTCTTGAGCTAACTTTCTCAAACATGATACAGACGTGGCACATCTAAGAAATTTCCTGAGGGAGACTTTGCAAATTGTTCATTCACCTCCATTTACTGTGTCCTCTAACTTCCCCCCCCCCTCTCTCTCTCTCTCTCTCTCTCTCTCTCTCTCTCTCTCTCTCTCTCTCTCTCTCTCTCTCTTTCTCTCTCTCTCTCTCTCTCTCTCTCTCCTCTCTCTCTCTCTCTTCTCTCTCTCTCTCTCTCTCTCTCTCTCTCTCTCTCTCTCTCTCTCTCTCTCTCTCTCTCTCTCTCTCTCTCTCTCTCTCTCTCTCTCTCTCTCTCCTCTCCTCTCTCTCTCTCTCTCTCTCTCTCTCTCTCTCTCTCTCTCTCTCTCTCTCTCTCTCTCTCTCTCTCTCTCTCTCTCTCTCTCTCTCTCTCTCTTCTCTCTCCCTCTCTCTCTCTCTCTCTCTCTCTCTCTCTCTCTCTCTCTCTCTCTCTCTCTCTCTCTCTCTCTCTCTCTCTCTCTCTCTTCTCTCTCTCCTCTCTCTCTCTCTCTCTCTCTCTCTCTCTCTCTCCTCTCTCTCTCTCTCTCTCTCTCTCTCTCTCTCTCTCTCTCTCTCTCTCTCTCTCTCTCTCTCTCTCTCTCTCTCTCTCTCTCTCTCTCTCTCTCTCTCTCTCTCTCTCTCACTCTCTCTCTCTCTCTCTCTCTCTCTCTCTCTCTCTCTCTCTCTCTCTCTCTCTCTCTCTCTCTCTCTCTCTCTCTCTCTCTCTCTCTCTCTCTCTCTCTCTCTCTCTCTCTCTCTCTCTCTCTCTCTCTCTCTCTCTCTCTCTCTCTCTCTCTCTCTCTCTCTCTCTCTCTCTCTCTCTCTCTCTCTCTCTCTCTCTCTCTCTCTCTCTCTCTCTCTCTCTCTCTCTCTCTCCATCTATCTATCTCTCTCTCTCACCTCTTTTTCTATCCATCTATTTACCAACCTCTCTCTTTCTCTCTCTCCATCTGTCTCTTTGTCTCCCATTTTCTCTGTGCATGTCTCTCTCTACGTCTGTTTATTTTTTTTTGTTTGTCTTCTATTGTCTAGCTACTATTTTTGTTTTAATATTTGCTGCTTTTTATCATATGCTGTACTTCCTTTTTTCAGTTGAATAAAAACTTTCCTTAATGTTGTATCATCTTCACCCGTTCATCCACAATTACTTACATTCTTTTCATCATTACTGAAATGTAAAATTCTCTTATGCTTCCTTTTCTTATGTGTAATAGCACTATTCTTTACCATTCCGTTTATCCCCTCATATTAATATACTTCCTTTAGTTTTTCTACTCCCGTTCCTTCTTTTAATGATTTATGCATCTCTTCTCTATCATTAATCAATTGGCATAGGATTAAAGGGTATACTTTGGGCATGTTATATATATATTTTTTTTACTCGTGGCATATGTTGACATCAAGGTCTTCTGCAATAAGAGGCATTTCTGCTTGATCATACATTTCGTTTCTCCTTCTCCGTAACATCGACTATTGGACACCCATGCATGTGTATTCAGCCGCGCTCTGTTTCCACCGGCACAACTTACTGTTGCCCCAGGGGTTCTCAATGCCCGTCTTCTCACGCAACCCATATTTATGTGATGCTGTTTCTTAGCTTTGTGGAGACTACTTCAACACTGAATAAAATTGCCAGGCAGTCACTCATTAAAACCTTGTGAGTGTCTGTGGATTACATGTGGTCCATTGATCTCTGGTTGAGAACCACTGCTCTAGTCCAATCTCTTTATCTTCATCTCTACACACATTGTTACTGTGTTTTCATTTCTCCTATCTCTATAGTACATACATACCTATACGAAAGGCTTTTTCCCCCTACACGTTTTATATAAGACTTACTATGTTGCTTCTGTTCCTCTGATTGGATACTTGATGCTTTGCTTTTCTTATTCATTTTTTGTACTGACTAATATTTATTTTTTCTCCTGTAGCATGCACCTCATGTCACTTCCTTCTTTCTGGTGTGAAAATCAGCCTCCAAATCTTTCTTCCGCTTCTTCACCATCTTCACAGGCTCGACTGTCTCATTTTCGTCCCTTCCTCCTTTCTTTCTAAGCCGGACTAACCCGAGGCTTCTGTTGTCTAATATACTCTGGCTCTTTGACGCAACTCCCCTTCCCATTTTCTACACAACCCCCACCAAATTCTCAACCACAAATAACACCACCACCCTCACCACTATCCCCTCCACCACCAATACCACCACCATGACCCCCACGCCCCCACCCCCACTACTATCATCATGGATCTTCACACCATAAACTTTGCACCATTTTCTCTTTCCCGCCACCAAGGCATGGTACAATCTTCCTTTTCCCATTTACTTAATTCCCCTGTTGCGTGTTCTCATGCCACATTTTTTTTCACACCTGTGTCTTTCATTTCTACCTTTCTTTGTTCTGTTCATCTTTATCATTTCTCAAGTACAAAATTAACTTGGTATTTTTCTATTTTTCATTTGATGCTCGTCGACTTCCTGTCCTTTCCTCCAGTCGCCATTTTTTCTCTCTCTCTTCTTTCCAATCTAAGAAATTGCTTTTATTTCAATTTTATTTTTCTTATGCCAGAACTGGTCCCACGATAGTTTTCCCAACTCTTTTCTTTTTATTGCCTTATATTTCCGAGTCATTAAATACTTTTACATCCTCACTTGTTTTCTTCTCTTTTCTTTTCTTTCTTTCCAAGTTTTATCACACTTCCCTCTTTTATCACTTCTTTAATGAGAGACTATATATAATTTTGGTTATAATCTAACGTGTGTAGATTCATTTCTTCCTTTTTTATGAATAGAAAAAATAGTTCACCATGGCCTTCTTTCACTGACTCTTCTTCCTATATTCTTCATTTAGTCGCGCATTTTCATCCACGAATTCTTCCTCACCGGCTTATGTTCCATAAGAAGAGAAGAGTTGGTAAAATACAGTCCAGGATAGTCTCCGGGTTCCAACTGCCTCACTTCACCATACTCTACGGTTTTCTTATTATAAGAAAGAAGACGTGTGCTCTCCTGTTTCTCATTTCCTTGTATTCCGTTTTGTTGGTTCCACTTGGATATGGAGGGGACGAGGATAGAAGGGACGTCTTTGGGGACGTAGAATGTAGTGCAGATGAAAATTAGATTATGTTATTTGTTTTCCTATTCTAGAAAATTACTTCTCTTTATCTTCTCTTTTTTCAATATTGGCCTTTCTTTCAGTTTTTGGGTCCTTAAAAATAATAACAATAATAAAAAGATTAAATAAATCCTATCAAACTCCCAGGAAAATATTTTTTCTATTTAGTCTTATGTTAAAAACATTATATCTAATTCAGGAAGAAAATCTAACTTGAATTCTGTAATCACCTTATCCTCAATGTTTTACGAAGAAAAAGATGTTTGATTGCAGCTGAAT
>NC_134786.1:35550790-35568290 GCF_046742065.1 Oratosquilla oratoria | reverse complement strand
ATTCCTTTACTCTCCAGGTTGCCTTTCCATATCAAACATCTCTCCTGTAGTTCCTCATCGGCAGAGTTGAGACGATGAAATTGAGTCCTATGATGATTTAAGTTAGGTAATGGATATAGAAATAAGTAAGCACACGTTGGTAATAGGTGACTTTAATGATAAAGTGGGGGAAAAGATGGGAGATGTAGTGCATTGGGAAGTAGGTAAAAGAAATGACAGAAGCGAGATGCCAGTCGATTTTGCAGAAAACTATAACATGAAGACAATGAACACTTTCTTCCATAAGTGTGTAGGTCGTAAATGGATCTGAAGAAGTCTAAATGGAACAACAAAGAATGAAGTAGACTTCATATTAGGAGATGAGAGCAAGAGCATTAACAATGTTACGGTCATAAATAAAGTCAACATAGGTAGTGACCGTAGAATGGTACACAGTTAATTCAATTTCGGAGCTAAAAGAAATAAACTTGTTTTAAAAAAGAAAATATGACTTGCAAAGCTTAAGGATAATAACAAGAAATTTCAGCTAGAAATTAGAAATAGATTCGAAGCTAAAAAAAAAAAAACTAACTAACAATGACACCGTCGATGATATGAATTTGAAGTTAATGAATATCATTAGGGAATCGGCAGAGAAAGTAGGAAGTACAAATAGTATTAGGGAAAATAAATACTTCGAAGCTATAAATGACCTATTTAAAAGAAGGAGGACCATTATCTATAGTTTTAGATTTTTTTTTTTTTTTTTACAATAGAAGAATTGGCATGCCAGAAAGAAATTGAACCCATTATCAACCTGAAAGGTTCACACGATGCCTGCTGTATAGCGTTCTATGTTGAAGATAGAGCACAGTGCAGCCTTCAAATGGAAATGTATGCTGTTATCAAACTGCAACTCTTGCAGCACCAAATACCCTGACCTGCATTTCCATTACATTTCGAGTGATGACGGAAGGTGCACGCGCGCACGCACACACCCACGCGCACGTTTACACACACACACACACACACACACACACACACACACACACACACACACACACACACACACACACACACACACACACACACACACACACACACACACACACACACACACACACACACACACACACACACACACACACACACACACACACACACACACACACATATATATATATATATATATATACACATACACACATACACACACACACACACACACACACACACACACACACACACACACACACACACACACACACACACACACACACACACACACACACACACACACACACACACACACACACACACATATATATATATATATATATATATATATATATATATATATATATATACACATACACACATACACACACACATCTTATATGTACATCAGAGGGTCTTTTCCCTTTTATTAGGGAGTCGGCTGAGTCAAAGCATAATCACATCCCACGGCCATCCCACAAACATTCAAAATCCATTCGCTGTTCGCCCTATCTTATTACTTTGTTTATAAAGGTGCATCCCTTACCCCCTTCTAACTACGCATGTCAAAGTCAGGGCAACAAGATACAACTATCCCATAGCAGTGCTTAACAACTGTTTTATTTTTTCTGCAAAAAATCATGAAGAAAGGTACCTCATAACAATCACAAATTTCCTTTGACAATCGAGGTCAATAGCCCCACAATAAATACTGTTCTTGTGTCCTCTCAAAAATGTCTGGTAAGAAGCAATCGACTTCTGTCCAAGTTTCATTAGAATTGGGGAAGAGGAACAGTATGTGTTATAGTTGTCCTTATGTAAATAAAGCAGAGGAAAATTAGTATAAGTTGATAGAGACCTTAGATTGGTTCGGAGACCGAATGCAACCCTGTCGGAGCTTCACTTGATGCACATGAAGGAAATGATGGGGAGATGATTCTTGCTGACGTTCATTTTGTAGAGCCAACACAAGTAGGTACCTAACATTGTGTTCAAGAAATACATTATTGATTTAGGAGTCACCATATTAGATCGTAGACTATAAAGACGATTAACTTACCTTCCATATTACATAAATAAATCAGTACACGTTTAACAATGATGACTGTTATGACCACGTTTTCGAAGAGGATCACATCTCACTTGTTTATTTTGCCAGAGATATGATTCGTAATATATCATCTGTACTCTCTTTTCTCCAAATTCCTGATAAAGAATAAAGTATCATTCTAATATACTAACATATGCCCTCCCGTATCATATCAGCGTATCCTACTTTGCCTCACTGAAGTCCATGCCTCTCTAGACCCACTCCTCTCGACGCACCTGCACCACTGCTTCCATTCATTCTGTTTGCTTATTTTGAAATTGTTTGTTTAGGACGAAGTTTTGAGAAGACTGACAGAGTAGGTCGTGGGAGATGCAGAGGCGCCCACACGTGGGCGTCCTCACACCGCTCATGAACCGTGCAAGATCCCAATGGCCGCGTGATTAATTTAGTTTTCAAGAGGAGTCTTTTATTAGCTAAGAGGAACGCTCGCTTTACCCAGGGATGCTTCTTTATCATCTTCATGTTTCTCCTGAAAAAAAAACAAAAAAATGAGACTGACTTAGGCAACATGAAGAAACGTTAGTTTTCGTCTTATAGATGATCAAAAGGTAAGGCCAAAGCTACGTTTTTTATATCACCCAAATTTCATTAAGCATTTTAAACATATTTTAGCACATTTATTGAATTGGTTCTGGGTAACGTCAGACGATTTTATTCAGTTTGACAAAATACCCTCATATGGTACTTTTAGTTTTCTTGTTGAGCAAACGTTATCATGAATCAATATTATCTAAAAAATTCTCACCGCATACTTTAATTAGCGACTCCCTTCTTAAATAGTAATCCTTCCAATACCCGAAATAATTGGGCCACGCGGTGTTTGAATTTGCGGAGTATTCAGATGTGCGATTTGAAATTACCTTCTCCTCTTTAAGCTATATCATTGTTTAATTTTCAATTCTGAAGAAATAAAAGTGCTATAGAACATACATAAACCATGTTAGGATAATGAGAGCTCGGCCGCTCGGATGTGGGAGGCCTGTATTTCAAACTCCATTCTATTTTCGTCTCCTTTCAATTTCTTATCAAACTTTCATGTCACCTTGATTATTCTCTCCTTCGTTATTCCTTCTATTACTTTTGTGTTTGACCTCCTTTTTTAGGGTATTACTCCTCCTTCCCTTTATTTCCTTCAAAGCATCCTCCTTCGTTTTCCTTCTCTGCATAATGAAATGCCTTTCACCAGCTGTCAACATGCCTTTCACAACATTTCACCTCACCCCGCTTTCTGCTACCTGCCTCTGTTTCCCCACAGCTTCTCCGTGTGGTGTATTGACTGCGTGTTTTATGCAAATACTATTTTAAGGACTGGTGAAGTCACCATCGACCAAGGCATTTGTTATCTTCCAACTATAAAAAATTCTGACCACCTTTTACCACCTCTGTGACTCAACTTCATCGGGGCAGTATTGTGCTCAATGATAAAAAAGCTGATTATTGTTGACAAAGTACTCTTTCATGCCTCAGAGAGTTCCTTTCCAAAGAGCCACCATGACATACACGACTTACTGCCACTCAATTAATTAAATATACTTTATCTTTCCTTCAACCTGCCATTAAATTTCTCTTGTAGTACATTCCATGCCTCCTTGTTCCCATTTTGGACAGGTTAATCATTTCCTTTCTTATTTTCTATTTTATCACCACCTAGTCTTCCAACGTTCCTCAGCTTGTAGCCATTTTCCCCGCCAGCTTCGAGCATAATTTCCATTCTCCCTCATACCTCTGATCGTCCGACTTGACCATATTTCATTCCTGGTGGCTACCAGTCCATCTCAGACATTCGATGTCAATCACAGGTCCGACTAAACAGGTATTAGTCACTGCTGAGAATAAGAGAAAAATGAGAATCGAATCTATGAATAGGTTGGTATGAGACCTACACGTTTCCGATTGAGCCACCAGGGGACCAGACACCTACAGAAAATAGAGTATTTCCTAAGTTTGAAGAATATTCTACTGACGTCACCAGCTCTTTCTTTATCCTTCCACAATTATTTGTCCAAGCTCTACCACGCTCCCAGACTAAATTTTATTATTGCTCCACGACAGACCTTTTATTCCATTGTCGGCATCTGCAAACCTCTAGATTATATTGTTATTAAATTTCTTAATGTATTTCTTCTTTTCTTTGTCTTTGTATCATCGCCATGACAACGTTGTATTGTGTTCTTCTGTATCATAAATTATTCTTCAATGTAAAAAAATTACAATGGCCACTTTGATTGAATCAAGATTTTAATATTAATTTATTTTACATTCGTTCGGCTGTCTATTGTAATATATGGTGGCATAATTGATTAATAATTCCTTGAAAAAGAATGCGCTCAAAGATATTCACTCAACACATTGTCCTGTTTCAGTTATATGAACGTTTCCTACCACGTTCATCTATGTTCTCTTACTAAATAGATATCGTTTATAAACGTCCTTCTTTTTCTCTTGTATCTTCTCCATTTCAGGTTGATAATCACCCCATTTAATTATACTCGCCAACGCAACCATACATCATATACATTACACTTTAGTCCTCCCCAGTGCAAATTATACTCAGAATATAGTTGTTCAATTTCACATTTAACTTTGTCGTTTACTAATAACCGTGCTTCCTACGGCACGTGTGTCGTATTTACTTTGTCTGAGCTGCTTGATCACTTAACATGCTTCAATTGTAGGCAGAAATTCCTCTCAAACATTTTTTTTTCAAAAACTTCAGTTCATAGTTCCCTTCATACACAGGGATAAACTCACTTCCTTCCCAACATACATACGTAATTTGTTATCAAAATCAACCAGGCGAAAGCCCCACTCTTAATCCCCAACCAAAACACGCTGTTTAGATTAACACCCCATAGGCCAGACCCAACAGTCTTAATCCAGTAAGTCCCCATATCTACTTTCGACATATTCTGCCTTACATCAGATGCTTTTACTCATCTTAGAGGACATTTGGAGGCTAATCAATGGGAAGCAAATGTCCATTAACTGGTACATTAAATTTTATTATCCTCTTTCTTTTATTCCGATTTATAGACAACTTAATTCAGATTGAAGACATCTCTTGGGCATAAAGAGTAAAAGAGATATAGATATCCAATATTTCAATAGAAAACATCACAAACATCTAAGGACCGTTTAACATTGAAGAAAGAATAAAGTAGTTTTTCTTAACACAAGCTCCCCACGGCGTTTCCCATTACCTTAGTTTGCCTAAACCCATAAAGTTTGATAGGGATTACTCTGTAACTCTCTTTCAACTTAAATCCACTTCCAACGCTTAAACTCTTTGTCCAAGAAATGTTAAAACACATACACCAGCCCACAGATATTAGATATACCAATCGAAATAGTATAGGTTATTCTAATCTAATCTCAAAATACATTGGTTACAAATTAAAATTGATATCCATGTGAACAAGTTCCTTAAACACGGCAAAGAAAACATGGACTGGGAGTGAAGCATTTATGCCTGACGTTTCGTCTACTGATTTTTTTCCCATGAAAAAGTCAGTAGACGAAACGTCAGGAATAAATTCTTCAATCCCAGTCCATGTTTCCTTTGCCGTGTTTAAGCATACATTGGTCACATTAATATAATAAAGAAAAATAATTTTTTATTGTGACACTCAGACTTTCTGTTTCGGATATAGACTAAATGGTCCAATACATAAATGAACATACTATAATTGGAATCATAGCATGATGTCTAGAATAATTAAAAAAAAAAAAAATTCCAACTAAATTTACATTACCTTGAGAGAAAGATTTTTTCCACCTTTTATCTTTCATCAGTCTAGAATAATTATAAGTTTATTGTTTCCAGCTAATGATACTTTAGCAAATGAAATTTATATTATCTTGAGAGAAAGAATTTTTTCCACCTTTTATTTTTAAATCATCCCTTAAACAACTTTAATTCATCAGTTGTCCACCTTCCTACTTGTCTTGTCTAGAATGTAGAAAAGGATTGCAAACACACCAAACTTTAAACCACAATGAAAACAGAAATGTAGATGTATTCATACTTGAATCATTGACATAAACCCCGTAATATATTGAATATATACTCAAGACAGAAAAATACTGATAATAAGTTATTTATCAATATAGCTGTGAGAGCTACTGTAAGTAATCGTACAACAAAGTTAAGAAAAATGCAAGTATAAGTATATTGTTATGTATATGAGAAAGTGATATAAAACAAAATATGTACATGTAGAGGTACTCCGCAAGGCATTACAAAGAACACAAGTGGCCAAAGAACAAACACTCAAACGAAAGTACTAATGTTCTGCGAGAATAAACATTCAGAACTTATCAAAGCGAGTTGAGATTGGATCAAACACTTACATCAAACTCCCTCACTTGCGATTCGTAGCAGCTATATGACCATCAAGAACCTTATCATTCACCAAGAGGGTTTGATGATTTGAGCTATTTATTCCGATACTTCAGGAACTATAATGACATCTCTAAAGATGAAGTAACTCAGCTATTCTTTTGTTGGAGACTAATGAGAAAAAAAGTCTAATCATATTTTACTTCTGCTATCCCTCCATTTTGTTACCTTTATAAAGTCTTTCCTTTACCACCTCTGTAATCTCACCTATTCAGTGTGATACTGTCTCCAAAGACAAAATGAATAAATAATGGATAATACATTAATAGAAATGTAAAAAACAATGGAGACACTCAATTAAGATTCATTCGCGGTCTCTTAGCACAAAATCAATAAGCCGAACAAATGACAAAAAAAGATTACTCACACAATACATCATGTATCAAACAACGATGGCAGACGTTATACAAACAAACAGTCTTGATGAAGGAACAGCAAATAGACAAATACCAAAATCACCACTATACCTTTGTTCAATTTCTTTCCACACCTAGGTCAAAAGATAAAGTCAAAGTGTAAGCTGGGCTCTATCATTTACACTATCATTGACCAACGTCATCCACAAAGATACACTGGATGTGCTACGGCGTCGCCTATATAACAAATTATGCTACAATACATATCATATGCACAAGGCCACGACATCATACAAATAGATTGAAAACAGAATATTCCTTTCAAGTAGATCCAAAAATTAACTGAAAAATTAATGGTGGAATGATAAAAGGTTTGAAAGTTCAGCTCGACGAGAATTCAAGGACACCATTCGAACCTGAATTAGTTCGTACCTGCTGGGGCTGCCCATGGCCAAGTAACACAAAAGGAACAATTTCCGGCCAAGTGTTCAAAGAAAGAAGACCTGTCTCTTCTGTTTTACTCGTATTCTTCAGGGAACTAGTGTTATTGTATATTTACCTTGGCTGCCACTACATGATTTTATTTATCCTAAGAACACCTATCTTCCCAGCGGTTTAGAGCTTACTGTCTACCTCGTAGACGGTGAGACTCGTCCTTGTGTATTCCTTTCTACCAAGCACCAGGTGATTCAATTTAGTCGTGGCAAGCCATTCGGTATTTATGAGTTTATAAGCATATAGTGTGTGACATACTTGAAAAGGTTTTATTACGAATATCACCAGTCGGTTTCATATGAATTTTGTCTAAACAAGGTAACAGTCGTCATTGTTTTCTAGCACGATGGTTTTATTCAGATAAGGGGATCCTCTGGATCAAGTAGCTTGGTTACCTTTCCCCATCACGTCGTACGTTTGGGGCTCTATCTAGCAAAGACTATAGTGCTCAGAAGAACTTTTAGTTTTGAGTGAATTAAATGAATTTCAGGGTCTAAGTGGCCAAGAACAGTGGCCTTGAACCTGTGGTGTATGGACTCCTAGTGGGCTACAAAGGGCCACAACTAGGGGTATAATATTAAAAATATCGGTAGTTAGTGGAAATATGACCATTTTCTTCAGTGCTGAAGAGGTTTCCAATAAGTTGAGGGACAGCAATGCATAAGTATGACATATTGACGAAAGGCAGGTTGAAAACCTGGGAGAATAGAGCCAACGCCAAAGACTCATGTCCTGCAAGGAGGGACAATGCAAAGGAAATGGACTTTACTATGGCTTCCGCCGGTTTTCATAACAAGAAGGAATCCGGAAAAGGGAGGAACAAAGGGATAAGATTGTCCGAAGGACAGTGCCGTAGAGGTAGAAAGAAATATAGAAAATACAGTGAAAAAGTCTCGACAGTCAAGAGATGAGTCAATGTTTATAAATAGAGGTAAAAGACGACATTAATTTACGAGCTAAAGGTAAGGAATATCTATAATACTACCGAGAAAACAATTAAATGACATTTTCGTTCATTGTTTGTACATAGTAACAAACAGAAAACTGTCGTAGCAATTACTTTTGAATGAACAAAATCTCTTTTTTATCTGTTATCAAGATACTGACGAATGCATTCTTGGGTTACACATGAATTAAAACCTTTTATATATATGACTAAAACAAAACTTCAGCGACCCCATATAGGAATGGGAAAAATCGTCAGAAAAAGAAGAGATATATAATGAGGCGCCAAAAAGTTTAATTTTCTCAACTGTTTTCTTCAAAGGTAACACGAAATGGCAAAAGATTCAGGATGAGTGAGACCATGAAACTATGGATCGTGTTGATGTTTTACAAGTGTAGGTAAACGATTTGTTGTCACAAAAAGTTGTAAAACTAAGTGAAAAATAGAACCATGGCCACATGAAATTGCACTATTCAAAACAACTTTGCCAGCAGAATAGGTAACGGCTGTCTCGCTTCATCTATGGTTCTCTTTACACACACACACACACACACACACACACACACACACACACACACACACACACACACACACACACACACACACACACACACACACACACACACACACACACACACACACACACACACACACACACACACACACACACACGCACACGCACGCACGCATGCACGCACGCACGCACGCACACACGCACGCACGCCACACACGCACACACGCACACGCACGCACGCACACACGCACGCACACACGCACACACGCACACACACGCACACACGCACACACGCACACACGCACGCACGCAAGCACGCACGTACACACACACACACACACACACACACACACACACACACACACACACACACACACACACACACACACACACACACACACACACATACACACACACACACGCGCGCGCGCGCGCGCGCTCACGCATATTATATATATATATATATATATATATATATATATATATGTGTGTGTGTGTGTGTGTGTGTGTGTGTGTGTGTGTGTGTGTATGTGTGTGTGTGTGAGTGAGTGAGAGAGAGAGAGAGAGTGTTTATATATATATATATATATATATATACATATATATACATATGTATATATATGTATATATATATTCACATATATATACATATATATGTATATATATATGTGTGTGTGTGTATAAGTCATTCAATCAAATCAGCCATCCTGAGTCCACTGCTGAACGGAAGCCTCTTTCATAGCACTGCATGGTTCATACGACCGTACCAACATCTGTCACGTCACTCCTGCAAACCTCTCTATCTCGTCTCTCCACGTTCTGCCTGGACTCCCTCTTGCACAATTCCCATCTCGTCGCGTCCACTCAGTAATAAATTTGCTCCATCGCTCATCAGTCATTTGTGCTAACTTACCTGCCCAATTCCAATTCCTTTCTTTTAGCGTATCCACACTATCTTGCACTCTAGTCTGCTCTCTCACCCAACTTGCTCTCTCTCGGCCTCTTAGGGTTATTCCCATCACTGATCTCTCCATTCTCCTCTGTGCATTCTTCAGCTTTGTCTCTATCTCCTTCGTCATGTAGATATATGTACAGGGGAACAATTCTAATCAAATTTTCTTATGACTTAAGTTTATCTGCCAATTTTATGTCGTTTTCCATGCTGATTTCAAATATACAATCCAATTTGATCTATATGTTATTTGACCTATAAGTGTGTATGTGGCACTCGTAAGTGTGTATGTGGCACTTTTCCAGTCGGCTCGTGACCTCAGCTCAGTCCGCTCGTGACCTCAGCTAGAGACCTCGTTTTTCTGCACAGACACCAGCTAGCGAATACCTGTGAAATTTATATCTCCGAATAGTGTTAAGCGATTGTGTCGTGTTTTTGTAATTGTATACGTATAGCGCTATACAGTTACAAATATAAGATAAAGTGTAGTGTTCTATTTAGATTCAAAACAGTTTTCTGTTACTGTACTCCAAAGGTAGGAGAAATAGTATAAGGTAAGCAGAGTAAGTTTCGCGTATTTAGTTTATTAGAGACCGCTTTAATTTTGTTGTTGTTGTTGTTTTGTATTTTCTCTTTGCCGTTTTTATTGCTGAAGGAGGAGCGAAATGGCCTGTGAAGGTTGCGTGAACCTAGAGGTCCGTCTCAGGATGTGTGAGGAGGAAATTCGTCTTCTCAGGAGTGCGCTCCGTGAGAAGAGTGAACCCTCCCCACAACCCAAAGAGCGTTCCACTTCTTCCCCTACTGTCACTGCCGTGAGCTAGTGGCGCTCCGTGGGGTCCCGTTTGTCGAGCCCGCGTTCGGTAGACGTGTGCCCTGTGGAGCAACCGCTGGCTCTAGCCAATCGTTTTGCTCTACTGGAGGATGAAGTGCCTGAAAACCAGGAGTTCTTGGTGGTGGGGGACTCCATGGTGCGAGGCTATGACGACATACTGCAGCGGAAGACTAAGCGACGTTGCAAGCTTGTATGTCAACCGGGCCGTGGGATCGCCGATTGTACCCAGTCCATCATGGGGCAAGGACGGAAGAACACGGTTACGATTGTTCATACGGGAAGTAACGATGTAGGTAGAGTGAGATCAGAGGAGCTTGTTCGGAATTACAAGGTCCTCCTTCAGGAGATGAAGGAACGTGGGAGCCGTCACGTAGTCTGTGGGATCCTCCCGAGGATCTACGCAGGCTCGTGCTGGAACAGTAGAGCCATAGGGATCAATGATAGGATATCGCAGTTGTGCACACAATTGGGATACCACTTTCTTGATCCTTGGTATCTCTTTTCTATGCGCCATGATGTTTACGCTTCTGATGGGATCCACCTTACCCGCAGAGGCAAAGATGTTCTTACAAACCACATTGTGGGAGTTTGTAATGAATTAGCTCCTTTTTTAGGGTAGAAGCCCAAAGGGAAGGGGAAATAGAATGTATTTGGGAAAACAGTGTAGAGTATAGCATTAATGTAGAACAATGTGCCAGTATAGGATAAAATATAATTTTAGGATATAATGTCGCTAGAGGACGAAATGTTACATTAGGATGTAATGTCATAGGACAAAACGTCGCAATGGGCTGTAATGACAGCGGAGGACAAAAGATCACGATGGGAAGTAATGATAGTGGAGGACAAAATATCACGATAGGATGTAACGATAATGGAGGAGAAAATATCACGGTAGGATATCATGTTAGTGGAGGACAAAATATAATTTTAGGAAGGGATACCGGACAGAATGTCAATGATGGCCAAAATATCATGATAGGATGTAATGACAGTGGAAGACAAAAGATCACGATGGGATGTAATTATAGTGGAGAAAAAAAATATCACGGTAGGATATAATGTCACTGGAGGACAAAATATAATTTTAGGAAGAGATGCCGGACATAATGTCAATGAACGACGAGAGGCCGGCGTGAATCACGGTGACGTAGGGGGACAAAATTTACTAAAGAGATCGGATGACCGTGATCGACCAGATGTCCGTGATGGGGGGAAATGTTAATTTTGATGGGAGAAATGATAATGAGGCATTGAATGTCAATGAAGGACCAAATAATAATATAGAGTAAGGTATAAATAAAAAACAAAATTATAATGTGTATCCTCAACTGGCGTTGAGTAAATACATAACACTGAACTTAAGGCGGCAATATTAAACTCATTATTGGTTCTTTTCCTTTATTGGTTCACAATTTCTTCTATGGTTCTACACTAAGTCAATCACTTCCTGGTTCTATACCACAATGCACTATGTTATTTCTTTGTACGTATCATCGGACCGACTCCGTCTTCTCGCCTTCTGCATGTGGTCTTAAAGGGCGGAAGTGATGACACAGCAAAAATAGGAGGCGCCAGCAAACCTATTTATACGGCTTATACTGGGAATGTTTGGTTTCCCGCAAATAAACTATCATGTTCTTAATTACTAGTTATATGTTGTTTACAGTATATAATATTTCCAGGGGGGAAGGGTTCCTTATTATTTGGTTGTCGTGTGTTTTGTGAGTTAGAGGTTGACTGCACTTATGAGTGTGTTCGTGTGTGTGTGTGTGTGTTGGTGACACCTGCAGGAAGTGCTTTGTCGGCAGCTGCTTAGTCAGCGAGAGTGGTGCCTGACCGTCGGCGGACAGTGAGTGAGTGAGGGGGTGAGTGAGTGAGTGATATTACTCATCATGTATATGGTGGCGTATACAATGTAAGACATGATATTGAAACTCAAAATGTGTCAAAAAGAAATAATCACGAGTTTCTTAAAACCATGTACTTTAATGCTCGTAGTATTAGGAACAAATTTCAAGAAATACAGGCGTATGTCAAAAGCGAAAATCTCGATATGATAGGAATAACTGAGACATGAATTTAATATTGCGGGATTTAAACACTTTCATCAGGATAGAAACCACAAGAAAGGTGGGGGTGTTCTGTTGTACGTTAAAAACAACATTTATGCTTGTGTTTTAGAGAAAGTGAAACAGGATGCATATGATAGTTTGTGGGTTGAGTTAACTCAAACAAATGGACAAAAAGTGAATATAGGTGTAATATATAAGCCAAAGACATTATTATTAGCAGACGACAAATTGTTATTTCAAGAACTGTCTAGTTTCTGCAACCGGGATTTTTTGATAATGAGTGGTTTCAATTTTACTGGCATTGATTGGATGACCCTTGAACATGGCCATATAGGTAGTCGCTTGATTGATTTTCTTGGTGACAATTACTTAATTCAGCATGTAAAAGAGCCCACAGGATATGGAAACTTACTCGATCTATTGATCACTAGCCGCGAAAGCATGGTAACTGATGTAGAAGTCGGTGAATTTGTTGCAAATAGCGATCACAACTTAGATTCAAACTCCTAAACAATTTAGAATAGATACTTGTGTTTCTAAAATACCCGATTTCAGTAAAGCTCAGTTCATAGGACTACGTCAGGAGCTTCAGCTTACAGATTGGGAGGCAAAATTAAACGAAAAACCTGTAGATCATACGTGGGAAATATTTCAAAATACGCTCACTAAGATGATTCAAACTTACATTCCTTTTAAGGACGGACGTCCCCCAAATCAGGCTCGCCTAAGTGGCTCGACAAAGAAACTGAAAAAAGTATTGCTAAAAAGAGACAGGCTTATAAGAAATATAAGTGCTCGGGTGCATATAATGACTATGAAACTTATGTATCAATAAAGAGAGATTTAAAAAAGACAATAAGAAAAAGAAAACAACAATACGAAATTAACATCGCTGATAAATCCAAAGAGAATCCCAAAGAATTCTATAGTTACATTAGAGATAAAAAGGTTGTTAGGAATCACATTGGTCCACTATTATCTGCTGACGGTCAACTTGAATATTCGAATGAAGGAATGTGTAATATCTTAAACAATTATTTTAGCTCGGTATTCGTAAACGAAACACCTCAAAGTGAATTCCAAACTGAAACCTGTGAAAAGTCTAGAGTAAACTTACTACGGTAAATATAACAAAAGTAAAAAATAAAAGGTGTATAGATAAACTCAAAGTTAATAAAACAGGCCTGACGGTTGGCATCCAAGAATCTTAATGGAAATGAAAAATGAAATTGTTGTTCCATTAGAAATTACTTTCAAGAAATCCATCATATCCAGGGATGTCCCAAGAGAATGGAAGCTAGCTAACGTTACTCCCATATCCAAAAATGGTGACCATTAGAAGCCAAATAACTATAGGCCTATAAGTTTGACTTCAATCGTAGGAAAAATAATGGAAACTATCATTAGAGATGCTATCGAACATCATTTAGAAAGTAACTGTTTGATAAATGATAGCCAGCATGGTTTCAGACGGAAACGTTCTTGCGTGACTAACTTACTCGAATTTTACAACACAGTTATTTCGAATTTTGACAGAAGAAACAATATAGATTTAATATATCTAGACTTTTCAAAAGCTTTTGATACCGTCCCACACGAAAGACGACTTACTAAATTAGCTTTACACGGAATAAGTGGTAGCCTATTATGTTGGACTAGTAATTGGTTGAATGGTCGAAAACAGAGTTGTTTTAAATGGAAAAACTTCTAGTTGGAAATTTTTTACAAGTGGAGTTCCTCAGGGTTCCGTTCTTGGGCCACTTCTATTCATAGTATATATAAATGATATAGACCATGGACTAAAATCTACTGTTTCCAAATTTGCCGATGATACAAAACTGTGTGGAGTGGCAAATGATTACTCAAACCAATTATATATTCAAGAAGATTTAGATAAATTACAGCAATGGTCTGAAAAGTGGCTGATGAAATTTAACACAAGTAAATGCAAGGTAATGCACATAGGTAAAAATAACAGTAAGAACGATTACAAGTTATTTGGACATTCGTTAACAAAAGTGGATAGTGAAAAAGATCTCGGCGTAATTATCAGTAACGAACTCAAATCATCCAAGCAGTGTATTTCAGCCTCTGAGAAAGCAAATAAGAATCTAGGACTGATTGCGCGATCTTTTGATTTCAAAAGTCCATCACTCATTAAATCGTTAGTTCGTCCACATTTGGAATATGCTGTTTCCGTATGGTCACCGAATGTCATTAAAGACATTGACAGACTGGAAAAAGTACAACGGCGAGCCACAAAACCGATTCCAAATATAAAAAATAAATCATACGAAAATCGACTAAAAAATATGAATCTGTTTTCCCTAAAAAATCGTAGACTCAGAGGTGACTTGATACAGGTCTTTAAGATTTTAAAGGAAACTGACAACATCAAATGTGACAAAATTTTCACATTGAATGAGAATCAGACAAGACACAATGGTCTCAAACTATCCGGAAATAGATTCAATTTGGAAGTAGGTAGAAACAACTTTGCCAACCGTGTAGATAATGAATGGAATAAACTTCCTGCACAGGTAGTGCAATGTAGTTTAGTTCGAAGCTTTAAGAATCATTTATATAAACACCTAAGCAAGATGCTGTAATGATTATATTTTATTTTATATTATTTGTTTTTGTTTTGTTATAATTTGTCTGTCTGATTTTCATTTATTATTAGTTATACGTCAATTTATTATTATTTACTATTTACCTGTTTGTTTATTATTTAACTATAACTGCATTTATTTATGTATTTTATTTGTTATTTACATTATTATACATACATATACCAAGGCTTTCTCCCCCTTCCAAGGGAGGTAGCCAAAAAGGGAAAGGCATAAAAACACTCCCACCCATTTCATCCCTAAATACACTCCACACCCCTCCCACCCTTCCTCTCATCTGAGCACCTCCTGGATGACGGGTCATCCCTGCACCCTGCTCACCGCCCTGGGTCAGAAGCAGTGTCGCAAGACACAGTACATCCACAGCAAGGCCGCTTCATTTAATCGGCGACCCCCCCTCTCCGTCCCCCTTGCATATAAGGCTAGGACGGGGAGAAATCCCTTCGGGCTGCGTCAAAATTTACTCACACATACTACCCCACCCCCCACCCCCCGCCCATTCCTCCTCATGCAGTCACAACATCATCCATATACAACCATTCTCCACTCACCTCTGTCTTCCGTCCTCTCCCTTCCTTCCTCAACAGACATTCCCCTCTTCCCCAAAGCCCCCTTCACCCCATCCATCCACCTCATCCTAGGACGTCCCCTCATGTTCACTCCCTCCACATCTGCCTTCCATACCTCTTTTACTAGTCTTTCTTCACTCATTCTTTCCATGTGTCCAAACCATCCTAATATTCTTTCATCAACCCTATCTCCCAAATCCTTTTTCACCCCTGTTCTCCTCCTCACCTCCTCATTTCTCACTCTATCCAGCCTAGTAACCCCCACCATACTTCTCAGACACCTCATCTCAAACACATTCAAACTCCTTCTCTCTTCTTCTCTTATGTTCCACGTTTCTGCCCCATACAGTGCTGTTGGCACAATCACTCCTTCATACAGTCTCCTCTTCGCATCCATTCCCAAATGTCTATTCCTCATTACACTCTTTAAACCACCAAGGCATTTACTCGCTTCTCTCAATCTACATTCTACCTCCACCTTTACTCCACCTTTTCCTGCTACACTTGCACCCAAGTATCTAAAACTATCCACTTCCTCCAGTCGCTCTCCCTTAATGTTCACTTCCAGTCTACTGCCACTTTCACCCCATGTACATCTCATCACCTTACTTTTACCCACATTTATCTTTAGCTTTCTTCTATCACATACTCTCCCAAACTCTGCCACCAGCTTCCTCAATCCCTCCTCTGACCCTGCCACAAGCGCAGTGTCGTCCGCAAACAACAGCTGGCTCACCTCCCACTTTTCTCCATTTTCTTTAACCATCTCCAATCCCTGACTCACTACCCTAGCATTCACCTCTCGCACCACCCCATCCATGTATAAGTTGAACAGCCAGGGCGACATAACGCATCCTTGACGAAGTCCCACCTTTACTTCAAACCACTCACTCTCTCCATTTCTAATCCTAACACATGCTCTACTACTCTCATAAAAACTCTTGACAGCTCCCAAAAGCTTTCCTCCTATCCCATAAATCTGCATAACCTCCCACAGTGCCTTTCTGTCTACCCTATCATAAGCCTTTTCCAGATCCATAAAAGCCCAAAAAACATCCTTCCCCTTTCCTATAGCTTTCTCACATATCTGTCTTACCACAAAGATCTGATCTACACAACCTCTACCCGTCCTAAATCCACACTGTTCCTCACCAATTACTCCTTCTGTTCCTCTCCTAATCCTCTCAATTAAGATCCTCCCATAAGCCTTCCCTACTACACTCAACAGGCTAATCCCTCTGAAATTACTACATTCACACTTGTCCCCTTTTCCCTTGTAAAGAGGAACTATACAGGCACTACTCCAGTCCTCCGGTACTCTACCCTCTCTCCAACAAACATTAAATAATCTCACCAACCAGTCCACCATCACTGAACCTCCCTTTTTCAGACATTCTGCATGGCATCCATCCAGACCAGGTGCCTTACCTGCTTTCATCATCTTTACAACTGCCTTCACCTCATCCTTCCTTATTATAGTTTTTATTTATTATTTTATTGCTACGGTGTTCCTGGTCTGTTTACCGAGTTGAGACTTAGCACCTATAGCTCTGCTGAGTGGAGACTGTTTTTGGATAGCTCCAAGAGTAGCCTCAAGTGTGTCCTTTTGCATAATGGCAATGACTTTGCTGTAGTTCCTCTCGGTC
>NC_134786.1:35538290-35540790 GCF_046742065.1 Oratosquilla oratoria | reverse complement strand
GAAGAAGAGGAGAAGGAATAGCAGGAGAAATGCAACGAGGAAAAATGATAAGAAGCAAGCAGAGGAGGAAGTAGGGAAAGAGAAAGTGGTAGAGGAGGAGAAGGAGGAGAAAAAGGAAGAAGAGGAGGATGAAACACAGAGAAATGCGACGAGGAGCAAGAAATATGGGAAGGAATAGAGGGAAGAAAAGGAGAAGGAAGAGGTGGAGAAAATGAAAGAGGAAGAAGGAGTAGAAGGAATTGAAGGAGTAAAAGAAGTAGAGAGTGGGAAAGAGTAAGAAGAGGAGGAGAAAGAGGAAAATGAGAGGGGGAGAAATTGAAGGAAGAGCCGGGGGGAAGAAGAGGACAAAATGGAGAAAGAGAAGAAAGCTGAGGAGGAGAAGGAGAAGGACGAAGAGGAGGAAGTGGGGGAAATGTGGAGAAAGTGAAGAATGAGAAAGTAGAGAAGAAGGACAAAGAGGAAGATAAAAAAGAGGAAATTGTGGAGAAGGGGGAGGAAATAGAAGAGGAAGGAGAGGAGAACGGAGGCGAGAAGGATGAGGGGAGAAGGAGGAGGAGAAAGGGACTAAGGGGGAAGTGGGGAAAGAAAAAAAAAAGAAGAGGAAGAGGAGAAAGTCGCGGACAAATAGGAGGTGGAAAAGGAGTTGAAGGGAGGGAAGAAGAAGAAGAAAAAAAAAAAGGGGAAGCAATGCGTAGAGTCGAAGAAAGGAAAGGGACAGGGGAATGATGAGAAAGGGAGGAGAAAGAGGAAGTAAAGATGAGGCAGTGGGGACCCTGGCCAAAGGTTTTATATGTTGAGGGCGAAGGCAAAGAGAGCATTTCGATGCGTGAGGAGACACATATTGGGCATGATAAGGTCAAGGGAGGGAAAAAGAGATAGGGAAAAGTGAACAAAAAAGAATAAAAGAAATTGAAAGCGGAGCGGTGAAGAAAGCCGAGCCAATATGGTACAAAAATAAGGAAAAAGCATAGTACAATTTGAGTGAGGATAAAGGACTGATTCAAGGGTTATAATAACCTGGTGGAGATCTTAAAGTAAGAAGACCATAATGACCTAAAAATATTATTCAATTGGTAGTTTATCAAATGTATACAAAACAAGATTCTTACAAATAGACAATATATATTTTTAGATCAAAATCAGCTAAAAAACAAAACGAAAAGGAAATATAGATGGATATTTCACTAATGAAAATGTGCAGGCAATGAAACTTAGGAGTATAAAACAAACGTTCAAACAATTATGTTGAAAGAAACGAATGAATGAAAATAATTGAAAATTGGAGCGATTCTCTGTGTCCTCTCAAAATGAAAGATCTGTAAACATAGTGGGTGGGAAAAATGTGGATGACAAACTAGAAAACTACTTTCAAGCTGGATGAGGAATTGGAAGCCCCCCATAGAAAAATATACGATATAGAATTAGATGAGAGTACAGTATAAAATAAAGAATCTGCTTTTAGAATGTCTCACAGAGAATCAATTCTTAAGTTTGATAAAAAAAAAAGATAGCAGATAACTTCATTTTTCTTACAGGCTAAGAAAAACAAAAGGAGGAAGAGGAAGGAAAAGAGTGGGAGAAGAAGAAGAAGAAGAAGAAGAAGAAAAAGGAGGAGGAAATCGAGAACAAGGAGAAAAGAAACAGTCGTCAGTTTGTATCTCTCCTTGTGTGAAAAGTAAAAAAAAAAAGTTAGAGTTTATGAAAAGGAATTCTGTGTTATAAAAACCGATTGCCTACCTAATCTACAATTCTGCATGAACATGAAGTAGTCGAAACTGTGTAGAAGATAGAAAACGGATGTTTTTCCAATACGTTCTTTTCATATAATTACAAAGAACTAAAAGGAGGAGCATGTCGAAAGGAAACCTTTTGGTTAATAACTAGATCAGATGCATATATATAAAATTCCTTGCAAAATGTGTATTCAATTTTACATAGGTCAAACTGCCAAACCCTTAAACATTAGAACTGAACAACACAAGAAAAATTTTAGGGATGGCAATCATTCTAGTGGTATATTCAAACATATTGAATTAAATAATCATCCAGTTGATTGGGGTAATGCCCAGGCAATCTATTATACCAACAACATAATAGCAAGAAATTTAATAGAGTGCAGTTTGATTCATACCACTAGTAATCAAAATACCAACCTACATAAAGGCTTGTACAAACTTGATAATTTCATTTGTCAAGAAATTAGTAAGATAATATCAGGTAAAATGTAATCCAACGAATTGACTTAATGTCGCCCTATATAAGTAGTAGAAACAGTGACCCTTGGCGACTGTGACCTGATGTCGCCCGACCATCGTAAGATAATTGACAATGACCTTCCGCTCTCCTTGGCGACTGTGACCTGATGTCGCCCGACCATCGTAAGATAATTGACAATGACCATCCGCTCTCCAGGGGGTAATTGGTTGCTACGCTTATTCAAACTGTCCTTGTTCCTTTGTATCATGTATATATTGTCTATGTATTCCTATCACTATGTACT
>NC_134786.1:35515790-35523290 GCF_046742065.1 Oratosquilla oratoria | reverse complement strand
TAATAAGCAAACAGGTAAATAGTAAATAATTATAAATTGACAGATAAATAATAATGAATTATAATAAAGCAAAGTATAATAAACAGACAAATAATAACAAACAAATGAAAAAAATAATATAGAATATATGGTAGGCATTACGGCATCTTGCACATGTATTTATTTAAACGAATCTTAAAGCTTTGAACTGAACTTCATTGTACTGCCTCTGCAGGAAGTTTATTCCATTCATTAGCTACATGGTTGGTGAAGTTATTTTACCCACTTCCAAATTAAATCTATTTCTGGACGGTTTGAGACCCTTATTACTTGTCGAATTCTCATTCAGTGTCAAAATTTTGTCATTTTTTATTTTGGCAATTCCCTTTAGAATCCTAAAGACCTGTATCAAGTCTCCTCTGAGTCTGCCCTTTTTTAGGAATAACAGCTTCATATGTTTTAGTCGATTTTCGTATGATTTATTTTTGATATTTGTAATCCGTTTAGTGGTTCGCCGTTGTACTTTTTCCAACCTGTCAGTGTCTTTAATGAGATTCAGTGGCCACACAAAAACAATACATTCCAAATGTGGACGAACTAACGATTCATGTAGCTTGTTAATGAGAGATGGACATTTGAAGTCAAAAGATCGCTCAATCAGTCTTAGAATCTTGTTTACTTTCTCAGATGGTGAAATATACTGCTTAGATGATTTGAGATCGTTACTGATAATTACGCAGACATCCTTTTCACTATCCACTTTTGTTAACGAATAACTGTTATTTTTACCTATGTGAATAACCTTGCATTTACTTGTGTTACATTTCATTAGCCTCTTTTCAGACCATTGCTGTACTTTATCTAAATCTTCTTGAATATCTAATTGGTTTAAGTGATCATTTGTCATTCCGCACAATTTTGTATCATCCGCAGATTTGGAGGCAATATATTTCAGTCCGTTATCATTTATATATACTATGAATAGAATGGCCCAAGAACGGAACCCTGAGGAACTCCACTCGTAACATTTTTCCATCTAGAATTTTTGCCATTTAGAGCAACTCTGCACGCACGCATGCACGCACATACACATACACATACACACATGCACACACACACACACACACACACACACACACACACACACACACACACACACACACACACACACACACACACACACACACACACACACACACACACACACACATACACACACACACACACACACGCACGCACGCACGCACACGCACGCACACACAAACAAGCAAACACACGTTCAGATCATCTCAAAAGCTATTTTACTATACAAAGTGTTGTATGCTAGTACTAGTATTCTCGGCATATGACACACTCCTGTATAATAAAGATGATTGTGCGAAACTGTATAAATAACATGATGCAAGATGGTGAGGACCTGGAAATTGTGAAAGAGTTGAAGATCTTAAGCTTATTCTTAAGAAAAGCAGCAACAGAGTCGTCAAAATATGATGATAGTTTGTTTTTTATGGTATCTAATCTCCTCTGAATAGTCCACTTTTATTTTCCAGCTTTCATTTTTCTTTTCTATTTGCTAAAAGGACTGTTTTTGAATACTGTATTCATCAATGCTTTGAACTTGCAACATTTCTGTTCCCGCTTATTCCATGTTTACCACGACACTCCACCTTCAACATTCCCCAAAGTTAATTAGGTTCCTGAATACCCATTTCTTCTGTTTGTTACGCAGACTCCTGCTCCTCCTCTTCCTCTGATATTCACCTCTTTGCTTCTCACGTCTTCGATGTTTTCCATTCCATTTACAAAGGATTCTTAGTTTTTCGTAACAAGTGTGAATATAATTTTTATTATGTAATCCCATATGTTTCTTTTTAATTAGTGTTGTATTTCATTTTCAACCCAGTGGCATTGTCGCCTGTACCTTGTTATTTTGACCCATTACAGTCCTTTGTGCTAATATGTTTTTCCCTTTTACTTATATATGCACTCCATAATGTATCACTTGGTTATTTATTTTTACATTACATAAGTAGACAAATAGCTTCTTCTATTGTGTGTTGACGCCATTCGTTAGAAATTAACTAACTCTCTGTACCCCCTTCTCTAAAAAATATATTTTCCTTGTGCAGTTATTCTTTATATATTTTCATCTATTCCCTTACTCTTCCTCCTATTCCTTTTCTTCATATTACTGAATGTCTACTTCTCCTCTTCTACCTTTTTCTCCTTCTCTTTCATTTCCTCTTGTACTTTTTTACCTCCTACTTTTATTCCTTTTCTCTCATATTGCTTCTACTCATCTTACTTCTCTTTCTTCTTTCCTTTTTTCTCCTTTTCCCCCCACTTCCAGCTATCCTTTCCATGTTCCCACCTCCCATTAAGATCAGTCACGTTTCGTTCACTCTCTACTCTTCACTAAGTCTTCTTTCCATTCTATGACAAAAAGTATGAATAACAACGAAAACGCACGAAGCAAGCATACTTGCCATGAAATCCAAAAGTATCTTAGGAACTTGTGTAGAAGAATATCTGCTATCAAACAATGGAAAAGAAGTTTGCTGGCACTTCTGCAAGGCTGCTGATAACAGAAGGTGGAGGAGAGGGGACTTTACGTAAAAAAAAAAAAAAAAAAAAAAAAAAACGGGGAATCACACCTTAGATCAAAATATAACGGAATGGCAAAGCTGGTTAAAAAGAATACACGTACAGCGAAACTTAATTATAAAATTAAGGTTATCAGTCAAGCAAGATCTATAGAACAAAAAATAAAGAAAGAATAGGATCAATTAAAAACGATGAAAATGTCATGATAGAATCGAAGGAAAAATGAGTGAGGAGTTTAACAATTATTTTCTATCAGTGTTTACTAATGAGAGGTTAGATAAAGTACCTGACTGCGATCCGATTTTCAGAGAGGATGAAGAAAATAGTCTATATAATATCAGCATTAGTAAAGAAGAAGTAATCAAGCAGGTTGAAAGAGTTAAAGCTACAAAATCCCCGGGTCCAGACGAATTTTTCTTTTCCGAGAATTCTTATGGAGTGTAAATTTGAAATCTGCGACCAGTTAATTTAAATATTTAATAAATCGGTAGACATTGGTTTTGTGCCTACTGCTTGGAGGCAGGCAAACGTTGTTCCTGTTTTTAAGAAGGGAGATAGATCGTCTATATGCAACTACAGACCAATCAGTTTGACATCGGCTATAGGAAAAATGTTTGAATCCGTAATAGTAAATAGACTCAGAGAACACATTGAAAGACATAATTTAATTCGTGATTCACAGCATGGTTTCTCCAAGGGTAAGTCATGTGTGACTAATCTTTTATCCTTTTACACTAAAGTATATAAGGCGTTAGATAACAATGATAATTACGATGTTATTTACCTTGACTTTAGCAGAGCGTTCGGCAAGGTGCCACGCTAGAGACTACTAAATGAAATCAAAGCCTATGGCACAGGAAGAAAAGTGTTAGAATGGATTAGAGTTTGGATTAGTAACAGAAAACAGCGGATCACCATAAATGGAGTAAAATCTAGGTGGGGCAATGTTACTAGTGGGGTCCCCCAGGGCTCGGTTTTTGGGTCCCTTGTTGTTCATTATGTACATAAACGACTTAGACGACGGGATAAATAGTGATGTTAGTAAGTTTGCGGACGACACTAAAACAGGACGCCCAATTAGGTCAGGAGACGACGCAGAGATTCTGCACGATGATCTTAACAAATTACAAAGGATTACAAAGGATTACAAAGGCGGAGCATGCCGAAAGGAGACATTTTGGTCCATATCTAGGTCGGATGCGAAAAAAATCATAATAATAATAAAATAATAAATAAAAACAATGATAATGTAAATAACAAATAAAATACATAAATAAATGCATAGATATAGTTAAATAATAAACAAACAGGTAAATAGTAAATAATAATAAATTGACGAATAACTGATAATAGATAAAAACCAGACAGACAAATGATAACAAAACAAAAACAAATAATATAAAATAAATCATAATCATTACAGCATCTTGCTTAGGTGTTTATCTAAATGATTCTTAAAGCTTCGAACTGAACTACATTGCACTACCTCTGCAGGAAGTTTATTCCATTCATTAACTACACAGTTGGCAAAGTTGTTTCTACCTACTTCCAAATTGAATCTATTTCCGGACAGTTTGAGACCATTGTTTCTTGTCTGATTCTCATTCAATATGAAAATTTTGTCACTTTTGATGTTGTCAATTCCCTTTAAAATCTTAAAGACCTGTATCAAGTCACCTCTGAGTCTACGCTTTTTTAGGGAAAACAGATTCATATGTTTTAGTCGATTTTCGTATGATTTATTTTTGATATTTGGAATCAGTTTTATGGCTCGCCGTTGTACTTTTTCCAGTCTGTCAATGTCTTTTAATGAGATTCGGTGACCATACGGAAACAGCATATTCCAAATGTGGACGAACTAACGATTTATATAGCTTGTTAATGAGTGATGGACTTTTGAAATCAAAAGATCACGCAACCAGTCCTAGAATCTTAGTTGCTTTCTCAGAGGCTGAAATACACTGCTTGGATGATTTGAGGTCGTTACTGATAATTACGCCGATATCTTTTTCACTATCCACTTTTGTTAACGAATGTAAAATAACTTATAATCGTACTTACTGTTATTTTTACCTATGTGCATTACCTTGCATTTACTTGTGTTAAATTTCATTAGCCACTTTTCAGACCATTGCTGTAATTGATCTAAACCTTCTTGAATATCTAATTGGTTTGAGTGATCATTTGCCATTCCGCACAGTTTTGTATCATCATCAAATTTGGAAACAATATATTCTAGTCCATGGTCTATATCATTTATATATGTTACAGTAAGATAGGGTAGACAGAAAGGCACTGTGGGAGGTTATGCAGATTTATGGGATAGGAGGAAAGCTTTTGGGAGCTGTCAAGAGTTTTTATGAGAGTAGTAGAGCATGTGTTAGGATTAGAAATGAAGAGAGTGAGTGGTTTGAAGTAAAGGTGGGACTTCGTCAAGGATGCGTTATGTCGCCCTGGCTGTTCAACTTATACATGGATGGGGTGGTGCGAGAGGTGAATGCTAGGGTAGAGAGTCAGGGATTGGAGATGGTTAAAGAAAATGGAGAAAAGTGGGAGGTGAGCCAGCTGTTGTTTGCGGACGACACTGCGCTTGTGGCAGGGTCAGAGGAGGGATTGAGGAAGCTGGTGGCAGAGTTTGGGAGAGTATGTGATAGAAGAAAGATAAAGATAAATGTGGGTAAAAGTAAGGTGATGAGATGTACAAGGGGTGAAAGTGGCAGTAGACTGGAAGTGAACATTAAGGGAGAGCGACTGGAGGAAGTGGATAGTTTTAGATACTTGGGTGCAAGTGTAGCAGGAAAAGGTGGAGTGAAGGTAGAGGTAGAATGTAGATTGAGAGAAGCGAGTAAATGCCTTGGTGGTTTAAAGAGTGTAATGAGGAATAGACATTTGGGAATGGATGCGAAGAGGAGACTGTATGAAGGAGTGATTGTGCCAACAGCACTGTATGGGGCAGAAACGTGGAACATAAGAGAAGAAGAGAGAAGGAGTTTGAATGTGTTTGAGATGAGGTGTATGAGAAGTATGGTGGGGGTTACTAGGCTGGATAGAGTGAGAAATGAGGAGGTGAGGAGGAGAACAGGGGTGAAAAAGGATTTGGGAGATAGGGTTGATGAAAGAGTATTAGGATGGTTTGGACACATGGAAAGAATGAGTGAAGAAAGACTAGTAAAAGAGGTGTGGAAGGCAGATGTGGAGGGAGTGAACATGAGGGGACGTCCTAGGATGAGGTGGATGGATGGGGTGAAGGGGGCTTTGGGGAAGAGGGGAATGTTTGTTGAGGAAGGAAGGGAGAGGACGGAAGACAGAGGTGAGTGGAGAATGGTTGTATATGGATGATGTTGTGACTGCATGAGGAGGAATGGGCGGGGGGTGGGGGGTGGGGTAGTATCTGTGAGTAAATTTTGACGCAGCTCGAAGGGATTTCTCCCCGTCCTCGCCTTATATGCAAAGGGGGACGGAGAGGGGGGTCGCCGATTAAATGAAGCGGCCTTGCTGTGGATGTACTGTGTCTTGCGACACTGCTTCTGACACAGGGCGGTGGGCAGGGTGCAGGGATGACCCGTCATCCAGGAGGTGCTCAGATGAGAGGGAGGGTGGGAGGGGTGTGGAGTGTATTTAGGGATGAAATGGGTGGGAGTGTTTTTATGCCTTTCCCTTTTTGGCTACCTCACTTGGAAGGGGGAAAAAGCCTTGGTATATGTATGTATGTACAGTAAGAACACGTACCTAGGGATTACGCGTAATCCCTGAATGTTTATTCAGTGAATACGCGTAATCCCCGTTTCACTAACCGTTTATTCAGTGAATACGCGTAATCCCCGTTTCACTAACCTAACCTAACCTAACCTAACCTTAGGTTAGGTTAGGTTAGGTTAGGTTAGGTTAGGTTAGGTTAGGTTAGGTTAGGTTAGGTTAGGTTCGGTTAGGTTCGGTTAGGTTCGGTTAGGTTCGGTTAGGTTCGGTTAGGTCAGGTTAGGTTAGGTTAGGTTAGGTTAGTGAAACGGGGATTACGCGTATTCACTGAATAAACATTCAGGGATTACGCGTAATCCCTAGGTACGTGTTCTTACTGTAACATATATACTATGAATAGAAGTGGCCCAAGAACGGAACCCTGAGGAACTCCACTTGTAACATTTTTCCATCCAGAAGTTTTTCCATTTAAAACAACTCTCTGTTTTCGACCATTCAACCAATTACTAGTCCAACATAATAGGCTACCACTTATTCCGTGTAAAGCTAATTTAGTAAGTACTCTTTCGTGTGGGACGGTATCAAAAGCTTTTGCAAAGTCTAGATATATTAAGTCTATATTGTTTCTTTTGTCATAATTCGAGATAACTGTGTTGTAGAATTCGAGTAAGTTAGTCATGCATGAACGTTTCCGTCTGAAACCATGCTGGCTATCGTTTATCAAACGATTACTTTCTAAATGATGTTCGATAGCATCTCTGATGATAGCTTCCATTATTTTTCCTACGAGTGAAGTCAAATTTATAGGCCTATAGTTATTTGGCTTCTTTTTGTCACCTTTTTTGAATATGGGAGTAACGTTAGCTAACTTCCATTCTCTTGGGACATCTCCGGATATGATGGATTTCTTGAAAATAATTTCTAATGGAACAACAATCTCATTTTTCATTTCCTTTAAGATTCTTGGATGCCCTGGTGTTTTATTAACTTTGAGTTTATCTATACACCATTTAATTTTTTCTTTTGTTATATTTACCGTAGTGAGTAAGTTTACCCTAGACTTTTCACAGGTTTCAGTTTGGAATTCACTTTGAGGTGTTTCGTTTACGAATACCGAGCTAAATAATTGTTTAAGATATTACACATTCCTTCATTTGAATATTCAAGTTGACCGTCAGCAGATAATAGTGGACCAATGTGATTCCTAATTTTTTTTTTTTT
>NC_134786.1:35488290-35500790 GCF_046742065.1 Oratosquilla oratoria | reverse complement strand
AAATGGTACACAAAAGAAGATAACCCGACACCTAACAACAAAAACTCCATCAAGTTATATTACAAGAATCACATGTCAACAGAATACAAAACAGATGAAAAGATTTTAAAAGAAATCATTAACAAGAACATACAGACAACAGACCCCGAAAAACAAATCCAACTCATCATTTATTACAATACTAAGAAAACAGCCCAATTGATTATCCGTAACCAACCCACCACCACAAAAACAACACTACAACAAGACCACGTTGTATACCAATATAAATGCAATAGTGAGGCGTGTGGATCTCACACTTACATTGGTATGACAACAACACAATTAACACGACGCCTAACATGCCACCTGTCCAACGAATCAATCAAGTCACACTATACCTCTTCCCACAACAAAGCACTAACAAGAAAAGACCTAGACAATAACACGACAATCATAGACAGGGAATTGGATCCCCGACGGCTACTGTTCCTGGAAGTCATATACATACAAGATAACCATCCTAACATCAACATCCAGACCGAAGACCTGTTTCACCACCCCTTGTCACCACTGTCACCACCACTGTCGGTTCTCGATGTTTACACTTAAATTTGACTTGTAATATCACTCGTCTCAAGGCCCCTTGCCTTCGTTAAGTGAGTTTCCCTAAATATTCAAGTTCCTCTTAAGCAGTAGTCTCACTATTTTCTAGGCCCCGTGCCTATTCCTCTCGTCCTTTGGGTTAATAAAAGGGTGGTGAATTTTCTTTCTTCTTTCACTGTAATTTCACCTACTGGTTACACTCGGGATCTCTTTCTCTCGTCTCTACATCGTCTCTCCCTAGACCGTCTCTCTAGATCGTCTCCTGATCCTCTATTGATCCTCTCTCCCTCTCTCTGACGAGATCCCGTATCCTACGCTAAGCTACCTTCGTCTGACGTCACTAATTTTTCTAATCCAATCTCCGGTGACTTCTGAAGTAAATGTCACTCCTTATGGGCGTGACTTTGAATTCATGCACCAATAGTTTTTTTCTCCTTCTCCACCTTGCACCAATCCGGAAAGCCATTTCAATGCCACTAGCAAAATTGTTTACCTCAGCATTAGTCAAACGAAGCTAACCTGCGCTTACAGAGTTTTGATTACATCATCGATTATAAAACAGTCACCACCGTCGGTGTGTTTACATAGACATAGCGTCGCCCTCACATAGACATAACGTCGCCCTCGAGCAGGCGTCGAGTCTGAATTATTCTAATGCCCTAGCTCATTTCCATTCGTACACTACCGGCCTCTTACAGGGCTCGGCAGCTACCCTTGTTCGTCCCGACCAATTTCTTATTTCCCTCTTACAGGGCTTGCTAATATATTTCTAGAATAAGCTAATCTACCCTTGCGTAATTGTTAAGCTACCCTCCAAAATACATCATTCATGCAATAAATTGGGAATAATACATAAACATAATACCTATAAATGTGAATAACATGCATCTCAATATATATAAGGCATTGAATTAAGCGGTTACATGGTTGATTTGCTTTGACAGAGCCAATCTCCGGAATACAACAAAGGCAATCAGTGCTGCCACTAACACTGAAAGTAAGGGTATGATAAGGATTGGTAGTATATGTAAATCATTTGAGGGAGATCTTGACAATGGTCTTCTCTTAATTTTCAAGGGAGGAGAGTTTTCAGGCAATGTGAAGTTGAAGGTTGAAATGTAGGTGTCATCGGTTAAATGCATTGTATTAAGGGTATTAGAAATGGTGGAAATAGTGTCTGCATGCAATTCGCAGTTATCTTGAATAGAGACAAGACCTTCAACCAAATCTAATTTAGGACTCAACCCGGGACAATTTATTGATACCTTTGTCTTGTTAGGGAAAAACAGGTAATGAGATCCTTGTATGTTACAGTGAGGGATCTGGTCTACCAAAATTCGTTGGTAATGACAATTTTTCATAACAGACATATTCCTAACCAGAGAGTTCATGTGAAGCTTCTCGGAACACAAAAGAGATCACTATGAACACTAACTTTTCAAATGCAAAACACATTAATCTAGAGTTTGAGTGTCTCTTCTTGTTCAATATTCAGTTGTTTTTTTCAACACACTTCATTTTCAAAGACAGTCTTATTACTTTAAAATGGTCACAATACTCATGTGTGTACTCAGATGAGAAGTCCTTAAGTTCTTAAGATTCCAAGTCTGACCACAGCAGACCCTAGGTTTTAGGTTTCCATGTATCTGCTTGACACCAAGTTCCAGTTGTTTAGGTCTCCCATCCCAAATACATACAAATGGTCAATACTATCTGTGAAATATATCAAGATTAATGTTCAACTCTTGAAAAATATCATTATAATATTCTCCATATTCTCCAGGGTTATTGATATTTATGCACAAAGTATTACTATAATCCTCTTCATAGATCTGCAAGCTAATTTTCCTTATGTCATCTAAATGTCCTATCAATTCTTCTCTTGATTCTAAATGTTTAAGTTTAAACTTGTTTCCACCTGCAGAATCAATTACCCTATATGGACCAGTGTACCTTGGTGAAAGTTTATTATTGGGTGAGGTTAATTTGACCATTACTAATTCCCCAATTTTCAGTTCTAGTTTATGAGCTATTTTGTGTTGTTGTTCCTTCATCTCTTGTGAATACACCTGCATATGTTTCCTAACTCTTTGGTGAATACTTTGAAGAGTATTTATCCTATTGGATATATAATCATCCATATTATATATGGGTTTTTGCTCTGCAGTCAACATTTCATATGGCAGAGTTTTGTCCTCCCCAAAAATTATAAAATGAGGTGTATCCCCAGTTGCTACATTAATTTGATTGTTCAAGGTACACTTAACACAAGGAATCCAAGTATCCCAAGTTACACTATGAGGACTTATTAGGGTTCTAAGACATATAATCATCTTTTTGTTTAACCTTTCTACTACTCCATTACTTTGGGGATGGTTAACGAGTATATTGACTTTCTTGATGTGGAATACATTACATAGATTTTCCAAGATTTTGTTATTAAATTCAGTCCCATTATCTGAAACTAGGATGTTAGGTGTAGTAAAATTACAGATTATCTGATCATAGATTACGGAAGCAATAGTTTCAGCTTTCTTATTGATTATGGGTTGTAATATACAAAATCTTGAAAAATAATCAATAGCAACAAATAGGTATTTAAAGCCGTTCTCGGATAATGGTAATTCCAATGTATCCATGTGAACTCTTTCCCAAGGTTTCTGTGGAATGGGATAGGTGAGTATAGGAGCAGGTTTTGGTGTATTTCCCTTCACCTTTACACATTTTACACACTTTTCTATATAATCATATATAGTTTTCTTCATACCTAGCCAAAAGTACTTAAGTTGTGCCTGTCTATAAGTTTTATCCTTTCCAGGATGTGAACTACAATCACTATCATGAAGTAACTTCAATATCTCATTTACCAGAGTTTGTGGTATAACCAACTGATTTACTTGACCTCTAGAAATATCTTTCCCATTTACAAATGTTTTCCTATACAAAATTCCATTAATCGAATGAAATTCCTCTATCTTATACCCCTTTGGTAGCTTTGGAGGATCTCCTCTTGGATTCATCAAATGCTTGATTATTGAATCACATGTCTCATCATCTCTCTGTTCTCTTATTAGCATTTCTTCATCTAAAGTTACTAATTCTTCTATACTACAAACAAAATTAATCAACCCAGTCCCAGTCATTGGTTGACTAATGTTTCTAGAAAGTGGATCTGCTACATTCCTTCTACCCGGAATATATTCAAATTGAACTTCATAGCACTGAAGTATCGCAAACCATCTAGCAAGTCTGCCTCTAAGATTCTTATGCTTAAATAAGTTCTGAATAGCTGTGTGATCAGTCCAAACTCTGATGGGATACCCTAGTATCATATCCCTAAAACTTTCTAAAGAATAAATTACTGCTAAAGTTTCTCTTTCAGTTATAGAATAGTTTCTCTCCGCACTATTACAAAGTCTGGATGTGTAAGCTATGGGTTTTAAAGTTCCATTTCTCTCTTGCATTAGTATGCCTCCTAACCCTATGTCAGACGCATCAGTACAAAGAATAAATTCTTTTTCATAGTCGGGGAAAATTAAAATAGGTGAACTCGTGAGTTTATCTTTCAACTTGTCAAAAGCTTGCTGTTGCGCAGGTCCCCACATGAACTTTGAGTCCTTTCTTAACAATGAACTTAGTGGATTAGCAATGTCAGCATAACTTTGAATGAATTTTCTATAATATCCTGTTAATCCCAAAAAGCTCCTAACCTTGTCTACATTGGTCGGAACTGGAAAATTCTTGACAGCGTCAACCTTTGAATTTACTGTACTCAGCCCGTGTCTGTCTATCTTATGTCCTAAGTAAATGACACTGTCTTGCAAGAACTTACATTTTTCAAGTTTTACTTTTAACCCAGCTTCTCCTAGTCTTGAGAATATCAAATCTAATTTCTTAAAGTGCTCCACTGCAGTCTGAGAAACTATTAAAATGTCATCTAGAAATACACTGGCAGTGTTTCCTAACAATCCATCTAGAATAGTATTCATTAATCTCATGTAAGTTAATGGACTATTACATAACCCAAATGGCATTCTCTTGAACTCATAATGTCCTGTTGTAGTAGAAAATGCTGTGAACTCTCTTGAATCTTCATGCAATTCTATTTGCCAAAAAGCTGATTTGATATCTATAGTACTAAAATATCTATTCTCAGTTCCCAAACTTCTCAAAATGTCACCGATAATGGGTAATGGTAATCTGTCACGAATGGTGTGCTTATTCAGTTCCCTGTAATCAATAACTGGTCGCATAGTCCCATCAGACTTTGGTACTAAGATCAACGGAAAATTCCACTCACTTTTACTATGTTCAATAATATCCTGTGATAACATTTCAGTGATGAGTTTACCTACTACAGCTAATTTAGAGTGAGGAACTCTGTAGGCTGGTATGTAGATAGGTTGTGTTCCTGGTTTTAACTTAATGTGATGTTTTAAAACAGTTGTTTTGCCTAAGGCGTCCCCCGGCAAAGCAATTGCTTTTTTATGTTTCATAAGCAAAGCAAATAAAGCTTCATCCAACTCAGGGCAATTAGTTGATTGTAATAATTCTTTATATCTATTTCTTAAGTCTATGCCTTCTTGTACTGAACAAATTGATGAAGTTGGTAATTCTATCTCCTCACTATTCTCATTTAAAATCTTAATAGGTTTAGTACACACCTGAATACATCCTATTTGTGTACCTTTCTTTAAAACTATCTCTTTATTCATAGTATTAATTACTAATACTTCTACTCTGTTCTTATTTGTCTTATAAATCCCTGAGTCCCACTTCAATCCTTTAAGTTTAACAGATTCTGGGACTGTAATTACTTCAGAGTCTACATTGATTCCTTTCAAACACACTTCAACCTTATTAATTGACATGGGATGTAACAATGTCGACCTTGTTAATCCGCAATCTGCAATTCTCAAGGCATCTGTGGTTGATAATTTAGTAATCTCTGGGATTTCCTGAACTTCTGAGTTGGGTTCACAAATTGTTTTACTTTCTGTAGGGTTGGACCGCTCGGCCTCGCTATCTAGGATAGAAATGTTATCTAAGGATTCATTGATTCCTGTCACTGGTCTTAAGTCTGGTTGATTTAAGAATGGGATTAACTGTGACTTCACTAAAATTCCTAAGTCAGCAGGACAAATTACCATGTTTTCTTTTCTCATAGTTGCAAATCCTATCAATAAATCTCCTGGAAAAACAGACTCTTCTACCACTATCACTGGGATGTACAATTGTTCATTTGTATACAAGGCAACTTCTAGCTCAATCTTACCTAATGTTTTTAACTGATTTCCAGTTACACCTTGCAATGTGTAACGGATTGGTTTTCAACATTTTCACTCCTTGGTTCAACTGGTTTAAAACTTTACTAGTAATTACATTAATTACAGACCCTGTATCAATAAAAATTTGAATAGGCTTATTGAACACTTTACCTGCAATGAGAGGTCCTACAGAAGTTTTACCAACAGTAATTATCAGTTTGTCAGTTTCTTTCATCTCTCTTGCATTCCCATATTTAACACAATATCGCCTATCGGTATATATATGGGGAGGTCTGAAATGGTTTATTCTGTGTCTGGGGGTTTTCCTCTTAGCCCTGGGGGTACCCGAAAATTCCGGCACTCATGAGTTCTATGTCCGATTATATTATGGTAAATACAGAATGGAGGGTTCCTACATTGATACTCATTGTGACCTTCGTATTTGCAATTTCTGCAAATAATCCCATAAAAACATTCTTGTGCTTTGTGTCCCCCCCATGCATTACAATTAAAACATAGGATTCTGGTATCCCTATCCCTATCCCTAGATGGACTTCTAGCATGCCGCCTATGTCCTACGTCTGTTTTCTTAAACTCTCTAGAGTTCCTATATTGGCTTTGTTGATTTATAGGCATTACATATGGGTTTATTGTTCTGGTCTCACTGTATCCTTGAAGAAGATAATCTACTTCTCCTAAACAGATATTTGATTTTAGATCCTTGTACAGCCTTTCTGCTGTTAAGTCATCAGAATTCTTTGCCAATAAGCTAAATGTAATCAATTTGATTACCTGTGAGATTTTCATCTCACTAGATCTTTCTATCCAGTCTGAATCTTTCAAGATAGAATTCATGTCTTTTGACCATCTATCTAATCTAGCTAAGTACTCTGTGTCAGTTTCACTTGTCCTAACTTCCTTAATAATTTTTACCAATGATCTAATAGAATCCTGATCACATTTGGACATGAAATGTTTAAGAAAGGCTTTCTTGTAATTATCATATTGATTAATTTCTTCCATTTGCTGGAAGTTAATGACAAACCTCGCCCTTCCATGCTCTGGATCTATATTCTCCTTGAGAATCTCAATCTTACGATTCTCATTGGTAATGTTTTTACTAACTATAAGAGTGTCAATGAGGTTCAGGAACTTGTTTACACCTGTGAATTTTGGAATATTTGTAATTGATGTGTGAATTTCGTGTCTCAACACGTTAGAATTCTGAGGGGTACTCATACTTATTACTAATACCTTACTTTAGCCTGGCTGCTTGCGATGTCGCTTCGTGATGTCAATGTCTGGTTTGACGTCCTTCTACGGTCTTGTCATTCGTCAACGACGTTGTTCCTCCTCCATCACACACTCTGCCTTGAAGACCGCCTTGTAGATGATGATAACCTTGAATAATCTTGAAGAATGCTTGTTCCCATCGTAGCAGTTACTTGAAGTTGTAGATTTCTCTCGTAGTCGTCTTGGAACTAATGCACTCTTGATTTTGGTTGTCTTGTTCCCGTAGACTTCTTGCGCCACTTCTCTTCGGAGGTGTTTAACACTCAGTTCGTTCGTCGCACCGCTGTTCACCACTTTCGCCACCCCTTGTCACCACTGTCACCACCACTGTCGGTTCTCGATGTTTACACTTAAATTTGACTTGTAATATCACTCGTCTCAAGGCCCCTTGCCTTCGTTAAGTGAGTTTCCCTAAATATTCAAGTTCCTCTTAAGCAGTAGTCTCACTATTTTCTAGGCCCCGTGCCTATTCCTCTCGTCCTTTGGGTTAATAAAAGGGTGGTGAATTTTCTTTCTTCTTTCACTGTAATTTCACCTACTGGTTACACTCGGGATCTCTTTCTCTCGTCTCTACATCGTCTCTCCCTAGATCGTCTCTCTAGATCGTCTCCTGATCCTCTCTTGATCCTCTCTCCCTCTCTCTGACGAGATCCCGTATCCTACGCTAAGCTACCTTCGTCTGACGTCACTAATTTTTCTAATCCAATCTCCGGTGACTTCTGAAGTAAATGTCACTCCTTATGGGCGTGACTTTGAATTCATGCACCAATAGTTTTTTTCTCCTTCTCCACCTTGCACCAATCCGGAAAGCCATTTCAATGCCACTAGCAAAATTGTTTACCTCAGCATTAGTCAAACGAAGCTAACCTGCGCTTACAGAGTTTTGGTTACATCATCGATTATAAAACAGTCACCACCGTCGGTGTGTTTACATAGACATAGCGTCGCCCTCACATAGACATAACGTCGCCCTCGAGCAGGCGTCGAGTCTGAATTATTCTAATGCCCTAGCTCATTTCCATTCGTACACTACCGGCCTCTTACAACCTGCGCGTCTTACCATCCATGAAAAGACTGAACACAGACAGAATCACTACACGCACTGGGAGAGGTCTCTCAGATCTCCAGTAACCCGGCTCCCCTATTGGTCCAAGGCAACCAATCAGAGGAGACCTCTTCCTGCAAGAAGCCTTATGATCCCAACTCCATGAATAAATACGACATCCACAGACACTGCACATCAGATCGCCCAGAAGATGGAACCAGGAAGTTCCGAAACGTCGGCCACAATAGGACAACTACTAAGATACGTCAAATTTGAAGACAAAAAGATTGTACGTTGTATCGAAGCTACACGTAATAAAATAATCAACAATGAATCCTCTTTAGCCTTCACCCTCGTATGTTTACAAGAGAATATATATATATATACATATATTCAAAATAACCATAGTAGAAAAGAAACTCGTAGACAGTAAGTACTTTCGTATATTACATCATCAGACTAAATGAAAGAGATAAAGATTTGTGTTTAAATGTAAGTATCAGGTAGCAACCGTAGGGGGGGGAGGGAGGAGACAACACAATGCGAGGTGTGGGGGGGGGATGACCTTACCTCTATCGACCTGACCAACACATATGGTTTAATCTGGAGGAAACATCTTGGTCACCATTTGAGTTACCAATTCATCATATTTAAAATGTCCATAGCTTATGTTTCTATTTTTATCAAAAGTGCCTTATATTAAATAGGATTCTATTGCATTTCTTTCATGCAGGTCCTTTGGCTAAAATTGTTGCCTTAGACAAATGAATATGATTGTTGTATGATGCTTTTTGTTGAAATAACGCATTATTTTCCTGGGTAGATCTCACACTATATTTATGTTGGGAAATCCTTTTTTCCAAGTTTTTCCCAGTTTGTCTAATACAAAATTTGTTGCAATATTGGCATGGAATTTTATAGACCACACCTTTGTTGTTAGGCGGGCTGTTCTTAATTAAAATTTTCTTAATGGTGTGGTCATATATAAAAGCTACTTTGATATCCAATTTTTTGAGTAAGTTGTCAATACTAAGAAAGCTTACATGAAAAGGGATAACAAGTGATTTAAATTATTTATGATTTCCTTGTTCTTGATTGTATGCTTTGTAAAAATGTTTCTTGGCAGTATTGTGACACTGATAAAGAATATGAGTGGGATATTTTAATTTTCCCCAATATTCCGGATTCTTCTAATTTCATCAATAAATTCAGGATCTGAAATCCTGTAAGCTCTCAAGTACATGGAAATACATACATACATACATATACCAAGGCTTTTTCCTTCTTACAAGGGAGGTAGCCAAAAAGGGAAAGGCATAAAATCATTTCCACCCATTCCATCCCTGAATACACTCCACACCCCTCCACCCTCCCTCTTATCTGAGCACCTCCTGGATGACGGGTCATCCCTGCACCTTGTCCACTGCCCTGGGTCAGAAGCAGTGTCGCAAGACACAGCACATCCACAGCAAGGCTGCTTCAATAAATCGGCGTCCCCCTTCTCCGTCTCCCCATTGCATAAAAGGAGAGGACGGGGAGAAATCCCTTCGGGCTGCGTCAAATTTTGCTCACACATACTACCTCACCCCCCACCACTCACCCGCCCATTCCACCTCATGCAATCACAACATCATCCATATACAACCCTTCTCCATTCACCCCTGTCTTCTGTCCTCTCCCGTCCCTCCTCAACAGACATTCCCCTCTCCCCCAAAGCCCCCTTCACCCCATCCATCCACCTCATCCTAGGACGTCCCCTCATGTTCACTCCCTCCACATCTGCCTTCCATACCTCTTTTACTAGTCTTTCTTCACTCATTCTTTCCATGTGTCCAAACCATCCTAATATTCTTTCATCAACCCTATCTCCCAGCTCCTTTTGCACCCCTGTTCTCCTCCTCACCTCCTCATTTCTCACTCTATCTAGCCTAGTAACCCCCATCATACTTCTCAGATACCTCATCTCAAACGCATTCAAACTCCTTCTCTCTTCTTCTCTTATGTTCCATGTTTCTGCTCCATACAGTGCTGTTGGCACAATCCTTAATACAGTCTCCTCTTAGCATCCATTCCCAAATGTCTATTCCTCATTACACTCTTTAATCCACCAAAGCATTTACTCGCTTCTCTCAATCTACATTCTACTTCCACCTTCACTCCACCTTTTCCTGCCACATTTGCACCCACGTATCTAAAACTATCCACTTCCTCCAGTCGCTCTCCCTTAATGCTCACTTCCAGTCTACTGCCACTTTCACCCCTTGTACATCTCATCACCTTACTTTTACCCACATTTATCTTTAGCTTTCTTCTATCACATACTCTCCCAAACTCTGCCACCAACTTTCTCAATCCCTCCTCTGATCCTGCCACAAGCGCAGTGTCGTCCGTAAACAACAGCTGGCTCACCTCCCACTTTTCTCTATTTTCTTTAACCATCTTCAATCCCTTGCCCACTACCCTTGCATTTACCTCTCGCACCACCCCATCCATGTATAAGTTGAACAGCCAGGGCGACATAACGCATCCTTGACGAAGTCCTACCTTTACCTCGAACCACTCACTCTCTCCATTTCCAATCCTGACACAAGCTCTACTACTCTCATAAAAATTCTTGACAGCTCCCAGAAGCTTTCCTCCTATCCCGTATATCTGCATAACCTCCCACAGTGCCTTTCTGTCTACCCTATCATAAGCCTTTTCCAGATCCATAAAAGCCCAAAAAACATCCTTCCCCTTTCTTATAGCTTTCTCACATATCTGTCTTACCACAAAGATATGATCTACGCAACCTCCACCTGTCCTAAATCCACACTGTTCCTCACCAATTACTCCTTCTGTTCCTCTCCTAATCCTCTCAATCAAGATCCACCCATAAGCCTTCCCAACTACACTTAATAAGCTAATCCCTCTGAAACTACTACATTTACACTTGTCCCCTTTTCCCTTGTAAAGAGGAACTATACAGGCACTCCTCCAGTCCTCCGGCACTCTACCCTCTCTCCAGCAAACATTAAATAACCTCACCAACCAGTCCACCATCACTGTACCTCCCTTTTTCAGACATTCTGCATGGCATCCATCCAGACCAGGTGCCTTACCTGCTTTCATCATCTTAACAACTGCCTTCACCTCATCCTTCCTTATTTCTCCTCCATTCTCCTCACTCATCACTCTCATTTTCTTCGCATTTCCCACTGCAGCTATCTTTCCTTCCCTATCCTCCTTCACATTTAGCAACTCCCTAAAATATTCTGCCCATCTTCCCCTTACTGATTGGAATAAAAATGAACATAGGAAAGAATGTTGGTAGGTTTTCTATAGACTTTTGTTTCAGAATGCCATCATCTCTAATTATTTCAACATCCAAAAATGGCAAGCTGTTGTTATTTTATATTTCAGTTTTGCTGAAAATCTTAGTCACGGTATAGAAAAAAAAAATTCTAAGTAATATTCTAGCCTAACAATCCTTTTCTGGGACCCATGGGTCTACTCTTCATCCTAACTTCTGTGCTGCAATGCTTGCTGCCCAAGACAGATTCAAGTGGTTCAATTTTTTTTTTTTTTTTACCCTATTATATGATTATATGTTTACAGCATGATATAAAGGCAATGAAAATAACGATCCCCTCAGGTCTACTGACACTCAGTGGATAGACTCACAGATCTCTCAAAGACCCTGGATTTAGTTTATTTAGTTTTGTGAGAAAGTGTAAGTCTTTTGGTGTCCACTTCTGGTTGAAGTTGGGGATATGTAAAAACCTCACCATTGAGAAGTCAGGTTCTTAGCCTCTCAAAGTAGTGACACCACAGGCTGATGCCTAAAAAAAAATCGCAAATTGTTACAACCCCGATTGGATAGAAAAAAAAAATCACATCCCACTCTCACACAATGGGAAGTGAGAAACCTCTGATAGATCGCTGTTTTCTTTTAGGCCAATGTTGGGTCGTCTACCCGCTTGGTCAGGGCTGCTGGGAACCAACGCAGGAAGCACTAAGAAGGTCTCAGGAAATGAACTCATGGCCGTTTACTCATTTTTCCACACGGTATCCACTGGGCTACTGCGAGGCCCACCCTTTGGTATATGTATGTATGTATGTATGTATGTATGTATGTATGTATGTATGTATGTATGTATGTATGTATGTATGTATGTATGTATGTATGTATGTATGTATGTATGTATGTATGTATGTATGTATGTATGTATGTATGTATGTATGTACGAGTACGAAATAATATACGGGATCCAAACATGCGATGTTCTCACTGAAAAAGGTGTCTATGGTTGACCAGGAGAAAGTCTTAT
>NC_134786.1:35478290-35485790 GCF_046742065.1 Oratosquilla oratoria | reverse complement strand
TAAAAAAAAAAGGTAAAATCATAAGTGAATTAACAATGAAGTTTGTAACAATTTAATCTAGAAAAAATATACAAAAAAATTATTATTATCAACTTTCCTGACACGAAGATTTTTCTCAAGATAATAAAGGGCGATTTATTCTGTCTTTAGGTGAAAGGAGTTATCATGGAAGGAAGGCAAAGCCTGCGACTGGTGTCAAGTGCGAACAAAATGACTGAAATTGGAAAAATGAGTCAAGAAGAACTTAAAGAAGAAGAAGAGTCTGCATTAAGTAGCAGTAAAGAAGTAAAATGTACATATAGTTTGTATAATTACAAAGGTTACAAAGGTGGAGCATGCCAACAGGAGACCTTTTGGTCCATACCTAGGTCGGATGTGAAAAAATATATATATATATATATAAATGCTGGGAAAAAAAATCACAATATAAATAATAATAGATAAAATAAATAATACATAGGTATAGTTAAATGATAAACAAACAGGTAAATAGTAAATAATAATAAACTGACAAATAAATAATAACAAATGGAAATCAAGCAAATAATAAATAAACAGACAAATAATAATAAACACATAATCAAATACAGTAGAACCTCTACTTACGATTGCCTAAACATACGAATTTTCCAACATACAATAGAAAATTTGATCTAATATTTGACTCTACACCCGAAGTGTAATTTTCTACCAATAAGGAATTCCAAAGATATTGTCTTTAATGATTTTTTTTTTACAAGGAAAAGTGGTGTAAAACTTTTCAGTTGCTTTGATGATCAATATGTATGACAATGTCACAACAACGACACGTTGGTGAATGAGTGTGAAGAAGAAAGGGCAATTGTTGCTAGCGGGAAATAACAAGTGTAAAGAAACCGTGAAAAATATACAGATAGAAAGAAGATAAGTCAGGTCGAAGGACATGGCGTGCGGGGTCGGGATAAAGATGAGAAAATTTGAAGGAGTGATAAAAGTATTGGACCAGTGAGATTAAAGTGTGTGTTAGACAGGAGAAGGAGGACTGTGGAGGAAAAGACAAAAAAGGATGGAACATTAAAAAAAAAGAAAATAAAAGACAGAGGGGCGAGAAAACAGAAAACAACGACAAAGAGGGTAAAGAGGCTTGGAAAGTCCTCAAAGCAGGAATGAAATTTTATAAGAGAAGAATGAAGACGAGGAGCTATGGGGGGCTGTAGAACAAAAATAAATGTAGCGGGGAACGAATTAGAATAGGAAGTGTGAGAGGAGAGTAGATATGGGTGAAGCAGGCTATTGGGTCTGAACGAGAAAACATGGATAGGGGTTATACGTAGTGGAAGAAAGAGAAGAAGGCAAGAGAAAAATATACGTAAAAGGAATAAAATGAAGAGGAAATCAAGGTTGAGAAAAATGTGTCTTGAAAGGATTAAGAAGACAAAATCAAGTACTGAGAAGGAGATAAGTGGAAATGGATGGTAATGAGGTAAAAAAGGTGAATAAAACACAAGTATAGGAAAGGTTTTAAGGATTAGAAAGAATATAAAGATATAGCTGGAAAGATAACTTCTAAGAGATATGGGTGATAGAAGAAAAAATGAATGAGGAATAGTGGATAAAGGAAGAAGTGAGGATGAGGAAGAGAAACGAAAGAAGAGAAGGTAGGTGAGAAGGTAGAGATAGGGAGAGAAAATGGATGCGAGTAGGAGGGAGGCAGAGTCGGTGGGAGATTGAGATGTACCATTAGGGAGGTCTGGATAAAGTATCTGATATAAATAATGCATGAATCGTAACAGTCAAAAAGAGATAGACAAAAGAGGTGACATATTTAAAGGGAAACCATAGTAGTGGGTACAGTATGGGGTGGATTGGAAAAAGATGATTCCTCGAAATAGTAAAGGTACGTGGTGTTGGGGGAAATGGTAATGGCAAAGCGGAGAAAGACAAGCATAACAGCAGGTGTGGTAAAATGGATCGAGAAAGGATGGGGGAACGAATGGTAAATTTGACTCGCTGGAAAGCGCATATTTATGAGGAACAGTGAAGCCATCAGAGACTGAAATCCGACGTGGAAAGAAAAAAGAATGCAAAACAACGAATTATTTCAGTAAGAAAATATAAATAAAAAGGGCATAGAAATACATTCAAATGTTATGTACGGGGATCAAGAGAGAAGCATTGAGTGAGAGAGGCTAAAACCAGCATGAAGTGGAATAGGGAGAATGTTTGAGGGGCTTATGTTATACTGAGGAGCGTGAGGCTGAGATAAGGCACGGGGAGTATTGGATGCGGTAGAGTGGTGGTGGTCAGTTGTTTACAGCAGACTGTGAACACGGATAGAGACGTAGCCACCTCGAGCATCTCATGCATCCCTATAATTATGTATTGCTGTTCATGGAGGTCGCTTCAACACTGAATCGAATCGTTGAGCATCCACTAACTACCATTAATTTCCGGTTTGTTGTCCCAGTTATGAAACTCTGTGGCCCTTACAGGGAACCAGGACCCCCAGGCTGACAACTAATTACCATGATTTTTGCTCTCCACATACAACGGGTCCCTAGCTCTAGTAACTGGAATTAAAGAACTGGGGAAGGAAAGAGCCAAGGTGGAGAAAACAGAACTAGTAAATAATTGGAAATAGATAAAAGAACGTGGAAACGAGGGTAAAAGCGTGAAGGAAAATATGCTGTTTCCGTATGGTCACCGAATCTCATTAAAGACATTGAGAGATTGGAAAAAGTACAACGGCGAGCCACAAAACTGATTCCAAATATAAAAATAAATCATACATACATCGACTAAACATATGAATATCTTCTCCCCTAAAAAAAAAAAAAAAAAAAAAGCTTAGAGGAGACTTGATACAGGTCTTTAAAATTCTCATAGGAATTGACAACATAAATTTTTTATTTTTGTTTACATTTAAGGAGAATCCGACGAGAAATAATGGTCTCAAACTGTCAGGAAATAGATTTAATTTGGAAGTAGGTAGAAACAACTTCACCGACCTGGTAGTTAATGAATGGAATAAACTTCCTGCAGGGGCAGTGCAATGTAGCTCAGTTCGAAGCTTTAAGATTCGTTTAGGTAAACATCTAAGCAAGATGAAGATGATGTAATGCCTGCCATTCATTTTATATTATTTGTTTAGTTTTTTGTTATTATTTGTCTGTTTATTATTATTTGCTTGATTTTCATTTACTATATAGTTAGCTGTCGATTTACTATTATGTACTATTTACCTGTTTGTTTATTATTTAAATATATCTACGCATTTATTTATTTCATTTATTATTACTTATATAACTATAATTCTTATTTATTTATATTTTTCGCATCCGACCTAGTAATGGACCAAAAGGTTTCATGTCAGCATTCTCCGCCTTTGTAATCCTTTGTAAAAGCGAGTCTTAGGAAAACATCGAATTCAAGAAATTAAAAGTACATATAGGAAAGAAGAGAGGAGCTAAACGAGAGAGAAAAGAAAGAAAAATATCAGTGAAAAGGTTTGGGTAAGCAAGCTGGAGATCCATTCTCCTAAATTGTGGAAATTTATTTGGGATGTTTATAGGTATTGAATGTACAGACAATCTCATATATTAACATAATGTTATCATCTATGAAGCCAAACATTATCAGACATTTGTTTTGCAACAGTTGTATTCGTTATTAAGAAAATCAACCGGATGAGTTACAGACTTCTATTACAACGTACAATTTTAGTACGATTACTTGCACCTTTCTGATGACATGCCTAACCCATCAGAGCCCAATAATGAATCTGATGATCCTGTCATGATTAGTCCTTTATGTATAACAACAAGTAGATAGGTAACGGGTAAAATGACACTGTAGTAGAATATTGTATACAGTATATCTATATAATCCTCTTCATTATGAGACCTCTTGACTAATTATCCTTGTTCTATGATCTTAGTAATCAAAATTTTATACACATTCATCACGCTTCTTAATGTAAAACATATAAATTTATTTTGTTTTCGTATTGCATACCGTTAAGAAAAGTCTGTAATTCATTTCAGTCAAATATATATGTTTTTGATGAATTACCTAACTAATATATGACTATGTACTTGTACATGATAAGACGGCTCTTTGTTATACTACTCGAATTGTCATTATATATATATATATATATATATATATATATATATATATATATATACACATATGTTGAGACATTCTGACAGGTTGACGCAAGCGGAGTAGGAAACGCAGGAATCTTAGTCTTGAGTTTATTCCTGACTAGTTTCGCAGGTATGCTTTTTCTAAAGCATACCTGCGAAACTAGTCAGGAATAAACTCAAGACTAAAACTCCTGTGTTTCCTACTCCGCTTACGCCATATATATATATATATGTAAATATATGTATATATATGTATGTATATAGATATATATATATAAATATATATATATATATATGTATATATATAAATATATATATATGTATATATATATATGTATATATATATGTATGTATATATATATATATATATATATATATATAAGAAGATGCTCTTATACTGGGACTCTTCTTTCATAAACACTTTGGTTGCACAGCGTCCTCTTTATAACCACTCCTACGACAAACTTCACAATCTTGTCAAGAGCTTTTACTGGTCCTTAAAACACCTGTTTTTTATCCTTTTTCTGTGGTAACTAAAGTGGTTCCATACTTTATTCTAAAAACACCCCAGTCAACTCTAGTTATGCTGCGACTATATTACATTCAGTACGTATTTCCCAATCTATCAGTTTGATATATTTTATTATATTTCCCCAATGTGCATTAATATAATTGCTTATCCATCGCTTTATTATTACATTCTACTACCCTTACACCTTTTTGTCAAAACATTTATGCTTAACCTCAGTTTTGCTCATCCTTTGTTTATGTTTGCCATATTCTATTTTTTCCTAACATCATGTAGTAGTAACTATCCTCCAAAGCTATATTTTAGTTTTTATGTAATGTCGTTTCACCCTCAGATACAGTCTATTAATGTTTCTAATTGTCATAATTTCACTTCCCTTCCTTTGCATTCCAATTCCTTTCATTCTTACTATCAGCACCACTTGGTGTTTTTCATAAACTTCTTAGCTGTTTCTTTTCAGCTTTACCTCAATTAGCAAGACGTGTCTGTATCTAAATTCCTTTCTTTTGTATTTTAGTCCTTTTGTATTTATTGCTTGTACATCCTAGTGTTAATCAATAAGCTTCTTCATAGATTCTTTCCAGCTTTACTTCAATTAACAAGACTTGTCTTTTCATTTCAATTCCTTTTCTTTGTATTCCATTCCCTTTCAATAATACATACATACATATACCAAAGGCTTTTTCCCCCTTACACGGGGGGTAGCCAAAAAGAAAAAGGCATAGAGACCACTCCCACTCATTCCATTCCCTACATATCCCACTCCCCTCCACCCTCCTTTCTCCCTCTTATCTTGGCATCTCCTGGATGAGGGGTCATCCCTGCATCCTGTCCACTGGCCTGGGTCAGAAGCAGTGTCACAAGACAGCACATTCACAGTAAGCCCGCTTCATAAATTCGGCGACACTCCCACCCCCCCCTCTCCGTCCCCTCATGCAGAAAATGAGAAGATGGGGAGAAATCCCTTCGGGCTGCGTCAAGTTTTACTCGTACATACTTCCTTACCTCCATCCCCCACCCACTCTCCCTCATACATCATAGCATCATCCATACACAACCCTTCTCCATTCACCCCTATCTTCTGTCCTCTCTCGTCCTTCCTCAACAGACATTCATCTTTTTTGTATTGCCCCTTGAACCACATCGATCCATCTCATCCTAGTACGCCCCCTCATATTCACTCCTTCCACCTATGCCTTCCACACATCTTTTACTAATCTTTCTTTACTCATTCTTTCCATGTGTCCAAACCATCCTAATACTCTTTCATCAACCCTATCTTCCAGCTTCCTTTCCACTCCTGTTCTCCTCCTCACCTCCTCATTTCTCACTCTATCTAGCCTAGTAACCCCTATCATACTTCTCAGATATTTCATCTCAAACACATTCAAACCCCTTCTCTCTTCCTCTCTTATGTCCCATGTTTCTGCCACGTACAATGCTGTTGGCACAATCACTCCTTCATATAACTTCCTCTTAGTATCCATTCCCAGATGTCTATTTCTCATTACACTTTTTAATCCACCAAAGCATTTATTCGCGTCTCTCAATCTACATTCTACCTCCACCCCCACTACTCCCTTTCCTGCCACATTCGTATCCAAGTATCTAAAACTATCCACTTCTTCCAGCCTCTCACCCTTAATACTCACTTCCAGTCTGCTATCACTCTCTCCCCTTGTACATCTCATCATTTTACTTTTGCCCAAATTTATCTTCAGCTTCCTTCTTTCACACACCTTCTCAAACTCTGTCACTAACTTTCTCAATCCCTCCTCTGATTCTGCTACAAGCGCAGTGTTGTCAGCAAACAACAACCGGTTTAGTTCCCACTTTTCTCCATTTTCTTTAACCATCTCCAACCCCTGACCCACTACCCTTGAATTCACCTTTCGCACCACCCCATCCATGTATAAAACGAACAGCGAGGTTGACATAATAAATCCTTGATGAAGTCCCACGTTTACCTCAAACCATTCACCCTCTCCATTTCTAATCCTAACATAAGCTCTAATACTCTCGTAAAAACTCTTGACTGCTCTTAACAGCTTTCCTCCTATCCCATATATCTGCAATACCTCCCACAGTGCCTTCCTGTCTACCCTGTCGTAAGCCTTTTCCCGATCCATAAAAGCACCCCAAAACACCCTTATCTTTTTCTATAGCTTTCTCACATATCTGTCTTACCACAAAGATCTGATCTAGACAACCCCTACCTGTCTTAAACCCACACTGTTCCTCACCAATTACTCCCTCTGTTCCTCTGTAATCCTCTCAATCAAGACCCTCCCATAAGCCTTCCCAACTACACTCAACAAGCTGATCCCTCTGAAACTACTACACTCACATTTGTCCCATTTCCCTTGTACAGCGGAACTATACAGGCACTCCTCCAGTCCTCCGGCACTCTACCCTCTCTTAAACAAACATTAAATGACCTCACCAGCCAATCCACCATAACTGTACTTTCTTTCTTCAGATATTCTGCATGGCATCCATCCAACCCAGGTGCCTTTACCTGCTCTCATCATCTAAACAGTTGCTTTCATTTTATCTTTCCTCATTTCTCCTCTATTTCCTTACTCATCACTCATTTTCTTAGCGCTTCCCACTGCAACTACCTTTCTCTCCCTATCCTCCTTCACATTTAGCAACTCCCTAAAATACTCTGCCCACCTTCTTCTCACTGCCTTCTCTTCCATTATCATCTCTCCATCTGCATCTTTTACCTTTTCTTCTCTACTTGGTTCGCCTCCCCTTCCTCTTTTAATTTTTTTCCGAAAATCTTTTTATTACTTTCAAAATTTTCTGTCATACTCTTACCCCATTTCACATCTGCTCTCC
>NC_134786.1:35468290-35473290 GCF_046742065.1 Oratosquilla oratoria | reverse complement strand
CTCTGCCACATCATTGGAAAAAAATTCTTTATTTTCTCTTTATACCTTCTGTTTAGTGTTCCTCTTCCACGCTTCCCATCTTTTGACGTCCCCTCAATAACACATTCGCTCTATCTACTATCCTTTTTTTTTGGGGGGGGGGGCTATTTGACCTGTTCAGTTCTATTTTTGCTCTTTGTTTACCTTCAGAACATTTTCCATTCCAGTCTCCTTTTACCCAAATTGACTTCATCCTGCCTGTCAGCGTTGAACGCAATATTGATCTCTATTGATGTAGGTGTATTCAGTCTTGTCTCCATCGCTCTCTTCAATTTTTAGGTTTCAAATGCGTAATTCCTAGCAAGCAATATACACTACTTGTAAAATTTAGTGTTTCAAGTATATATAGAAAGGCTATTGCATTTTCTAGTCTACTGTAATATATTTTATACAATCTCTAGTATATTTTAGCATTTAGCCAAGATATTTATGCCACTGAATTCCTTTAAAATGTTTATCATTCATTATAAACGCTTTACTTTCAACTTTAGAGTTTAACATTGACTTGTTTTACTCTCACCGGTCTTTAAACATAATTTGATATTTCATTTCGTTGAGATATCTTTTGTATGTCTGTTGTTTTCTGAAGCGATGATATATTATGTCTTTTGTAAATCTCAGGTGATCATATTATTCCTCATTAATGTTCGAGCCTTCCTCTTCACAAAACAGTTCTCTTAAAACTACTTCCAGACAATGTTAAAGCTTGCTGCATTACTTCTGATTGTATGATCCATTATCTTCATAGAAGTATACACAGATCACAGTATAGTATATTTGTTGTATTGGGGCAAGTGAAAGCTAAAATAGGTTAAGTAGTTTACCCATTTTACCCTGGATTTGAGAATTGTAGGTATAAGAATAATCTAAATATAAATCATATACGATTTGGTAGTTTATGGAAGTACTTTCACAAAACCAGATGTACAGAATTGAAAATTTATATCAGCACAAAGGAGGATCTATAACTAAACAAACCACAGTCTGAGCAAATGTAAGTTCAAAGGGGCACTAGGGTTCTGAGTTAGTAGAGAGAGACGAATAAGATTAAGATTCCCCATGAAAATGGCCAAACTTTGATTAAGAAATGTTTTAGAAATCAAAATAAGGAAGTAAAAACAACTAATTAAAAAGGGGGTTATTTTTAAATAAGATTAAGATTCCCCATGGAACTGGCCAATCTTTGATTATGAGATGTTGTAGAAAACAAAATAAGGAAGTAAAAACAACTAATTAAAAAGGGGGAATTTTGGAGAGGAGAACAGGATTGAAGTCTATAACATAAATGAAAAACGAAATGTCAGATTCATGGCACCTAGAATTGTAAAAGCTCTACCTGAAGAAATACAAGTGAATGATGCTACAAAGGAGAGAAGTAACATGCAAAGAATGCAAAGAATGTGTACACGCAGCCCAAGTAAACTGGTTTAAAGGAACATAGAATATTGTTAAATATACAGTCATGAACAAAATATTTGACCCACCCAGAGTTTTTCATGATACAAAAGTAAAATTCTTTATCTGACAAATTCTTTTTTATTTATTCTAGAAAATTGCTTAACTGTAAGCTAAATACATTGATAAATACATCAAGTACTCGAAAAAAATATTGACGTCATGAGAACTGCAGTGCGGGTAAATTTTTGTGCTCATGACTGTACAAAAACACCAAGATTTCCCCCACTCTTTCTTCAGGAAGTAAATTTAGCTATAAAACAACGGAAGAACAGTTAACCATGAAGCTGTGACAGGATACCAGCAGGGCTTATTAAGAATGAAAGTGGTGCTCCCTTCAGAAAGAAATACAAATTCATATGTGATATATAGCAACAAAAAGAAATCTATGAGTAATGAAAAAATGAATATATTGTATTTATTCAGACAAAGGGGCCAATTTATAACTAAAATTGATGTATATGCCTCCTTCGTATTACATACAAGGGTACAAGAGTCTTAATATGCCCAAACTTAAGGCAACATCCATTGATCATTTTTAAATCTGCAAATGATCGATCAGTATTTTCATGAATTATATGTAAGAAATCAATGGAAATAATGTATCTATCCATAACATCTAGACTACAAAATTATGACAGCATCCATTAATCATCAACATGGAACACTTTAATAGAATTCATCGTACCTACCAAACTTCTAATGCTTATAAGAATATGATGTACAGGTTCGCCAAAGAAATATATAATTAAAATGTCTGTGAACAGAGTACTCCATGAGATGGAAACACTTTCTAGGACGCAAGAAATAGGTTAGAGGAGTCCTTCATTTAGCAGTGGATTCCAAATAGCTAATGATTAACTGATTTACCCAAGCACTGGCAACAATAGAAAAATAAAAACAGCTAAGTAAATTAATAAATAAGCTAGTAAACATAGGTACATAGCACACACACACACACACACACACACACACACACACACACACACACACACACACACACACACACACACACACACACACACAAACACACACACACACACACACACACACACACACACACACACACACACACACACACACACACACACACACACACACACACACACACACACACACACACACACACATATATATATATATATATATATATATATATATATATATAAGAGAGGGTAGAGTGCCAGAGGACTGGAGGAGTGCCTGTATAGTTCCGCTTTACAAATGAAAGGGGGACAAGTGTGAGTGTAGTAGTTACAGAGGGATCAGATTGTTGAGTGTAGTTGGGAAGGCTTATGGGAGGGTCTTGATTGAGAGGATTAGGAGAGGAACAGAGGGAGTAATTGACGAGGAAGAGTGTGATTTTAGGACAGGTAGGGGATGTGTAGATCAGATGTTTGTGGTAAGACAGATATGTGAGAAAGCTATAGGAAAAGGTAATGGTGTTTCGGGGTGCTTTTATGGATCGGGAAAAGGCATACGACAGGGTAGACAGGAAGGCACTGTGGGAGGTACTGCAGATATATAGGATAGGAGGAAAGCTGTTAAGAGCAGTCAAGAGTTTTAATGAGAGTAGTAGAGCTTTCGTTAGGATTAGAAATGGAGAGAGTGAATGGTTTGATGTAAAGGTGGAACTTCGTCAGGGGTGTGTTATGTCGCCCTGGCTATTCAATCTTTACATGGATGGGGTGGTGCAAGAGGTGAATGCAAGGGTAGTGGGTCAGGGGTTGGAGATGGTTAAAGAAAATGGAGAAAAGTTGAGGTGAGCCAGCTGTTGTTTGCTGACGACACTACGCTTGTAGCAGGATCAGAGGAGGGATTGAGGAAGTTAGTGACAGAGTTTGAGAAGGTGTGTGAGAGAAGTAAGCTGAAGATAAATGTGGGCAAAAGTAAAATTATGAGATGTACAAGGGGAGAGAGTGACAGTAGGCTGGAAGTGAGCATTAAGGGTGAGAAACTGGAGTAAGTGGATAGTTTCAGATACTTGGGTGCGAATGTGGCAGGAAAGGGAGGAGTGGGGGTGGAGGTAGAATGTAGATTGAGAGAAGCGAGTAAATGCCTTGGTGGATTAAAAAGTGAGATGAGAAAAAGACATCTGGGAATGGATGCTAAGAGGAGATTATATGAAGGAGTGATTGTGCCAACAGCGATGTACGGAGCAGAAACATGGAGCATGAGAGAGAAAGAGAGGAGTAGTTTGAATGTGTTTGAGATGAAATGTCTGAGAAGTATTATAGGGGTTACTAGGCTGGATAGAGTGAGAAATGAGGAAGTGAGGAGGAGAACAGGGGTGGTAAGGGAGCTGGGAGATAGGGTTGATGAAAGAGTATTAGGATGTTTTGGACACATGGAAAGAATGAGTGAAGAAAGATTAATAAAAGAAGTGTGGAAGGCGGAGGTAGAAGGAGTGAATATGAGGGGGCATCCTAGGATGAGATGGATGGATGGGATGAAAGGGGCAATACAAATGAGATGAATGTCTGTAGAGGAAGGACGGGAGAGGACAGAAGATAGGGGTGAATGGAGAAGGGTAGTGTATAGATGAGGCTGTGATGCATGAGGGTGAGTGGGTGGGGGATGGGGTTGGTGAGGAAGTATGTATGAGAAAAAAATTGACGCAGCCCGAAGGGATTTCTCCCCGTCTTCTCCTTTCCCGCATGAAGGGAGGGAGAGGGGGGGGGGCGCCGAATTTATGAAGCGGCCTTGCTGTGGATGTGCTGTGTCTTGTGACACTGCTTCTGACCCAGGCCAGTGGACAGGATGCAGGGATGACCCGTCATCCAGGAGGTGCCAAGATAGGAGGGAGGGAGGAGTGTGGAGGGGAGTGGAATATATGGGAAATGAAATGGATGGGAGTGATTTCTATGCCTCTTTCTTTTTGGCTATCCCCCCTGTAAGGGGGAAAAAGCCTTTGGTATATGTATATATATATATATATATATATATATATATAATATATATATATATATATACTTATATATATATATTCTTTTGAAAACGACAGCAACTTCATTAGAAATTAATTTCTTTCGTAAGCTTTTTAGCTTTCGGAAAGTAGATTTCTGTGGAAAAGAGAGGGGAAGAGACAAATTTCCTATTGACATTGGGAACTTATATCAACAGAAATAAATGCGGTGTACACAAAAATAAATGAAAATAAACAAAACACCGTAAAAAGAAAAACAAGACGTTTCGCAGATCGTTTTGCATTTTGAATTGGAATGAAGAGAAGCAAGTCCAAACGAATCACCCTTCACCTGCAACAAGGACCTAAAAAACACCTTTGGTTTCACCACAGACGCCATCTCGACAAGGAAATCATGATAAATAATACAGAAATCGTCGCAGAGGAGAAAGAACTCTAACGCCTGACCATCTTGGAGACTGTAATTATAAAAGATTTACAACCAGTTATCAATATACAAATTAATGATTTCTCTCTCCTCCCCACCATGAAACCTACACGTAGGAGACATTTGACCATGAAAATAGAGCCACCGGTTTGG
>NC_134786.1:35460790-35463290 GCF_046742065.1 Oratosquilla oratoria | reverse complement strand
GATTGTTTTAATTTTGATAGAATTTGTGGAGAAAAGTTACACGTATCAATATAACTCAATGGAAAATGTAACGCATGAAAAATGCAAAAGCAGTATTTTTCAATGTATCAATTCAAAATTATATTTTTTTCTCTTTTTGATTATAAGTCAATTTTGCAAAAATAACAAATCAAAAGTTGACCATTTTCTTTTTTGTTTATGACAGTATATGTAGAATAGCAATTCAAAGTTTAATTGTTCGTGAATAATCACTAACCTAACCATACCATACCTAAATTTAACCCTTAACCATAACCAGAATATTTTCTTAAATGAAATATAGCTTTAAGGGGACCCCCCGCCCCCAGATTTAAGAAATTTTTGAAAAAAATTGTTTTATTGCATAAGTACATAGTAGGGATCTTGCTCTAGATGCTGGTAAAGTGTTTTTATCGTACCGCCATTTTTAAAGGGTTTAAAGGGACTAACCTCCCTCCCCCCGGCAGCCACATGCTGCGCACGACCATTGTTTACATACGTTTTGACCATATTTTTCTCTATTTTTTTTTTTTTTTTTTTTTTTGCGTTTGATGCACTCATTAAGTTTTCTCTTATGTCCGGCATGCACGTGAGAATGTGATGTGAGGAAGTTCAGCCTGCACGACTGGCAGTGGCCTGAGCCTTACAAAGTAAATGACATGTACACGTTAGCTTGCCGCGTTCACTAATTTGCCGTGTGAAATTCGCATATATTTTTCAGTGAAGAGATATTTGAAGATATTAGCCATGCCTAAGCTATCCAAACAAAAGGCACACTTACAGAAGATAAGAACATCTACATTAGCAACTCAAGGGAAGAAAGAAAGAACCCCAGCATCAACTCCGCCACCACCACTAGTACTCCCTCCAGCAGTTCTCTCCCTGCCATCTACATCCACATCCTCAGCACCTGATCCTCTGTCCTCTACTCCTATATCAGACACGTTGTCTCTACGCAAACAACTGTTTGCTAACAAGTGGCTACAAGGATGCCTCCTTGTTGCAACACCTTGGGTTTAGAGTCTCAAACCTCACAGTGATGTCCCTGATGCAGCAAGAGCCTGTTCCAACACCAGAAAGGAAACCCAAGAAAAGAAAGAGAGCTGAATCCCAGTAATCAGACTACCTTGCTGGGTCATTCTAGACCAAGAACTCAAACTTTGCGACAAAGAGTGAGGTGGTGGCTTATGAGACCCTCACTTTGAATGAATAATATCCTACACTGTAGGAGGGTACAAAGTGCCTGAGTTATTTGAAAGATGCAAAATTATCATGAAAATACAATGGAACCTGTTTTCAATGGGTCTTAGGAGGTCCAATGTAAAATTTAGTCAAACTAAGGAAAAAAAAAAACTTAAACACTCGTTTCTGAAAAACGTAAGTTTTTGATACACAAAGTCTATCTCCTCCCTCAATTTTCAATTTTTTTTTCCATATAATGTCTCTATTAATAGCTAGATAAATGACAAAAAATGAAATGAGTTTTTTTGCATATGTTAAATAGAATTTTTTTAATAACGTGTCAAAGTCAAAATTTTGCGTTTTTTTTCGATAATCTTTTTATATTTTTTTCCCTTAGCGTTAAACAAAGATATTAAAAAAACTTTCTATTTCGTTTTTTTGTATATGTAGAAGATTCTTTTGTTGTAAAATGGAAGACATCGAATAAAAATTGTAAGAGGAGATAGGATTTGAAAGAAGCCCAAAAATATGGTATTTTTTACGTTTTTTATTAAAAAATAAGAAACTACTGGTCAGATCTGAATAAAACTCAAGCTGTGAAGGTTTCCTTAGACCTAGATATCACACAGAAAAAATCAGCAAGATCCATCGGAAAACTTTTTTTGGGGCGGGGGGTCCCCTTAAACACTCCCCCTCCCAGATGTGTGCCCCTCTACCCGAAGGTTGGGAAACCCTAGTTTGAAAATACATGCATACACAAACATAAATATCATGTGCACATTCTTTTGCGTGCGTGTGTGAGTGTGTGTGTGGATTGACAATAAATGTCTACAGGTAAAAGGTGAAGAAATGTATCTACTTTATTCATCTTCAAAATATATATGGTTATAGGGGTTTATTTTGAAAAAAAAACATAGGAAGAGTTTGCAATTAATAAATTTCCGCCGCACTAAAATTAAATGAAAATAAGCAATATTTCAACATTTGGTAAAATTATACAATCATTTTACATCTGAATTATTTTTTCTTACAAAAGCTATCATGGTTTGTGGCAACATTAATTTCACAAATATAAGTAATATTCATGAACATATACAACGGTTTGTTTAATGATATTGATTCTTTTGTTAAACAAAATAATAACTTAAGGGGGGACTACAGTAGTGGCGTGTTCCCTCACCATAAACCACCTAACTTTAACCCTTAACCCTAACCAGAATATATATTTCTAAATTAGATATAGCTATAGATAATCCCCCTCCCAGGTTCGCGCCCCCCCCTCCCGAAGTTGGGAAACCCT
>NC_134786.1:35450790-35453290 GCF_046742065.1 Oratosquilla oratoria | reverse complement strand
CCTGAACATTGTGTGAATCAGGTTCCAAACGTTGTCGTGGTGGCCATTCTTGTCTGACAAAATGTTGATCATCAGCCCGACTATCCCACAAACACAAAAAGCATGGATACTTTGTGTACCCACCCTGTAGTCCCAAAACCAATCCAACTACCTTAAGATCTCCACAGATCAACCAACCATGGTCATTGTAGTTCAGAGCAGACAGTAGATGATCCATGTTGTCATGAGTTTCTTTCATTTGCACCGAATGACCGATTGGAATTGAAGAGTATTTATTTCCGTTGTGAAGGAGGACTGCCTTGAGACTTCTGCTGGAAGAGTCGATGAACAGTCTCCATTCAGTAGCAACATAGTCCAGCCCCATTGATTGAATCAAACCAGCAATGTTGTTGCAGTAAACTAATGACGAGTCCTTCTGGGTTGTGAAGAACTGTCTAAATTCTCTTTCACGCTCTCGGTACCAAAAGAATGTTGTCTCAGGTGCTAGCAAATTTTTCTCAGGAAGACGAGAACCCAGCAGCTGTGCTGATTCCTTTGATAGGTTTAGATCCCGTGTCAGGTCATTGAGATCTGCTTGTGTTAGAGGCACTGGCCGGTCATTCTCCTCTGGCATGTATTCTCCACCCTCTGCCCTGTCTAGTGCGTTATCAGATTCCGATTCAGAGCTAGATTCCATTGCAACATCTGGCTCGGGAACGGGCAGGCCTGGACCATGAGGGACTGGTCGTATGGCAGACGGAACATTAGGATACTGAATACAATGCTTGTTCTTACGGTTGACTCCTTTAAGATTAGTCATGCAGAAATAGCAGTCTGACACCTGATCTTTACCCTCTCTCCAAACCATTGGAACAGCGAATGGCATACTCTTCCTTTTTTTATTTCTCCAATCACGCAAGTTCTCGACACATGTTTTGCAGCTAACATGGGGTGCAAATGGCTTGTCCTGGTCCCCAAGCTTAACTCCAAAGTAAGCATGATATGCCTTCTTCACAAAATCAGTTATATTTGCTAGTCGACGAGGAAGAATCACATTACCACATATGTAGCAGAACCTATCAGGATGATTTGTGCATTTGCGTTCCATTTTCTGTCAATCTAAGATACGTGTCCAAAATAGAAACACAAGAAGCACAGCTTCTTGTAAAAAGCACAGATTCTTATAAAATCAGTCACATTGATTGGAGATCACACTTTTCTAAACCATTTTCAGTTTCAGTGTTGTCAATGCAGTTTGTCAATGTAGTCAATGCAGTTTCAGTTTCAGTTTCCTGAAAGTAAACAAAAATATCATTAGGTTTCAGTATCAGTTTCGGGGTGCTACAGTATAATTTTTATGCAAAAAAAAAAAAAAATAAGAATAGGCTATACCTGCAGCCTCGTTTTCCTTATACTTAGTACTATACAAGGCCCAAAAGTCGCACTTCTCATATCTCAAAAACTAGACCTGATCCAAGGAAATGGATGGCATTTTTGGATTCAGCGCACCAAAAAACCTATATATCACTTGAAAAACCTTCGACCTTTGAAAAAAAAAAAAATTAAACGCAGGCCAGTGTAATTGATAAAATATTAACATATAATAAATAAATAAATGAAAAAGGAAATAAATTAATAGGAATAAGTAAAAGATAAAACAATTAAATAAGTAGACAAATATATTAATAAAAGATAATAAATAAAAAGTAAACCAATAGATAAGTAATTAAATAGATGAATAGCTAAATAAACAGATAGAGGATAATAAACAAATAAATACATAAATAAAAAATAGATGAATAGATCAAATTATGATAAGTTTATAAATGAATTAATATATAATAAAAATATATGAATAAATAAATGAATAAATAGATAAATAAATAAGAAGAAGTAGACAAACAAATAATTAGATAAGAAGATGAATAAACAAAACAATAAAGTAATTGATAAGTATATAAAAATATAAACAGATTAGTAAATAAATGAATAGATAAATAAATAAATAAACTAATAAATAAATAGATAGATTAATATATATATATATATGTATTTATATATATATATATATATATATATATATATATATATATATACATATATATATATATATCACTTTGACAAAATGTTGTGGCACATATGTAATTAATAATCACGAAGAACCCACAGTCGGAATAAAAAGGAAACTTTAGAAGAATGTGTAATTTCATATATCGGCTAATAGCTATAGCCCTCTTCAGAAAACTATTTTCCTGTAGAGGGCTATAGCTATTAGCCGAAATATAGAAATTACACATTCTTCTAAAGTTTCCTTTTTATTCCGACTGTGGGTTCTTCGTGATTATATATGTATATATATATATATATATATACATATATATATATATATATATATATATATATATACATATATGCAAAACAAATCACTAAGCAGACGTGACAACACTACTTGCAGAAACCACTTGGAAAATAAAAGAAATGAATACCGAACGTTTTCGTCTATTCAAGATATCATCAGGGT
>NC_134786.1:35425790-35433290 GCF_046742065.1 Oratosquilla oratoria | reverse complement strand
GCATGTGAGAGAGGGTACTACGCGTTCGTTATCTAAGACGAAGGCACAAGCTGCTTTGGCAATACGGTCCACCGTGTCGTTGCCAGCAAGGTCGACATGTGAGGGCACCCATATGAGAGATACGGCCATAGATGTTTCATGAACAACGGCGAGTTGGGTCAGTATGGCCTGTACAACACGATAGTAGTTGGGTCTGGGTGAGGAGAGGGCGTGTAGAGCTGGTTGGGAGTCACAAACGATCACACCATTTACGTTACAGTCTACAAGGTATGGTACTGCGTCGAGGATTCCGTGTAGCTCACAAAACGTGGAGCTTGATGTGACAGGTAACCTGCGGCCAATCCATCCAGCTTCCACAGGTGGCTGTAAGGTGGGTGAGTACATGGCACACGCTGCTCTTCCATCAGCCTGTACTGAGCCATCCACGTAGATGACATGCGCTGCGGGGATCTTTGAGGATACGCTGTCGATGGTCTCTAGTGCTAGTTGCTTTTGAAGTGCAGGAAGGTCATCTTTGGAGGTTGGTGTGAAGGTGACGTTAGGGAGGGAGATTCGCCACGGGGGCAAGTCGGGTTCAACCGTTTCTTCAGGGACGTGGATGTCAAGGTTTCTGAGTGTGTTGCACACTGTAGTGACGAGGTTGCGGCCTCCTGGTCGAAGTGGGAGGCGGGGTGCACTGTCAGGTTCGAGCGACGCTCTGATGGTAGCAGTAAAGTTTGGGGACAGATAGGGCGATCGGAGGCATTTTACAGAGAGAATGGCCATGTTAGCATATATTCTCTCTACAAGCGAGGGTAGACCAAGTTCACTTTGCATGTTAACGATGCGAGTCGAAGGAGGGCAACCTAAGATAAATCTCATTACTCTATTTTGGAATTTTTCGAGAGGTTCCAAAGCTCTCCTGGGAAGTTGACAAAGGGCAGGTGATAAGTAGTCAACGAGTGATCGAAGAAATGTGGTGTATAGAGTTCTGACCATTGGTAATGAAGCGCCGGTGGAATTTGTGGCAAGCCACTTGATAGGGTTAAAACGGGCCTGCAGACGATCAAGGAGATCATTAACAAGGGGATGGATACGTTGTCGAGTCGGTATGGCTGGAGTGATCCGGGCTGGTACTCCAAGGTATGTGTACTGTGTGCAATGAGGGATAACATCACCTCCCATGTTGAACGTCGGTAGTGCTTGGAGAGTACGAGATGAAAATATTCTGCTCTTCTCAGGGGAAATGATGAGACCACAAGCGGTAGTTGACGTGTAGAAGCCATTTAGGACGAATTGGAGGTCAGCGGGCGAGTTGGAATGGATGCAGATGTCGTCCGCGTAGCAGAGAAGGGTTGTACCGGGAACGTTAGGAAGAAGTGAGAGTAAGCGGTGCATCAAGACGTTAAAAAGAAATGGACTTAGTACGCCACCTTGCGGGGTACCGAGTTTGAACTGCTCGTAGGAACTGCACACACCTCGAAAGAGAACACGTGACTTCCTGTTACTCAGATAACCTCGAATCCATCGAAGGAGGTTTCCTTGCACTCCGAAGGTAACCAGCTGGTCAAGAATTATTTCATGGTTGGCTACATCGAAAGCACTTTTGAGGTCCAGGAAGGCAACTACGCTGGTGGGAGAGAGGCGGGTGTAGAGCTCAGTAAGGCAGTGGTGCGTACTTCGACGTGGGAGGAAACCATACAGCTGCGGGGAGAGTTGACCTTGTAGACGATTCATGAGCCGGGCAAGGATGATACGTTCAAGCATCTTGCTGAAGCATGAAGTTAGGGAAATGGGCCTGAATTTATCAGTACCTGGTTTCGGTATCGGAACAATCGTGCTTAAAGTCCAGGCTGCAGGTATATGTCCACGAAGGAGGCAGAGGTTGAAGAGGCGAAGGAGGGGGTTGCCAGGAACTTCCAGTAGGAGTCGGAGCACTTGGTATGTAATGCCGTCATCCCCGGGGGCAGAAGTTTTTGTATTAGCTATGGCTAGTCGTAATTCATTCTCCGTAATCGGGACGTCGTCTTCTTCATCTGGGTGGAGAAGAGCAGCCATTAGGTGGAGATTACGGGTGTTGCGACGAGTGGAGAGTGCCTCTTGGATATGCGTAGGAAGATTGTAAGTCTGTGACTGTGACGACCATAAAGTAATGAGGTCCTGGGCGTAGGCGGCTGGACTGTGATGGAGGGCGCTGGGAGGTTGCTTCTTAACGACCCTTTTTACAAGGCGCCACATGGTCGCGATACTAGTCTGGTGATTTATGGAATCAGTGTATTTCTGCCAAGACTCTTTGTAGGCACAGTTCTGGAGGGCGACCAAATTATCCCGTGCTATTTGGTACTGATGTAAAGAATCAGGTGTGGGTTGCGTCTGAAAAGTATGACCAGTAGTCTGTGTAGCTCTCTCCGCTTGGATAATACGGTGGTCCAACGTCCATGAGTGAGGTACAGGGCGGCGTGGTAGGTGAGCTTTGGTTACATAGCGGCTGTAGAAGTCGTGTGTGGTATTCACTAAGGACGTGTATAGTGCGTCGGGGGATAGGAAGTCAAATGTGGGAAGGAGACTAGAGATGTACGAAATATACGTAGGGCAATATTTAGGAGGAATGGATATACGGGTCCGGTGATGAGGAGTTGGAATCCGAGATGGTATGGAGTAGTATAAACTAAGAGCAATATGGTCGGAGAAGAGAGAAGGAATTGATTGACAGGCGACACGGGATGGCACGAGGCCAGACGTGATGATGTGGTCAACTGTGCCTCCACGTGCATGTGTGGCTCCACCAGTTTCCCATCGTGAGAGTCGGTACCGATGTATGTAATTGAGTAGAGGGATTCCACTACGGTTGGGGGCAGGGGAGGCATCACCAAGAGCAGGATGTCGAGCGTTGAAATCCCCCATATAAATCACTCCACGATTTGTAGGTACTGGGAGGGCAACAAGATTAATAACACCAGGGGCAGAGTATACGTTGCAAAGTCGAAGTTTACCATTGCCCACAGTGACTTCAATTAACTGAAAGGTCATAGTAGTATCCCTGGAGCATCGAAGGAGCTTGTGTGGCATGGATGCGTGGACGTAAGAAATGAGGCCATTCCTGGCTGGATGTATGTATGAGACATAGCCAGACAGCGTAGGTGCTGTGTCGCATGGCTGAGCACCACCGGGAAAGGCTTCTTGAATAAATATTATCTGGGGGTGATGGCGATGGACATATGTCTTCAGTGCAGTGAGTTTCGTGTTATGGCGTATTCCGAAAGCATTCCAGGAGATGACGTGAAGCGATACGAGATCAGAGAATCTTATTACTATGTGCTTTGCGAGAGCCGGAAGAGGTTGGTGTTTGAATGTGGGCGCTGCCAGGCGGAGCATGGGTAGAGGAGTTCAAAGGCGACGAGAGCTTTTCTAGATGGGAGGCAACTGTATCAAGTCGCTCTGTAAGGGCTGTGACAGAGGTGATAACAACTTTGTGAGATTCAACTAGACTGGCAAGTGTGGTTGCTGTGGTAGCCTGTTGGTTAACTAAACTTTCGATACGGGCATCTATGGCATCGAATCGCTTCGTGAGGGCTGAACAGCGGGATTCGAGAGATGCAACAGCTTGGCGAAGAGCTTGTACTTCAGCAGAGTCCGTGGTGCTGGGCGTCGTGAGAGAGGTGGCTGGAAGTGGTGGTAGTGATGATAGTGGTGGTCCAAGTCTTTGGGAAGTGGCCGTGAGTGTTCGCTTAGTACAGCCATGCCAAACGTTGACCCCTGGTTTATGGCATCGGGGGCACTTCCATCGGGATGTGTCTGGTGGTGGGGATATGGAAAGTTTTGAGGTAGATGCGGAGTCGTCGGGCGTGGTGGGTGGTGTGGGTGGGCGGTGAGGGCAGGAACGAGTGTCATGATTCTCCGCGCACCAGGCACACTTTGCGGGAGCGGAACAGTATCTTGAGATATGTTTGAAGCCCCAGCATTTATAGCACCATGGAATTTCATCTTTCATTTTGCGAAGCTCACAGGGAGGGAGGAAAGGTAGGAAGGGGAACTCTAAGGTAGGCGGCGGTGGTTCAAGTAGGCTCCACGTGATGACTAGTCGGTTGATTGGCGTCCCATTTTGGACGAATCTGCGAGCTGTATGTATCCCTGGATATTCCTTGGCATGAGAGGCATCGATGCTGACAGGGTATCGAGTGAGGAGGTACGTAGGGAATTTACGTGGTCTTTCCGTGGAGTCCTGGATGACTAGGCGTAAAGATAATATTTCCCCACTCGTGATACTTGTAATGATGTCTTGTCGTTGTCTTGAAAGATAGACGAAACGAGATGTAATAGCTGACATCTTCACCTCAGCCAGCTCACGATCGAGACGGAAAGACTTGGCAACGTTGGAGAGCCACCGAAGTTTCACGTCACAGCTTGAGTTGTCAGGGAAAGTTAATTTGACATATTTCTCTCTGGGAGCAAAGGCAGGAGCCTGTGACGGCGAAGTATAGGACGAGATTGGGGGGGTAGGGGTGGGAGATGGTGTGATATCATAAGCTTGTGGCTCTGTCATTGGATTCTTCTTCGATGATTTAGCAGCAGGAGAAGGTGGTGGGCTGCTATTATTGGAGACTTCATTTAGAGTGCGTTTAGCGGGGGTAAATGGTTGTGGTGCAGAGTTGCCAGATGCAGGAGAATTTCCTTGAGCGTGATGGTTGTAAGTCGTAAGTGGGGGCCATATGTTAATTGGATTTTCATCGTCACTCATAGCGAGATCGGCTTCAACGATGGCAATAGCCTGTGGCCCTGAGTAGTCCATGATTACCACACGTTAAGATTATTCACAGGAGTTCAGGATTTATGAGGCAGTATGCGGGGAGAGCGATTCATCCATGTCGTCACAAACCTCTTACTGCGCATGCGCAGACTTGGCCGCCCCTGACCAGGAAGGTCGGAGGGATAATGTTTTCACAGTTATAGACTAAGTTAGTTAATGTTCACACACCGTGATGACAAAAAATGGTAGAGGTGGTCTTATAATATCTCACAGCACACAACGAAGGGTTGGAACACAATAACACTGCCGGAATTCTAACAAAGAGCACGGAGCTCAAAACTGTAGGACCGGTCACACGCCATATTTGTTTTCCAATCCTTCTGGTAGGTGAAGCTTCTGGTAGTCGGAAGCACGTAAGATTTTTGATGGTGTTTCGAACTGAGAAAATAATAGAGAGTGTCAAGTCGCTCGTACTCCAGCAGCAGTCTAGAGGTGTCCAAAACAATTTGGGAAAACACGAAGGCTGAACACTTGGCGTAGAGACAGGCAACAGTTGTGGTCCAAAAGATTTGTTTAGCGGAGTTGTTGTAATTGACGAATGTAGAATAATCCCTACGTAGATTCAGATGGGCCCTGGGTGTCTGCTTATTTTATTGTCTACTTTGTTCTTTTCGAGTTCTGGATCTCTCTTTTTTTCAGGTCTCTGCCTCTGCATCGCCCTTTTATACCACCGGGAATGGGGGTTTACATTTTTAGTACCTCAAAGCGTACATAAAGCGGTAGTTTAGAAATATTCAGTCAATGGGAAAGCAGAGTGAGCTTTACCGCCAAGTTATGATACGTTTCTCAGCTTTGCGCTATTTGATAATACATACTAGAGCGCGCTCCAACAGACGGGTATTGCACAATGTTTGACATTTAAAAAAATGCATATATATACATTTTGAAATACAATACAAATTTATAACATATTCACGCAAGGCGTGACTTAAAATTACAAGCAGTACATTTTATTCACATACGGGCGTGAAACGGCACAACCATAGGATTCTATTTATGTTAAGGATGTAACAAATTGATTAATTATTTAATTTATTATCTAATTAACCAAGTTATTTATTCAAACATTTACTTATTTGTTTGTTAACTTATCATTTGATTGATTAATATATATATATATATATATATATATACTTATTCAGTTATTTATTTATTTGTATACATACAAGCCGTGGTCTTTGCCGGGGGCTTCGCTGAGCAAACAGCGGCCTACGGCCGCAGCTTTCCGCGCTCTAATCCCTCGTTTTCCCCTTCGGCCTCGGCCTCGGGGTGGAACCCCAACACGGGATCCCCAGCACGAAGAAGAATGCAAAGAAGAACGCGAAGAAGAACGCGATGAAGAAGAACGCGAAGAAGAACGCGAAGAAGAACGCGAAGAAGAACACGAAGTAGAATGCGAAGAAGAACGCGAAGAAGAATGCGAAAAAGAACGCGAGGAAGAAGAACGCGAGGAAGAAGAACCCGAGGAAGAAGAACGCGAAGAAGAACGCGAAGAAGAACGCGAAGAAGAACGCGAAGAAGAACGCGAAGAAGAACGCGAAGAAGAATGCGAAGAAGAACGCGAAGAAAAACGCGAAGAAGAACGCGAGGAAGAAGAAGAAGAAGAAGAAGAAGAAGAAGAAGAAGAAGAAGAAGAAGAAGAAAAAGAAGAAGAAGAAGAAGAAGAATACCACCTGACCCCGACTTACCCAAGCGCTTTTTCAAGAATATTTTTAGGACAAAGTGTCACCGTAATACCACCTGTCCCCGACTTCCACAGCATTTTTTAGAAGAATATTTTTTTATTTAGACTTAGATTAATTTATCTATTCATTTATTCATTTATTTATTTATTTGTTTATTTATTGATTTGTTTATTGTTTTACCTATTCACTTAAAACTTTTTTTTGTATTAATTTATATATATATTTATTTGTTTATTAATTTATTAATCTATTTCTATATTTCCTTATCTATTTATTTATCTATCTATTTATTCATTTTATCTATTTATTTATGTATTTACTTATTTTGTATATATCTACTTATTTATTCATTTACTTGTTTATCTGTTCATCTATTTATTCATCTGTCCACTTATTTATTTATCTACATATCTTACTGTATTTATTTATCTATTTTATTTTGTTAACTTTTTTAATCTTCCTGGCTATGTAAAGCCATGACAAATGGAATATAAGCTCTATCATGCTCATTATACTGTACATAACTTGAAAAGCTCTGAATTCTACAGTATAGCTAAAATGAGTAATGACTTTACATCTAATATTAGAAGATGAACAATAGAATCACATGATATATCAAAACACTTGTTTTTATCTTTTGAATATCTTCTCAAATAATCTCTAAGGTTTAGGATCTTCAGTGGACTTACTCGATCTTGACGTTGTATAGAATAATAGGTATCCTGCCATAATCATCGTTTATGGTAGTTTCCATCACTTCCTAACTATTCCTTCGCTCAAACTGTGCTCATAACCTTCCACTTTCATCCTCATCACCAACATAACTCACGCTAACACAAGCACATCCTCCTGGGTCCATCCACCATCCGTCACTGTCTCATCTACTACCCTGTCCTTCTTTCACCTCAGTCTCACCATACAGCCTACGCTTATACATATTACTCACTGGTTATTTACCTAATTATAGTCAACAAATTAAGTCAAATTCTACTTTCTAATGATACACACCTTTCGCCAGGGCTGGCGAAA
>NC_134786.1:35408290-35420790 GCF_046742065.1 Oratosquilla oratoria | reverse complement strand
CAAAATATATGTATTTTTTTGTTTTCCAACAATTATCGTCATTCCTGTATGCTTTTCTTCATTTCCCAAACTTTCGCTTTAACTTGCTCAGTTTCTTTTTTTTCCACGGCACATTTTTATGCGTTTTCTAATTGCCTTACTTCCATGCCAGCAGCCCACTAGATTTTTATTCCTTTTAATATGCTTCCTCGATTTCTTATTCTTCTTTGTGGTAACCTTCTGAGAAAAATAATAATGATAAAAAAAAAGAGTAATAATGTATTTAGACTAGAGGAAGTAGTATGTCCCTGTTTATGTTTTTATATATAAATTTTTATCTAGTAGTTCTCCTTGAGGGGCGTTTTTTAATATTTTCATTCGTCTGCATTTAACCCTGTTAGTGCGAGGTCCTCCCGTGAATTAATTTTCTTTTTTTTTTGGCGTTAGTCAGAACAAAGTGCGTGAAGTATGTTACGGTAGCGAAATGCTTAAAAGGTCTTTTCAATCTCTTCAATTTCAATCTCCTTTTTCATTCCCTCCATCAACCTCATTTTAGTTTGCATACATCTTCCACCTCTTTATTTCTGTAGCTTCCTTCCTCTAACCTTCCCTCGTTAACTCTCTTCCTCCTTTCCAATTATTCATATTTCATTAGGCTTATATATCATTTTTCTATTCTTCTTTTCCTTGTCATTATAACCTTACCCTCACCACATTCCTTATTCACATATCCTCTCCTTTCCCCTAACCCAATTCTTTTCTCCCTCCACTTATCTCCATGGTTTTACCTCTAACACTTGTACAGCACTTTCCTCTTCCTTCTCCGGACTTTTGCTTTATTGTCCTAAAAGGGACGACCCTCAGCTAATATAATGACCATGTTTCTTCGTTTGCTGAAGAGAAATGTACAGTAGACCCAAAGAGCGTACACCACAACAAGCATCGTGCCTCAAGGTACTCCCATAAATCCATTAACCTTATATATCCTACAGAATAGCTTGTCTCACAGAACTGCATAGAGTAAGATTTAACATCAATACTTCTTCGTCACAAGCGCACGTTTAGTAGGTCTATGTTTGTCTAAAATGTAAGAATCAATGAAGGTCTTCTTAAAAATAATTAATCTAAATTTTTTTGCCATTGATATGATGTATTTGATGTTGCGTAGAATATATTCTTAATAAGAGGAATCAAACTGAATGAACAATAAAAGTATATATGCATGATGAAATCCTTAGTATACATTAACATGTTTACGAGTATGCATGCACAAGGGTCCACGACTGTACTATATGGTCAAACATATCACTACATATTTTGCTTATGAGAACACTTCAAACCACAAGCTGACGCGTACTGTTCTGCAATCTAATATTTCTAATTTCTGTGCTATGATCATATATGTAAAAATCTTGTTCCCACAAAAGCCAGATTATTTCATAAAGCACGTAAGAAAACCTTGTACTGATGTGAATGTATCTCAGCCTGCTATGATTTTTGTATCTAACTCTTATATTTGATTGCATTGGTCTTAAAATTGTCACTGTGCTCTTAATTTCTTTTATTTCATTTGTTGTCCTTGTTTTTCAACAGTTCCCAAACTTTTCGTGAAGTTATGATGCACTTTGATTTTCCAATTTGTATTTCAGTTTGTCGAGTCTTTTTTTTGTTATTTACTTCTTTATTTCTTTGACACATTTTCTTTCTTGACTGAGAAAAGAAAAATTTGCAGTTATTTTGTTTAATTTTTTTTACGAGATCACTGTCATGGTTTGTCTGAACGCTTTAAATAATTTAAATTTATGCAGACCCAGTATTGAATCCCACGATATACATTCGAATCGCTCTATAAAATCACCACCCCGCTCCCTCGCAATGGGAATTGAGAAACATCTGGTAGGGCAAAGTCTTATTACTTACGGTAACCCTCTATTTATTTTTATTTATTTATTTATTTATTTATTCATTTATCTATTTATTTATTTATTTATTTATTTATTTATTTATTTATTTATTTATTTATTTATTTATTTATTTATCTATTTATATATTTATCTATTTATCTATTTATTAATTAATTAATTTATATATTTATTTATCTATTTATTTATTTGTTTGTTTATTTATTTATTTATTTATTTATCTATCTATTTATTCATTTATTTATTCATTTATTTATTTATTTATTTATTTATTTATTTATTTATTTATCTATCTATCTATCTATCTATCTATCTATTTATTTATTTATTTATTTATTTATTTATTTATTTATTTATTTATTTATTTATTTATTTATTTATTTATTTATTTATTTATTTATTTATTTATTCATTTATACATCTATTCATTTATTTAGGCCGTCGTTGGGTCGCCTCCCGCCTGGCCAGGGCTAGTGAAAAACCAACGCAGCAATCCAGCGGTGGGTCTCCGAAGTCAATGAACTCAAGACGGTATCCACTATGATACCACGACTTTTAATATCATTAGAAACTATTTTCCTACATTAATATGGAGGTTCCTAAAGCTTATGCAACGTTTTCTACCTCCTTTTTTAAACAAGAAAGCTTTACGGTATGCCCAGAACCTGAATTCTATAGTGAAAGCATACACTTCTTGGTCTTTTACAAAAGCTCAACTCTTATTGCACTGGATATAATGGAAGGCATATTTTTAATGCAAAATTATAATAATTTTAAGCCTTAACAATCAGAACTCACAATTTTTTTCTTCAATTATTTAGTCCTTCTTAAAGACTTGGTTGTACAGTAGATTCACCTGTGTCAGAGTATTAGACACCCATTACACTTAGCCTGGACAAGCATTTTTTCCTTTATCTCGATCAATATAGGCTTTGCCAGCACCATCTTCACATAGATGACATTTCTTTGGGTTTTATGTCCTTTCGTATTTCCATGGGTAAGTATTTACGTGACTTCTAGTATACACACCTCCCTAAAAGTGTGAGAGAAGACCACTATCCCCATTATAATCACAGCATCAATACTATCACAGTCAATTTTCTTCCTTCCACTCCCAATGTAATAACTATTGGCAGGCACTACAGCTTATCTCCAAGGCTGCTCTTACCTGTACCATATTCAACTTTATGAGCATAATGAACTGTGTCAAGAGAACATAGGATTGCAGTATATACAACCATGACTAACATCACCAAAAACTTCACACCTAAAATTAATCTCATGATAGCAGCTATCCTTACATTCTGGCTGCCGGTTATTAACTGCATATTTCTTCCATTGAACATTTTAGCGACTTCAATAACATCCTTGCGGACCAGATAATTTATCATTCTTTTATGATTAGAAACTAGTCTCCACTTATAAAAGAATATTGATCACTTTAGATGTTTCCTATACCTCAGTTATAAACAAATGCAAGTATCAAAAGTTAGACATTCGTGTTTACATTTTTCTATATAGTCATATACAAATCTGAGTCCACCCAGGCTAGGGCTTACATATGGATGAAGTGGGTTCATTGCTGGGAGAGTGATGAAGTGCAATCTTCGCATATATTAAGGGAATGTGTGTGATGGGAGTGAAAGGGGAAATATCCTTATCCCACGTCTGTTCACGTCACTTTGATGGTAATGGATAATTTGAATAAAAATTTAGTTTTAGTAATATAATAGTTTAAGTTTTCGACTGCTGCACGGTGAAGATTGCCTTTTGTTTTTTAATGGATAAGCACACAGCATATGTACTACTCTGTATAAATGTATAGTAAATCACATCTAGAAACTATATTTTTGTTTTCTCCCATTAATCGAGGATACTATTTTTTATATAATAGGTTGGAAAGAAAGTAATGTCGTTTTTTTTCAAATAATTACTTTAGAATCCTCCTAAGAACCAATGAATTGTTAATTTTCATTAAATGTGTGTTCTAATGTGCTTTTGATTATTTCAGAATAATTATTATTAAATCTAAATAAATCTAATTGTTTCAACCCACAGGAAATGGATGTTAACAAAATTAGTAATCAATTAGATGTGATATTGGTAAAAAAAAAAAAAAAATGACATTACTCTGCCCCGACATCCATCGTCTGCAAAACATTTGTCGCCAGCGCCATCTTCGTAGTGTGGTGTATTGTTGACCGTGGCGGACTCAATACAAACGGAATATTTCTCGAAGAGTGATAATGAAAATTCTTCTAATTCAAGCGAAAATAAAATTCAGATTCAGATCTCCCAGGGGATAAACTTAAGCATCAGGAGATTATGCCTGGATCCCAAGGATATACGTTTAAACCTACATACAGTGACATTAGTGATGGGAATTACTCAGGTTTAGACTCTGAAAATGATGAAGACGACGACCAAAACAAATTGACGCATAGGATGCACTCATCTTCGTGGTTCATACCTTTTATTATCTTTAATGTCCAGTGCTCTTTATTCAGTCTGGTAGAACTTCATGATTCAGCAAAAATGGATAATGGTGATCCTGGTAACCGCGTTTGTTTATTCTTCTCATAGTGATACATACTGTATATCATGTAGGCCTAGACTACATGTACATCAGTATGCCTAGGCAATATACATGTGTATAGCCATGGACATGATGAAGCTATGTTATCAGGATTGGGTCCAAGTACTTGTGCTTATACCTGTTCGTAGACTAAGTTCAGATTTTCATGTACTTGTACTTAGAGTTTAATATTCAATGGTACTTTTAGGCCTACTTTTAATTGTACTTAACCCTAAAGTACTTGAAAAATACAATGTACATTCAAATGCAAATACATATATTTTATTAAATCAAAAGTTACATATTGTATATGGATTATAGCAAACTTTGTGATGATAATTTTGAGTAACGGCACTTATCTGTTATTTTTAGTTATAAAACTACCGGGTATATTATCAGTACATTTTTATTACTGATATGAGAAATATATTCAATATATTCATAAAGTATATGTTTTTGTTTTGCAGTTCTATGTGCTAAAATGAAGGTAAAATTTCCATTCACTTTTCTATATCGAATCCCATTTTTCAACTTTCTACTCATTAATGCGTATAAACGAAAGGTACCAACTTTCGTGTTTTACGAATCTATGACAGGATTTTTTGCCACATGAAGTACTTGTATACAATGGCAATTGCAATTACAATTAAGATTACAAAAGTTAGTGAAAGAGTTACAGCGCAGTTCTGCATGTGTTAAGTACTGTAAATGCATAAAAGAAGTGTATGTTTTTCTATTCACGGCATTACGACATCAGCATGGCGACCATCATTCCCAACTTTTGTAGCAGACGACTTTTTAGAGGTGAAATAAAAATGCGTCTAAAAGCGCAAGAAAACTCCAGGACGATGGAAAAACAACTTCAATCTACTTATTGAGATATAATCTTAAAGTCAATTAGGAAATTTTGGGTTTGAAAATGGCGAAGTATCTATCCTTTAATACAATGACGTACTTTGAAAGGTTTATTTTAGTTAAAGTAAGAGGGTTGCATTTAAATGTAGATGGCGTTGCATGCTGAATCTGTTAAGGTCGTCTCAATTAATCATTTCGCCACATATATCTTTCTTCTAGTAGATACCAGTCGATTTTACTCAGCTGAGCGCGGGGCTCAATATCAAATTGAGAAAGTATTGTATAAATACAAAATCACTCCCAAGGCCAGTCGCTGTTACAGGCATAAAGCTGACAATTAGTGTAGTGTACCTCTCAGACTGGATAGTCGTTCAAAAATACGACTGTAAATACATTATATGTCTTATTTCTCCTGCGTAACCATTAGTGGAACACATTTCATAGCTCTTCGTAGCTTTCTTCGTCTATTTTGTCTATATCACACTACTTGGGACTCAAGTAAGATTGCTCAAGGAAGGGAAAAGTATATCATGTTAATATGTCACATCTTCGATAGAATCTCTCCTGGCATTTTGGTATATCCGAATATTAGAGCGATCTCAAGTGTCACTTACTAAAGAATTTACATTTATTATCGTTTCTTTTACTTCTTTTCTTCCATTTCTCGTATTATTATAGGAACATGTATTTACTTAGGAATCGTTTAATAATTTGGGGTAAGCTATTTGCTTCCAATGTCTGTTTTCTATATTGTATTCATACAGGATTCCTGATCCTGTTCATAGTTAGGCATCTTTCACTGTAACGGCTCTAATCTCAGTATTTTTACTAGTTTTAATAAATCAGTGTTCCATTCATTAATGTAAATAGACCCCAATTAATTACAAATTGATAAACGGTAGTACCATAAGAAATTATGCAAAAAAAAAAAAAAATCAAAACTGTTCAACTACTTGGTGTCTATAAGCCTAGACGAGTTACAAATTGATAAACTGTTTATTTAGTCCAAGTGATGTCAGTATAGGCAATCAGATATACTGGAAGACGCATACTGATAGACTGTCCAGTTTACACAACACCCTGCAATAACTACCTATTGTCATCTTATCCCTCCCTCCAGCAACATGGATCCTACACCAAATCCTGAGTAACAAAACACTAATACCTCTATCATCTCTCCGCAACTGACTAGAGAAAACAGGGCTTATAATCAAACTCTGACTCTTAACTAGAATTAAAATAACGTACCCGAGATAGTAAACTGTAAACCATAACAACAACAAAAACCAGGAGATGCATTACAAATAATTGGACTTGAGACGAGCCAAGTTTCTGAATGGAATGAGACAATTATTTATCTACAGTTACTCTCTTACCCTAAGCCCTGTATGGCTTATACAGATGCTCGTTCTACAAATATCACAACAGAAACAGATACAAATGTTCAAGCCAGCATCACCACACACAGTGAAAATAAATCTAAGATTACACCCAATTGTTCCACAGGTAGAAAGGAGAACAACGCAAGTTCTTCAATGTGTGTAATTCAAGCTGTTGTAGGAGCTTTTAAGTCTGTAATCTGAAAACAATAACACACACTTGTAGGTGATTCAAGAAAAGATCCTGCTAGTTTTGTTCATAATGTGTAGTAACAAAGGAAAGACAGACTCAAAAGAATGAGGCAAATAAATAGAAAAAATCACAATAAATGAAAATAACAAATGAATAATAAATAAACAAATAGATTAATACTTAAATGAATATATATATATATATATATATATATATATATATATATATATACATACATATATGTATGTATGTATATATGTATATATATATATATGTATATATATATATATATATATATATATATATACATACATACATATACCAAGGCTTTTTCCCCCTTACAAGGGAGGTAGCCAAAAAGGAAACGGCATAAAATCATTCCCACCCATTCCATCCCCGAATACACTCCACACCCATCCACCCTCCCTCTTATCTTAGCACCTCCTGGATGACGGGTCATCCCTGCACCTTGTCCACTGCCCTGGGTCAGAAGCAGTGTCGCAAGACACAGCACATCCACAGCAAGGCCGCTTCATTAAATCGGCGAACCCCCCCTCTCCGTCCCCCCATGCATAAAAGAAGAAGACGGGGAGAAATCCCTTCGGGCTGCGTCAAATTTTGCTCACACATACTACCTCACCCCCCATCCCCCCGCCCATTCCACCTGATGCATCACAATATCATCCATATACAACCCTTCTCCATTCACCTCTGTCTTCTGTCCTCTCCCGTCCTTCCTCAACAAACATTCCCCTCTTCCCCAAAGCCCCCTTCACCCCATCCATCCACCTCATCCTAGGACTTCCCCTCATGTTCACTCCCTCCACATTGGCCTTCCATACCTCTTTTACTAGTCTTTCTTCACTCATTCTTTCCATGTGTCCAAACCATCCTAATACTCTTCCATCAACCTTATCTCCCAACTCCCTTTCCACCCCCGTTCTTCTCCCTACCTCCTCATATCTCACTCTATCTAGCCTAGTAACCCCCATCATACTTCTCAGACACCTCATCTCAAACACATTCAAACGCTCTTCCTCTCTTATGTTCCATGTTTCAAAGGTTTACAAAGGTTTACAAAGGCGGAGCATGCCGACAGGAGACCTTTTGATCCATATCTAGGTCGGATGCGAAAAAAAATCATATTAATAATAATACAATAAATAAAAACTATAATAATGTAAATAACAAATAAAATACATAAATAAATGCATAGGTATAGATAAATAATAAACAAACAGGTAAATAGTAAATAATAATAAATTGACATATAACTAATAATGAATGAAAATCAGACAGACAAATGATAACAAAACAAAAACAAATAATATAAGATAAAATATGATCATTACAGCATCTTACTTAGGTATTTATCTAACTGATTCTTAAAGCTTTGAACTGAACTACATTGCACTACCTGTGCAGGAAGTTTATTCCATTCATTTATTACACGGTTGGCAAAGTTGTTTCTACCTACTTCCAAATTGAATCTATTTCCGGACAGTTTGAGACCATTGTTTCTTGTCTGATTCTTATTCAATGTGAAAATTTGGTCACTTTTGATGTCAATTCCCTTTAAAATCTTAAAGACCTGTATCAAGTCACCTCTGAGTCTACGCTTTTTTAGGGAAAACAGATTCATGTGTTTTAGTCGATTTTCGTATGATTTATTTTTGATATTTGGAATCAGTTTTGTGGCTCGCCGTTGTACTTTTTCCAGTCTGTCAATGTCTTTAATGAGATTCGGTGACCATACGGAAACAGCATATTCCAAATGTGGACGAACTAACGATTTATATAGCTTGTTAATGAGTGATGGACTTTTGAAATCAAAAGATCGCGCAATCAGTCCCAGAATCTTATTTGCTTTCTCAGAGGCTGAAATACACTGCTTGGATGATTTGAGGTCGTTACTGATAATTACGCCGAGATCTTTTTCACTATCCACTTTTGTTAACGAATTACCAAATAACTTGTAATCGTACTTACTGTTTTTTTTACCTATGTGCATTACCTTGCATTTACTTGTGTTAAATTTCATCAGCCACTTTTCAGACCATTGCTGTAATTTATCTAAATCTACTTGAATATCTAATTGGTTTGAGTGATCATTTGCCACTCCGCACAGTTTTGTATCATCAGCAAATTTGGAAACAGTAGATTTTAGTCCATGGTCTATATCATTTATATATACTATGAATAGAAGTGGCCCAAAGAACGGAACCCTGAGGAACTCCACTTGCAACACTTTTCCATCCAGAAGTTTTTCCATTTAAAACAACTCTCTGTTTTCGACCATTCAACCAATTACTAGTCCAACCTAATAGGCTACCACTTATTCCATGCAAAGCTAATTTAGTGCTGTTGGCACAATCACTCCTTCATGCAGTCTCCTCTTAGCATCAATTCCCAAATGTCTATTCCTCCTTACACTCTTCAATCCACCAAGACATTTACTCGCTTCTCTCAATCTACATTCTACCTCCTCCTTCACTCCACCTTTTCCTGCCACATTTGCACCCAAGTATCTAAAACTATCCACTTCCTCCAGTCGTTCTCCCTTAATGCTCACTTCCAGTCTACTGCCACTTTCACCTCTTGTACATCTCATCACCTTACTTTTACCCACATTTATCTTTAGATTTCTTCTATCACATACTCTCCCAAACTCTGTCACCAACTTCCTCAGTCCCTCCTCCGATCCTGCCACAAGCGCAGTGTCGTCAGCAAACAACAGCTCGCTCACCTCCCGCTTTTCTCAATTTTCTTTAACCATCTCCAATCCCTGACCCACCACCCTTGCATTTAACTCTTGCACTACCCCATCCATGTATAAGTTGAACAGCCAGGGCGACATAACGCATCCTTGACGAAGTCCCACCTTTACCTCGAACCACTCACTCTCTCCATTTCTAATTCTGACACAAGCTCTACTACTCTCATAAAAATTCTTGACAGCTCCCAGAAGCTTTCCTCTGCATAACCTCCCACAGTGCCTTTCTGTCTACCCTATCGTAAGCCTTTTCCAGATCCATAAAAGCCCAAAAAACATCCTTCCCTTTTCCTATAGCTTTCTCACATATCTGTCTTACCACAAAGATCTGATCTACACAACCTCTACCCGTCCTAAATCCACACTGTTTCTCACCAATTACTCCCTCTGTTCCTCTCCTAATCCTTTCAATCAAGATCCTCCCATAAGCCTTCCCAACTACACTTAACAAGCTAATCCCTCTGAAACTACTACATTCACACTTGTCCCCTTTTCCCTTGTAAAGAGGAACTATACAGGCACTCCTCCAGTCCTCCGGCACTCTACCCTCTCTCCAGCAAATATTAAATAACCTCACCAGCCAGTCCACCATCACTGTACCTCCTTTTTTTTTTAGACATTTTGCATGGCATCCATCCAGACCAGGTGCCTTACCTGCTTTCATCATATTAACAACTGCACTCACTTCATCCTTTCTTATTTCTCCTCCATTTTCCTCACTCATCACTCTAATTTTCTTAGCATTTCCCACTGCAACTATCTTTCCCTCCCGATCCTCCTTCACATTTAGCAACCCCCCAAAATATTCTGCCCATCTTCCCCTTACTGCCTTCTCTTCCATAATCATCTCTCCATCTGCACCTTTTACCTTTTCTTCTCTACTTGATTCGCCTCTTCTTCCTCTCTTTATTTCTTTCCAAAACATCTTTTTATTACTTTCAAAATTTTCTGTCATACTCTTACCCCATTTCACATCCGCTCTCCTCTTTGCCTCCTTTACCTTTTGCTTTACTTCTCTTTTCTTTTCTTTGTACCTCTCATATGACTCCCTTGTCCTATTTTGTAACCAATCTGTGAAAGCTCGCTTCTTCTCTTCTACAACCTTTTTTGTTTCCTCATCCCACCATTCACTACCCATTCCTTCTATTTCCTCTTGTCCTTCTTGTTCCACACACCATCCTTGCACACTTTGTGACTCCCTCCTTAAACCATCACCATTCCTCCTCCACACCTAGCTCTACTCTATCCTTCACACTCTCCCACTCCTCCTTCAGCTTCTTCTTGTACTCCTTCTCCTTTTCATTTTCATTTAAATAGTTCACTCTAAGCACCTCCCTACCTTTTGTCCCTTTCATCTTTCTCCATCTATTCTCCACTCTCAACTTACCTTCCACCAAAAAATGATCTGATATTCCCCCACCCTCTCCCCTTAGCACATGTACATCCTTAACTCTTCCTATCATAGTCCTATTTACCACTACATAATCCATCAACACTCTATCTACCACCCTTCCATCCAACACCCTCTCCCATGTGTACTTATGCTTGACTTTCTTCCGAAACACTGTATTTGCTATCATCAACTCTCTTTCTAGACACATTTCCACCATCAACTCTCCACTACGATTCTATATATATATATATATGTATATATATATATATATATATATATATATATATATATATATATATATATATGCAATAAAAACACTAGGAGCGTGTGTTCACAAATGCGTAAGTAACCACTAGGAAGAATAAACTAACGAAGCAAAGCGCTTTCGTACAATTACATCTTCAGTGCAGATACAAAGAAAGAATTCCTTCTGTGTATCTGCACTGAAGATGTAAATATACGAAAGCGCTCTGATTCGTTAGTTTATTTTTACTAGTGGTTACTTATGCATGTATATATATGTATATACATATACATATATATACATATATATATATGTATATATATGTATATATATACATATATATATGTATATATATATACATATATATATATATATATATATGTATGTATATAGATAGATAAATGAGTAAATAAACAATAAGTTAACTAATATATAAATGGATGAGTAGAGAAATAAATAATTAGATAAATAGATAGTTAAATAGATATATAAGTAATCAAATAAATAGATGAAAGATAAACAAAACATTATATAAATAAACTAAAATAAATAAATTAATTGATTTATAAATAAATAAATAAGTTAACTGATAGAGATATATAAGTAAACAAATAAATAGATAAAAATTTAACAAATTAATCTATAAATAATTCAATATGATGGAAAATAATTAATTAATTAATTGATAGATAAATAGAAAATAAATATATAAACAAGTAAGTTTACTGATATATGAATAGGTTAGTAGGTACATAAATAAGTAGATATATAGATAGATAAATAAATACATATGTTAACAAATAAACTAATCAATAAATAAACAACTTAATATATAAATAAATTAATTAAAATAAAGAATAATTATCTAATTAATAGATAAGTAAATAAATAAAAATAAATAGAAAATAAATGAAACAGTAATAAATGAATGAGTGAAAAAATGAATAAATTAACAAAAATGAAGTGTAGATATATGATTAAATTAAAAACTACATAAATAAACAAATCAATGAATAAATAAACAAATAAATATGTAAAGAAATAATAGATATATATAAATAGACAAATAAGTTGATAAAAAATAGATAAATAGATAGATAAATAAGCAATTAGTAAATACAGAAATAAATAAACTAGCATAAATAAACAGATGGACAAATGATCAACTAGAAAATCAATAAGATAAT
>NC_134786.1:35393290-35403290 GCF_046742065.1 Oratosquilla oratoria | reverse complement strand
GGAGAGTCTAACACATATGGTGTAAACAAGTTCTTAAACCTCATTGACACACTTATAGTTAGTAAAAACATAACAAATGAGAATCGTAAGATTGAGATTCTCAAGGAGAATATAGATCCAGAGCATGGAAGGGCGAGGTTTGTCATTAACTTCCAGCAAATGGAATCAATTAATCAATATGATAATTATAAGAAAGCATTTCTCAAGCATTTCATGTCCAAATGTGATCAGGATCCTATTAGATCATTGGTAAAAATGATTAAGGAAGTTAGGACAAGTGAAACTGACACAGAGTACTTAGCTAGATTAGATAGATGGTCAAAAGACATGAATTCTATCTTGAAAGATTCAGACTGGATAGAAAGATCTAGTGAGAAGATGAAAATCTCACAGGTAATCAAATTGATTACATTTAGCTTATTGGCAAAGAATTCTGATGACTTAACAGCAGAAAGGCTGTACAAAGATTTAAAATCAAATATCTGTTTAGGAGAAGTAGATTATCTTCTTCAAGGATACAGTGAGATCAGAACAATAAACCCATATGTAATGCCTATAAATCAACAAAGCCAATATAGGAACTCTAGAGAGTTTAAGAAAACAGAAGTAGGACATAGGCGGCATGCTAGAAGTCCATCTAGGGATAGGGATACCAGAATCCTTTGTTTTAATTGTAATGCATGGGGACACAAGGCACAAGAATGTTTTTATGGGATTATTTGCAGAAATTGCAAATACGAAGGTCACAATGAGTATCAATGTAGGAACCCTCCATTCTGTATTTACCATAATAAAATCGGACACAGAACTCATGAGTGCCGAAATTTTCGGGTACCCCCAGGGCTAAGAGGAAAACCCCCAGACACAGAATAAACCATTTCAGACCTCCCCATATATATACCGATAGACGGTATTGTGTTAAATATGGGAATGCAAGGGAGATGAAAGAAACTGACAAACTGATAATTACTGTTGGTAAAACTTCTGTAGGACCTCTCATTGCGGGTAAAGTGTTCAATAAGCCTATTCAAATTTTTATTGATACAGGGTCTGTAGTTAATGTAATTACTAGTAAAGTTTTAAACCAGTTGAACCCAGGAGTGAAAATGTTGGAACCAATCCGTTACACATTGCAAGGTGTAACTGGAAATCAGTTAAAAACATTAGGCAAGATCGAGCTAGAAGTTGCCTTGTATACAAATGAACAATTGTACATCCCAGTGAGAGTTGTAGTAGAGTCTGTTTTTCCAGGAGATTTATTGATAGGATTTGCAACTATGAGAAAAGAAAACATGGTAATTTGTCCTGCTGACTTAGGAATCTTAGTGAAGTCACAGTTAATCCCATTCTTAAATCAACCAGACTTAAGACCAGTGACAGGAATCAATGAATCCTTAGATAACATTTCTATCCTAGATAGCGAGGCCGAGCGGTCCAACCCTACAGAAAGTAAAACAATTTGTGAACCCAACTCAGAAGTTCAGGAAATCCCAGAGATTACTAAATTATCAACCACAGATGCCTTGAGAATTGCAGATTGCGGATTAACAAGGTCGACATTGTTACATCCCATGTCAATTAATAAGGTTGAAGTGTGTTTGAAGGGAATCAATGTAGACTCTGAAGTAATTACAGTCCCAGAATCAGTTAAAATTAAAGGATTGAAGTGGGACTCAGGGATTTATAAGACAAATAAGAACAGAGTAGAAGTATTAGTAATTAATACTATGAATAAAGAGATAGTTTTAAAGAATGGTACACAAATAGGATGTATTCAGGTGTGTACTAAACCTATTAAGATTTTAAATGAGAATAGTGAGGAGATAGAATTACCAACTTCATCAATTTGCTCAGTACAAGAAGGCATAGACTTAAGAAATAGGTATAAAGAATTATTACAATCAACTAATTGCCCTGAGTTGGATGAAGCTTTATTTGCTTTGCTTATGAAACATAAAAAAGCAATTGCTTTGCTGGGGGACGCCTTAGGCAAAACAACTGTTTTAAAACATCACATTAAGTTAAAACCAGGAACACAACCTATCTACATACCAGCCTACAGAGTTCCTCACTCTAAATTAGCTGTAGTAGATAAACTCATCACTGAAATGTTATCACAGGATATTATTGAACATAGTAAAAGTGAGTGGAATTTTCCGTTGATCCTAGTACCAAAGTCTGATGGGACTATGCGACCAGTTATTGATTACAGGGAACTGAATAAGCACACCATTCGTGACAGGTTACCATTACCCATTATCGGTGACATTTTGAGAAGTTTGGGAACTGAGAATAGATATTTTAGTACTATAGATATCAAATCAGCTTTTTGGCAAATAGAATTGCATGAAGATTCAAGAGAGTTCACAGCATTTTCTACTACAACAGGACATTATGAGTTCAAGAGAATGCCATTTGGGTTATGTAATAGTCCATTAACTTACATGAGATTAATGAATACTATTCTAGATGGATTGTTAGGAAACACTGCCAGTGTATTTCTAGATGACATTTTAATAGTTTCTCAGACTGCAGTGGAGCACTTTAAGAAATTAGATTTGATATTCTCAAGACTAGGAGAAGCTGGGTTAAAAGTAAAACTTGAAAAATGTAAGTTCTTGCAAGACAGTGTCATTTACTTAGGACATAAGATAGACAGACACGGACTGAGTACAGTAAATTCAAAGGTGGACGCTGTCAAGAATTTTCCAGTTCCGACCAATGTAGACAAGGTTAGGAGCTTTTTGGGATTAACAGGATATTATAGAAAATTCATTCAAAGTTATGCTGACATTGCTAATCCACTAAGTTCTTTGTTGAGAAAGGACTCAAAGTTCATATGGGGACCTGCGCAACAGCAAGCTTTTGACAAGTTGAAAGATAAACTCACAAGTTCACCTATTTTAATTTTCCCCGACTATGAAAAAGAATTTATTCTTTGTACTGATGCGTCTGACATAGGGTTAGGAGGCATACTAATGCAAGAGAGAAATGGAACTTTGAAACCCATAGCTTACACATCCAGACTTTGTAATAGTGCGGAGAGAAACTATTCTATAACTGAAAGAGAAACTTTAGCAGTAATTTATTCTTTAGAAAGTTTTAGGGATATGATACTAGGGTATCCCATCAGAGTTTGGACTGATCACACAGCTATTCAGAACTTATTTAAGCATAAGAATCTTAGAGGCAGACTTGCTAGATGGTTTGCGATACTTCAGTGCTATGATGTTCAATTTAATTATATTCCGGGTAGAAGGAATGTAGCAGATCCACTTTCTAGAAACATTAGTCAACCAATGACTGGGACTGGGTTGATTAATTTTGTTTGTAGTATAGAAGAATTAGTAACTTTAGATGAAGAAATGCTAATAAGAGAACAGGGAGATGATGAGACATGTGATTCAATAATCAAGCATTTGATGAACCCAAGAGGAGATCCTCCAAAGCTACCAAAGGGGTATAAGATAGAGGAATTTCATTTGATTAATGGAATTTTGTATAGGAAAACATTTGTAAATGGGAAAGATATTTCTAGAGGTCAAGTAAATCAGTTGGTTATACCACAAACTCTGGTAAATGAGATATTGAAGTTACTTCATGATAGTGATTGTAGTTCACATCCTGGAAAGGATAAAACTTATAGACAGGCACAACTTAAGTACTTTTGGCTAGGTATGAAGAAAACTATATATGATTATATAGAAAAATGTGTAAAATGTGTAAAGGTGAAGGGAAATACACCAAAACCTGCTCCTATACTCACCTATCCCATTCCACAGAAACCTTGGGAAAGAGTTCACATGGATACTTTGGAATTACCACTAACCGAGAACGGCTTTAAATACCTATTTGTTGCTATTGATTATTTTTCAAGATTTTGTATATTACAACCCATAATCAATAAGAAAGCTGAAACTATTGCTTCCGTAATCTATGATCAGATAATCTGTAATTTTACTACACCTAACATCCTAGTTTCAGATAATGGGACCGAATTTAATAACAAAATCTTGGAAAATCTATGTAATGTGTTCCACATCAAGAAAGTCAATATACTCGTTAACCATCCCCAAAGTAATGGAGTAGTAGAAAGGTTAAACAAAAAGATAATTATATGTCTTAGAACCCTAATAAGTCCTTATAGTGTAACTTGGGATACTTGGATTCCTTGTGTTAAGTGTACTCTGAACAATCAAATTAATGTAGCAACTGGTGATACACCTCATTTTATAATTTTTGGGGAGGACAAAACTCTGCCATATGAAATGTTGACTGCAGAGCAAAAACCCATATATAATATGGATGATTATATATCCAATAGGATAAATACTCTTCAAAGTATTCACCAAAGAGTTAGGAAACATATGCAGGTGTATTCACAAGAGATGAGGGAACAACAACACAAAATAGCTCGTAAACTAGAATTGAAAATTGGGGAATTAGTAATGGTCAAAGCAACCTCACCCAATAATAAACTTTCACTAAGGTACACTGGTCCATATAGGGTAATTGATTCTGCAGGTGGAAACAAGTTTAAACTTAAACACTTAGAATCAAGAGAAGAATTGGTAGGACATTTAGATGACATAAGGAAAATTAGCTTGCAGATCTATGAAGATGATTATAGTAATACTTTGTGCATAAATATTAATAACCCTGGAGAATATGGAGAATATTATAATGATATTTTTCAAGAGTTGAACATTAATCTTGATGTATTTTACAGATAGTATTGACCATTTGTATGTATTTGGGATGGGAGATCTAAACAACTGGAACTTGGTGTCAAGCAGATACATGGAAACCTAAAACCTAGGATCTGCTGTGGTCAGACTTGGAACCTTAAGGACTTAAGGACCTCTCATCTGAGTACACACATGAGTATTGTGACCATTTTAAAGTAATATGACTGTCTTTGAAAATGAAGTGTGTTGAAAAATAATATATGAAATTATGAATATTGAACAAGAAGAGACACTCAAACTCTAGATTAGTGTGTTTTGCAAATTAATTACTATTATCTTTGAAAAGATGATCAATCATTCAGAATTTGAAAGTTAGTGCTCATAGTAATTTTTCTAATCAATTATATTCTTTCTGTAGACAATCTAAGAGAAAGCATGATCTCTTTTGTGTTCGAGAGGCTTCACATGAACTCTCTGGTTAGGAATATGTCTGTTATGAACAATTGTCATTACCAACGAATTTTGGTAGACCAGATCCCTCATTGTAACATACAAGGATCTCATTACCTGTTTTTCCCTAACAAGACAAAGGTATCAATAAATTGTCCCGGGTTGAGTCCTAAATTGGATTTGGTTGAAGGTCTTGTCTCTATTCAAGATAACTGCGAATTGCATGCAGACACTATTTCCACCATTTCTAATACCCTTAATACAATGCATTTAACCGAGGACACCTACATTTCAACCTTCAACTTCACATTGCCTGAAAACTCCCCTCCCTTGAAAATTAAGAGAAGACCATTGTCAAGATCTCCCTCAAATGAATTACCTATGCTACCACTCATTATCATACCCTTACTTTCAGTGTTAGTGGCAGCACTGATTGCCTTTGTTGTATTCCGGAGATTGGCTCTGTCAAAGCAAATCAACCATGTAACCGCTTAATTCAATACCTTATATATATATTGAGATGCATGTTATTCACATTTATAGGTATTATGTTTATGTATTATTCCCAATTTATTGCATGAATGATGTATTTTGGAGGGTAGATTAACAATTACGCAAGGGTAGATTAGCTTATTCTAGAAATATATTAGTAAGCCCTGTAAGAGGGAAATAAGAAATTGGTCGGGACGACCAAGGGTAGCTGCCGAGCCCTGTAAGAGGCCGGTAGTGTACGAATGGAAATGAGCTAGGGCAGTAGAATAATTCAGACTCGACGCCTGCTCGAGGGCAATGTTATGTCTAGGTGAGGGCGACGTTTTGTCTATGTAAACACACCGACGGTGGTGACTGTTTTTATAATCGCTTATGTAATCACAACATTGTAAGCGCAGGTTACCTTCGTTTGACTAATGCTGAGATAAACAATATCGCTAGTGGCATTGTGATAGCTTTCCGGATTGGTGCAAGGTGGAGAAGGAGGAAAAAAACTATTGGTGCATGAATTCAAAGTCACGCCCATAAGGAGTGACAGTTACTTGAGAAGTCACCGAAGATTGGTTTAGAAAAATTAGTGACGTCAGACGAAGGTAGCTCAGCGTACGATACGGGATCTCGAGGGAGAAGAGATAGAGAAGATATAGGGAGAAGATATAGAGAGGGTGTAGAGAGAGAGGATCAGGAGACGATGTAGAGACGAGAGAAAAGAGATCCCGAGTGTAAGCTGAAGGTGAAATTACAGTGAAAGAAGAAAGAAAATTCACCACCCTTTTATTAACCCAAAGGACGAGAGGAATAGGCATGGGGCCTAGAAAATAGTGAGACTACAGGAAAAAGAAGGCATTGGGCCTACTACTTAAGAGGAACTTGAATATTAGTGAACCTCACGTAACGAGAGGCAAGGGGCCTCGAGACGAGTGATATTACAAGTCAAATTTAAGTGACTGTGGTGACTAGGGGTGGTGAAAGTGTGTGTGTGTGTGTGTGTGTGTGTGTGTGCGTGTGTGCGTGTGTGCGTGCGTGCGTGTATGTGTGTGTGTGTGTGTGTGTGTGTGTGTGTGTGTGTGTGTGTGTGTGTGTGTGTGTGTGTGTGTGTGTGTGTGTGTGTGTGTGTGTGTGTGTGTGTGTGTGTGTGTGTGTGTGTGTGTGTGTGTGTGTGTGTGTGTGTGTGTGTGCGTGTGTGTGTGTGTGTGCGTGCGTGGAGTGAAATACTCTGAGATTAAACAAGTGGGATTTGACAGCGGGAAGTTTTAATTGCTAATGCTACTGTTTGCTTTTTTTAATACTTTTTTTAGAAACTGAATAGTACTAATGACTTTACAATGACATACTGAGTAACATTACCAATTATCTAAGATATTTTTCCCGCCAATGAAAAGGCTGAGGCAACTCATCGAAAACCTTTAACTACTTTGACCCAAACTAGCACTTATATTTATATTTCAATTGCTATCAGATTATACCATTCAGCTGCTATGAGTCTTTATTCTCTCCGCCACCAGTTTATTATGTTAAATATCTTTAAATATTATCGGCCACGAGACCTATGTTGCTCGGTTTTGGGTCCCTTGTTGTTCAATATGTACATAAACGACTTAGACGATGGGATAAATAGTGATGTTAGTAAGTTTGCGGACGACACTAAAATAAGACGCCTAATTAGGTCAGGAGACGACGCGGAGATTCTGCAGGATGATCTTAATAGATTGTTAACATGATCGATAAAATGGGTAAATGAACTTCAATATTTCTAAGTGTAGCGTGTTAAACGTAGGGCTACACAACCCCAAAAATAGATACAGCTTAAATAACACGTTTTTAGAAGAATCTGAGTGCGAGAGGGACTTGGGAGTTCTGGTGAGTCCGGACCTTAAAATCAGGAAACAGTGCATTAGCGCCAGGAGTAAAGCTAACAGAGCATTAGGTTTCATTGCTAGGACGGTAACGAATAGAAGTGCAGAGGTAATTATTAAACTCTATCTAGCGATAGTTAGACCCATCCTTGACTATGCGGTACAGTTTTGGTCCCCGTCCTACAGAATGGACATAAATTCACTAGAATCAGTACAGAGAAGAATGATCAAAATGATACATGGACTCAGTAATTTGCCTTACGAAGAGAGGCTTAGGCACCTTTACTTACACTCTCTGGAAAGATGCAGAGTGTGGGGTGATCTAATGAAGGTGTTCAAGTGGATCAAAGGCTTTAACATGGGTGATGCAAACAAGGTCATTATAATAAAACAACATGGCAGGACTCGCAGTAATGGTTATAAACTGGACAAATTTAGATTTAAAAAGGAAAGAGGCAAGAATTGGTTTACTAATAGGGTGGTCGACGAATGGAATAAACTTAGTAACCATGTAGTAAGCGCTGAAACTATCAGTTGTTTTAAAAAACGATTAGACAACTTTATGGATGGGGATGACAGGTGGTGATGGATACGGAGCTGCCTAGTGTAGGCCTTATGGTCTCTTGCAGTTTCCTTTATTCTTATGTTATGTGCCTACTCGTATATGCCGACAAGCTACATGCATAGAAGTTACTTATTTCTCCAAACGAGTGAATTACACTCGTAATTTTTTATCATCAATAACCAGCGCTTCACTATTGCACCAAAGAAGTGGAGTCGCAGATGTAATAAAGGAGAAGATTAAGGAAAGTAGTAGAATGGTTGTGTTACAGTAATCATTATCATTTATTTATTTATTTATTTATTTATTTATTTATTTATTTATTTATTTATTTATTTATTTATTTATTTATTTATTTATTTATCTATTTATTTGTTTGTTTGTTTACCTATTTATTTATTTATTTATTTATTTATTTATTTATTTATTTATTTATCTATTTATTTATTTATTTGTTTGTTTATGTATTTATTTAATTATTTATTTATTTTTGAGAAAGTGACAAATAGAGAAGGGGATACATACATATGTGTGAAGTTTCGACAAATGAACTAATTTGCTCGGCCACTGAAACTCGAACTAGCTGGACAGCCAGTGGTTTGAGTTCCAGTGGCCGAGTAGGTCAATTCATTTGTCGGAACTTCACACACTTGTCGGATGGCTCGACTGAACAAAAGACTCGATGAAGTTAAGACAACATACTGTATCATGCAGAGTTGGTGTCGGGTAATAGGACGAGTTCAAAAACATTTCTTTTAATGTATGGTACAGTTGGTAGCGTCATTGCCTTGTGGTAACCAGTTGCACAGGCAATGTTCCAAGCTCCAGTGTTGGAGCTAGTTTTCACATATATGTTATTCTCTTCATGTTTCTGCTGTTATGAGTTAATGCAATTGAGACTATGAGAGGAAGATTCTATTAAAGTAATTCATTGATGCATCCGAACCACAACCAAAATTAAAAAATAGTAAGGAGAATAGCTGAATCATAAGAAGGGCAAGAGAAGGAAAATATCAATATGATTATTTCGTGTCTGTGTTCTTCCCTAAGACATGTGGAATAATCCAGAATAAAGTTAGCAAATTTTTAGTTCAGAAATAACTATGTTGGATGATAAATGGGACAATACCTAAACGTTCAAATGTCTCCCAAACCTTGTAAGAACAATTCACAAAAAGATATCTGTAAGAATTTGTTTTTCATGGTGAAACTTCCCTTTCCAAATGAGGCATTACGCATAGTTAGGAAATGTAAATCAATTTCTTTTACCAACGATGGAATACTCGTAATTAATAAATCATAAATTCTTTGATTAATGGGTAACATTCCATTTGTAGATTTGATTAATGCTTCTCCCATAGATAGTAGACTACTTTCTAAATGGAGAGGTGCTATTACTTTACCTGTGCTTCATGAAACTGGAAGACAGAAAACAAAATTAATTCAATTAGAGTACATTGATGAACAGGGAAACTTAATGGGCAACTGTAAAGCACATAATTGGAGGAGAGACATCTCAAAACATATTTGAATGTATAATGGGAAAAATGTACTCAGGCTAGCAACCAAATCTAGTCCATGATAGATCGGAAGAATAGGCATGCACTTGAATTATAATTTGATATGATTCTACATACGTTCTTCCCTTTGCATTAAACGTAATTAATGCAAATCCCGATCGAAATAAAGCAACAAATATATATTATTATATATATATATATATATATATATATATATATATATATATATATATATATTTACTTTTTCGTTTAGGAATGTCCCCTGTGGGGCTACAAGGAGAAGGATGCCTGGTCCCACTCCCCGTCCCTTTCTTCTCGCCTCTTTCGATTCAAGTGGAAATACTTGGTGGCAGTATTCTTTTCCCCCAGCACAGGTTGGGGAAGGTGGAGGGGAGTGGGGGGTGAGCCAGCTGTTGTTTGCTGACGACGCTG
>NC_134786.1:35383290-35385790 GCF_046742065.1 Oratosquilla oratoria | reverse complement strand
CCCGCTATTAATATACAGCAGCAACCTGAAACGTCGTTACCAACGAGAAGACAGAGGATGCACCCCGCGCACTGATTGGTGGGCGGACGTTTGGGCACTCCGCTCTCCACCGATATATACCGCCATACGATCAAACCACGTCATTCTCTGTCAACAATTCAACCAGACAACACCTCCTGAAGATGGCCAATTAGAGCCGAAAGACGTCTAGAGGAAAACACCATGGACTTCAGTACTCTACTCAGAAATCTGCATCCAGACGACCGCACATTGGTGCGTAACATAGAAAACTGATTCCAAATATAAAAAATAAATCATACGAAAATCGACTAAAACACATGAATCTGTTTTCCCTAAAAAAGCGTAAACACAGAGGTGACTTGATACAGGTCTTTAAGATTTTAAAGGGAATTGACAACATCAAAAGTGACCAAATTTTCACATTGAATGAGAATCAGACAAGAAACAATGGTCTCAAACTGTCCGGAAATAGATTCAAATTGGAAGTGGGTAGAAACAACTTTGCCAACCGTGTAGTTAATGAATGGAATAAACTTCCTGCACATGTAGTGTAATGTAGTTCAGTTCGAAGCTTTAAGAATCATTTGGATAAATACCTATGTAAGATGCTGTAATGATTATAATTTATCTTATATTATTTGTTTTTGTTTTGTTATCTTTTGTCTGTCTGATATTAATATATTGTTAGTTATATGTCAATTTATTATTATTTACTATTTACCTGTTTGTTTATTATTTAACTATACCTATGCATTTATTTATGTATTTTATTTGTTATTTACATTATTATAGTTTTTATTTATTATTTTATTATTGCTATGATTTTTTTTCGCATCCGACCTAGATATGGACCAAAAGGTCTCCTGTCGGTATGCTCCGCCTTTGTAATCCTTTGTAATCCTTATTCTATAAACAGAATAATGCTATCTCAGCTGTTGACTTTAACAACGCATGCAATATATATATATATATATATATATATATATATATATATATATATATATATATATATATATGCTCTATTATAAGTCAGATTACAATATTCACACTAGCACTCCTATCAACGACAACACACTTTGTCAATGAACCGCAGTGCGACGAGGTATAGTATATTTTGGGTACGGCCTGGCAGTCGGAAGTCACATAACTACAATTGATATAGATAATATGATAGAAATACAAAAATGACAATTAACTGAGATGATCAGCAGCATACGTTAGGGTAATGACAGGACAAAAAGAAAATAATAGAGTTAAATGTCAAGACAACAAATATAGTTTCTTGTGACAAAAGAAAACAATAGGAATACACATGAGTACTGGTATTATATTTAGATATAAAATATTTCAATGAACGTCTGTATAACATTCATATCTACAATTCAAAAGAATAAAGAATCTTTATGGCAAGAAGTTAAAATAGAAGTAATGGTAAAGGAGATGAATTTTTTCAGATATAGTGGTTAAAAAGAGAGAGCAGAGTTTGGATAAAGTAGAGAGAGTGATTCAGGAATAGCAAGTGACCACACTGATAAAGAAGATGTAATATTTTTGAGTAGACTTAAAGGAGATAGTAAAACTGTTTCAGACAATCTGTAAAGGAATTTGGGTAAGGCAGAATGATTTAATGTCAATTATAGCTGAAGGCCCCTTTCAAATGAATTACTACATTTTCAAAATATATCTAATGTCCGTACCAGCTTGTTAACTGCCGCGCGTGAAATAATGTCAGGTGTCCACTGCCCTTTAGAAATATTAATATTAGGGCATTCCTCAATTAATGCTGATTCAACTATTTTCCTCCTGAAAATATTAATATTTCTAAATATTAATATTTCTAAATAAATCAGCATTAATTGAGGAATGCCCTAATATTAATATTTCTAAAGGGCAGTGGACACCTGACATTATTTCACGCGCGGCATTTAACAAGCTGGTACGGACATTACAACCGCCCCCCTCCTCACCCCCTTCCTCCTCCGCCACCCCAGTTTGCCCCGCGCCTGAGTGAGGTCATCTGTCCACATCTCTTCCTCTCTGTAGCTTATAAGTCCACTCTGTACTCTATGTACTTTCCTGAAGAGGGCTACAGTTGATAGCCGAAATATAGGATTCTTCTTTATTCAAAGTTTATTTTCTCCGACTGTGGGTTCCTGTGTGTCATTTACAAATGTGCTACTACATTTCTGTTTAGAAATATATATATGTATATATATATATATATATATATATATATATATTTATATAAACATATATATATATATTGCAAAAATAATCACAAAAAGCGCTTAATTAAATGATCATGCAGAAACCACAGGGAAATAAATATTCGGAATACTAAACTCAGAGTACAAGAAAGAGGAATAGAACACAATATTTATACAGAAATAAGAAAACTGGGGAAGGTTACAGCCACATAAAACCTTCAGACTATATATATACACACACATTCATATGCACATTGAAATGATAATAGTAA
>NC_134786.1:35373290-35375790 GCF_046742065.1 Oratosquilla oratoria | reverse complement strand
ACCTACCTATCTATTTATCTACCTCGCTCGCTCGCTCTTGCATATGTCACTCCCTAAATCTTTCTATCCACATCTCCGATTTCTCTCCCTCCTTCTCTCTACCCTTTTTTATTTCACTTTCTTTTCTCTCCAATTTTTATTCTGCATTTTTCACTTTTTATTTTCAGATTCTTTTTTTTTCAGTGGCTGAATGTTGGCTTGAGCTTGTTATATCACCTTTCTTATAGCGTGCACGCACTTGCAAGCATGAATACACATGCTAGGATTCAACTGGAATCTTTAGATTTTGCTTAACTTAAAACATGTTTTCTTTTTAGCATAAGCGCTTACAGTTGCGCAATTTTTTTTACTAAAGTTTTCACTTCATATCAACAGAAATTATAATCACTTACTCTGCACACACACACACACACACACACACACACACACACACACACACACACACACACACACACACACACACACACACACACACACACACACACACATATATATATATATATATATATATATATATGTATGTGTATATATATGTATATATATATATATATATATATATATATATATGTTATCGGAAAATTTCGAAACACTGGACTCAGAGTAACAGAATTTATTACCGACGTTTCGAACCCTGTCTGGGGTTCGTCCTCAGGGTTATACATAGTAAGCAAAACAGATTCAATTATATATTATACCAATGTTCTCTGGGACAGGTCCCATCGGATTGAACGAATTTGAACAAAATCAAAACCTATTACGAATGACAAAAGGAAATTAATTTCAAATTTGTATAAAGCGTCACTCAAATGAAAAGAATTGATAAAACCACATAACCCATGTCATAACAAACGGAACAATACAAATTCTAAACGACACCCAGAAATTAATAACATAGTAAGTACAAAGTGTCACCAAATGGAACCACCGAAAATAAGAAATAAAATAAAAGGGCAAAAAGAAAAATATCAAATGTCACAGACCAGACATAAAAGCACCACACGAGTCGTATGTCACCGCTCTAACTGTCCTGTGTGTCCTTATCAGTACAAATCAGACTATAAAATAAAACAAAAACAAAAACAACACTAAAAGACAAAAAGAAATTTAATTACAAAGTTAGCCCAAAGTGTCCACAAAAAAAAAAAAAAATAAATAAATAATTGACAAACCGACATAATGAAAATATAAAAAAATCACAGTCCGGACCCAAAAGCACCACACGGGTCGCCTATCGCCGCTCTTCCTGTTCTGCTTGTGCTTAGCTCCCTTCATCATTACAAATCAAAACTATTAAACAACACCAAAACTGAATGACAAAAAGAAATTGCAAAGTGTTAAAAAGTGTCCGCTGAAAAAGGGGGGGGGGGACAAAAAGCAATAGAAGACAAACCCAACAAAATGACAATTAACTCAACAGCAGCGAACCAACAGTAAACAAAACAAAACCAATTCTGGACGATAAAAGAAAAGGAAAATGATGACAAAGTTAAATAAAGTAACATCACAATGGGACTAAAAAAAAAAAAAAAAAAAAAAATCAAAGTCCCGACATAAAAACACTACACTGGCCTCCGCTCACTGCTTCTTCTGTCCTGTCTGTCTTTCGCTCCCTTGTAAATTGGATTTAGATTGATGCATCTGTTGACGCTGTTGCTGTCACTGGCCCAAGCTTCCAAAAATAGCCTCTCTCCTTTCTTGTTGTTTCTGTAAATTACACCAACGTTGTCCCAATCCATCTCGTGTTGCTCCTCCTGGCAATGCCTGAATATAGCCGAACTACCATCTTTACGATTTACAGCTCGTTTATGTTCTCTAACTCTTGTCGATAATTTCTTACCCGTCTCTCCTATGTAGCGAGTACAACAATTGCCGCAGCCAATATCATATACTACTCCCGTCTTGTTCTCTTTCTCCTCCGTATCTTTTACCTTAGTAAGACCACCATGTAAAGAGTTGGTGGGTTTGTGAGGTACCTCAACACCGCGCTTCCTCAATAGTCTAGCAGCCACCTCAGATGCCCCCTTCACATATGGTAAGGTAATCCTTCTAGTTACCGCCTGTTTCGTGTCCGCTGTAGTTTTTCTTCCCTGCGCTGTGGTCCATCTTCTAATGACCGATTTGGGGTACCCGTTGTCCGCAAAGACCTTCTCCAGGCGTTTCCTCTCTTCTTTCAAGTTCTCCTCAGTCGAGCACAAATTCCCCGCTCTTGACCACAACGTCTTGACCACACTCTTCTTATGCTCCACCGGGTGGCAACTCTCATATATATATGTATGTATGTATACAGGGTGGGCTACAAAAAGAGGGACAAAAATAAACTCATATTTTCAGGTGAGGTAGACAGAAGACCTGCAAGTTTTGTCTGACAGTAGCATGGACCACTACGATCACTTTTCAGCGGAAGAGAGGACCTGGATTGTGGAGCTGTATTTTGCAACTAAGTCGCCTAGATTGGTTCAAAGACAGTTTCGACGCGAACATCCTGAGAAGAAAATTCCAC
>NC_134786.1:35363290-35368290 GCF_046742065.1 Oratosquilla oratoria | reverse complement strand
TTCCCGGTGGTTTCTGCAAAAATAGTTTATCACGTGTGTTTTGTGATTTCTTTGCATACATATGTGTATATATATATATTATATACATATATATATATATATATATATATATATATGTGTGTGTGTGTGTGTGTGTGTGTGTGTGTGTGTGTGTGTGTGTGTGTGTGTGTGTGTGTGTGTGTGTGTGTGTGTGTGTGTATGTGTGTGTGTGTGTGTGTGTGTGTGTGTGTGTGTGTGTGTGTGTGTGTTTGTGTGTGTGTGTGTGTGTGTGTGTGTGTGTGTGTGTGTGTGTGTGTGTGTGTGTGTGTGTGTGTGTGTGTGTGTGTGTGTGTGTGTATGTATATATATACAGTATATATACTGCATGTTTAACATGAGATGATTATTTTAATTCAGTTTACCGCTAGAATTTTCACAGAAGCCCCTGAGTTGAATTAATTCTTTGCTTTAGCAAAGCAATCTGACTGGGATTTGATTATAGGTTTGATTCAAAGATTTATGCTCGTCGTAGGATATTTCGTTGATTCTAGGAATGTCAAGATAGTAACCAAAACAAGTTTATACCTGTTTTGTATTTTTCATTTTACGACAGATATAGCATGAAATATTCTATTTCAATATTCAAAACCTAAATGTATAATATATATCATCGGGTACATGTCAATGTTGCAAGCAGACATATGCAACAATAACGCCTGTCGGTAGAAAGGCATACTGTAATGAGTTTTTAGTCTTGGTTTTACACACGCTCTGGCAATCTTACGTGAGCTTTAAAAGTGAATTGTGTGTTATTACGCGCTGTACCCTAGATGGCTTAGTGGTAGCGGGTTTAGGTAGCATGCAAAGAACCCGAGTTCGAATCCCTTTACGGACACGAAAATGTGTGGTTTCTTATGTATGAATGTTTGCCTATTAACAGTCTCGCGTGTTCCATTATTCAGAGAATGCACATGCACACACACACACACAAACACATAAACACGTAAATGCAAGTACAAACATACACACTCACAAACAGGTACACACACTAACACACACACACAAACAAGCGCACACACAAACACGCATACATAAAAGCATGGTCACATGCGAACACGCATACACACACAAACACGAACACAAAAATACACACAGTCACCCACACAAACATGCACAATCTACCATTTCACTAAAGCCCGTGTGTCCACCCACACATGCCCTGATGAAGTTATATGGTACACAGAAAACACGCACACATCCCTTGGTTTGCTCTTCCTTCGGGTTTCACACAAAAGTAGGAGCTATCCAAAGTACAGTTTGACAAAGTCTGCAATAATCTAACTGCATAACGTCAAATAGAATAAAATAAAAGTTCAATCATCCAAAATGTCAGACTGCTATCCCCCGTTTTCGCTCTTGATTTACTCGTCCAGGACTTTTGACGCTTTCACCTTTTCGGCCGCATTTCGTGAGATATTACTAGATTTTACACTTGACTTGTGATACACGCCTGTGTCCAGGGTTTGACTATGATGTCATTATCTTATTTTATTTCCTGAATGCTTGTTTTAAGTCATACATCATATTCACTGACAAAAGATCTCCTGGTTGCTTGCTGTGAAACATTTGTCCTCCTCTCTAAGTAGTACAACACATTTCTTTTTCTTTTTCTGAAATGTCATAGTATTACTATTAGTTCATTACTTACGCCTGTCGTCTGGCTTCAATCCTCTACGGACTAAGTCACTCACCACTATTTTATGATTTGTGATTCCATTTAAGAAAGAGTACAGATCACTTCTAACATCTACTATCCCTCCATTCTTCTATCCTGCAACATCTTTTTTACTTCATCTACAATTTCATCCCTTTTCTTCGAAGATAGATGTGCTACATATTTTCATCGATTTTTTCCGATAATATATAAAAAATAAAGTCGTCTGTTGCCAGTATTTTTCTATTCCATGGTTTTACATGATTTTCCGTGATTTTCCATGATTTCTCTCTATTTTCATAATAAAGTTTCTAAAAGATTTGTTGATTTTTATACAATATATTGTGAAGGCTTAGATGTCTGGACATCAACCGGAATAATATGTACATAGAAAGGAAAACTCTTCATATATTGGATGATTAAAGAGAATGAATGATTTGATAACCCAAGAGAACTTTAGCTTATATTTATTCATTGACGTTGAAGTAAATTTTCATTGATTTATACTTATAAGTCGATAAGAACATCTGCACAGCATCCTGTGCTTCTTCTCAGTTCTGATACTTTATTACTACCCAAGTTGCTATTAAACCACTTATTCAGAGTGGACAAAGGGCGGGCATTATTCTATCCCTTCTCAATCAAACAGAGAAGCAGGAAAAATCCACGGTTCATAGCTATTTTGGTCCCTTCTTTGTTGTCCTCGTAAATCACTCCTTTTGTTGGCATGTCGGCCCTCTAACATTTGCCCATTTGTCTTGTACTCTGCTAGGCTTCTTATCTATTAACATCCAAACGAAGGAAAGTTGGGGCGGAGGCCTGGTAGTACTTGTCAGAAGTGAGACGTAAAGAAAACAGTGGCCACAAATGGATTCAGAGTGTCTTCACTCAATAGGTTTACTTAGAAATGAATAAAACAACAACAACAACAACAACAACAGATAGATAAATAAACAAATAAATGAATAAACCAATAGATAATTGAATAGATAGATCGTTAAATAGACAAATAAATAAATAAGTAGAGAAATAAATAAATAAATAAATGAATAAGTGAACAAATGAATAAATGAATAAATGAATAAATGAATAAATGAATAAATGAATAAATGAATAAATGAATAAATGAATAAATGAATAAATGAATAAACGAATAAACGAATAAACGAATAAATGGATAAATGAATAAATGAATAAATGAATAAATGAATAAATGAATAAATGAATAAATGAATAAACGAATAAACGAATAAACGAATAAACGAATAAACGAATAAATGAATATATGAATAAATTGAAACATATTAGTAAAAATAGACGAATAAATAAAAATTAAACAAATAAACAAATAAATAAATGAATTTATAAATAGATAAATAACATATAGATAAATAAGCAAATAGATAATTGAATATATAAATAAACAAATGATTAAGTAAATAAACGAATAAATACGTGAACAACTATATAAGTTTATGAATAGATAAATAAATAATAAATGGATAATATAATTTAGTATAATGATTGATTAATAAAGTAATAAACGTGTAAATTAAGAAGTGATAAATAAATGAATAAATAAGTTAATAAACAAATGAATAGATGAATGAATTAATAAAACAAATAAACAGATTAACGAATGAATAAAAGATGAGTAAATGTGTGTATAAACAAATACGTAAATGAATGATGGATTGAATGAATGAAAGAATAAATGACAAAATAGATAAATAGATCAATGAATAAATATATAGAATAAATAAATGAAAGATAAGTGAAACAAATAAATGAAAAGCACATAAATACAACAATAAAATAAAAGTAAAGTTAATAGTTAAAAGATTAAAACAAATAACTTGTAACTGCTATTAGAAAAAGAATAACAAAGCACTTCCTACATCCATCACTATCATCTACACCTACACCCATTCTACATACACATGTACACCCATGAGCAAACCCGTTCACCTGCATATACGACAAAAAGATACAATAAGTTGACACTATTTTCAAATCATATTGTGACTTGCTAATTTTATTATCTCTAATCCAATTATGTATGTCACGAACGAGTTGGGGCTTAATCCTGCTCGATTATTGGCAATTACCTGTAACTGCCATTTGTCCTTCAAAGTTAGAATACCTAGGGCTAACTAAACAACCTAATACCTATGATCTTCATTACCCATTGTTATATATAGAAGAAGAATAAAGTGAGGAATATAAGCCAGGAGTTGCGTAGCTGCGCCCAAAGCCGTCACGTTAGCTTTATGTGCTTTAGGGACTATTGGGGCAGGGGTCACTGCTGTGAATCAGAGAAGAATGTAGCATTCGAACTCACAACTAAGCGAATGCGAGACCAGTACGATTACGCCACCAGCGTACACATAGGATGTCTCTAGATTTGCAGCTAGAAATTCTGTCTGTAATAAACCTCTAAATTTGTCTCTAAATAGCTCTAAATCCTCTAGATCAGTGGTTCTTAACCCCTGGGTCGCGACCCAAATTTGGGTCGCCAAGCCATTTTATTGGGTCGCTAAGGGTTTGCAGAAAATAATTATTTTCCCACTACAAATATATTATAATTATATACTGTAATAATTAAAATTGACTAGATAAACACCATATGAGGACGGAGCCTTTATTTGTACGACGTTTCGCTTATTACAGCTTTTTCAAGTACAAGTTGAGATACAAATGCTTGAGATTAAATAAGGGGAAAGGAGGGAACGGGGAGAGAAAAAGGGGGGGGAAGGAAGAGGAGGAGGAGGAGGAGGAGGAGGAGGAGGAGGGTGGGGGGGGGATTGGACACGTCCAGGCTGGCCAACTTCTTGTTTCTGGCGGAGATATCTGACCTACTAGACAGAATCCGAGATATCTCCGCCAGAAACAAGAAGTTGGCCAGCCTGGACGTGAAAAGTCTCTTCACATGTGTCCCCTCGGATAAGGTAATACAGCTCCTTAGGGATAGAATCGAGAAGGAGAAAATCGACTTCCCCCTGCCCCCCAACCATTTTGTCGATTTGATCAAACTTTGTGTTGAATTTAATCATTTTAAATTCCAGGACAGTTTCTTCGACCAGAAATTTGGCATGGCCATGGGCTCTCCATTAAGTGCAGTCCTGGCTAATTTATTCATGGAATTTCTAGAAACAGGACCCTTTGCCAACATCGTTCCCGAGCATGTGACCTGGCTGCGATATGTGGACGACATCTTACTCGTCACACCCAGGCGTTTCAATCTTCAGCGCTTGCAGACGGCCTTAAACGAAGTGGAGCCCACCATTCAGTTTTCCCTAGAGGAAGA
>NC_134786.1:35340790-35350790 GCF_046742065.1 Oratosquilla oratoria | reverse complement strand
CCCCGACAATGGAAGGAAATACACATCCAGTCAGCATGACAAAAACCTTTACAGCCAACCATTCGTTATACAGATAATGGAGGAGCTTTCATTTGGCCGAAGGGACCTCGAGACTAGGCGAGATCATCCAGAGGACTTTTATGACACATGTAATCTCGGGCGAGAGTAGAGAGGTGTTGCCAGTCAAAAACATATTGACATCTGAGAAAATCAAGTATGTTTGTGGAGCTCTGTATATTCTAAACAAAGATTAATTTTGAAATATATATAATAGAAATACTATTTAAACAACACTCAGCACCTGAAAGTATTTTTTCTTTCCACTACTATGAACTGTGTTATATAGCAAGATCAAGTTACAATGATCTCATACATCTTCAAATCATACCATTCCCATGTAAGGAAATTTATTGGAAAACTTGGTTAAATGCTGATAGTTTGTTGCCGGAGCCATGTCATATACAGCCCCCATATAAGGTCTACATTCTTTCCCTTCCTACAGTGCACAGCCCAGATACATTTCGGTAGAACCTATTTTGTACGCGAAACACTATCCCGTTCGTCGTGCACATAACAGACAAAGGGAAAATCAAATTCACAAGCGATACGACCCTTCTCGACCTTGGACCCACGTTCCCGATCACCTCTTCAGAAACACACGTGCAGATTCAACACAGGACTTAAAGGACACGGGGTACTGTAAAGTGTGCTCTTATTTGCAAATGTCATAAGGCCGTCGACTGGAGACCCTGAAGCAGACCTGCGTTCTTGTGACCTATTAAGTAGACAAATGGATTATGTACTTTCTGGAGGTCTTTTCTCCTCGAAGAAAACGGTAACACAAAGCATGAATATATTTTTTTAATAACACTAACAGAAGGAAATAAAATTCCATCATATATTAAGACGCACAGGCAGTGAATAAAGTGTACTAGCAACAACTTAGGAACAATCTAGAACTGTGGGTCTCAAGCTGGGGTAAATAGATCCCTAGAGGGTTATAGACTTAGACACATGGAACCACAAAACAAAAACTACATTAGTAATAGTTTCTTGATTTATAACAATATTGTTCAGTATAGAGGTGAATTCTAGGATGTGAAAGAAGAACATTACATGAATATAAGATACGTGGGAATACAAGTTGAGAGCTCTGTTCTAGATTACACGAGTAGATGTCTGAAATGTTATATATTCGACAAAACTTCGGTTTTGGGTAATATTTCGTAAACACAATGGGACTTTGGTTCAAAGTGTAGCACCGTGGTGTAGTGCACTTCGTACTCGCCTCGTAACTCTCTAGATCTGGGTTTGAGTCTCAAAATCTAAAGTGAATTCCGCATGCCATGACTGTCCAAACACATCGATTTAAACGAACGACTTTGGCCATGGTTCGACCGCTTTGTGCCTCTTGACGCACCGTTTTTTAGATGTGAAGCTTTCTTCAGAAGGCACTTATTTTCCAGCCGATATCGTCATATTTGATCTATGTACTCGGATATCCAAGCCAAGTACCACATGTCCCAGACAGCCGTTGCGGACTGAGCTCCTGTCTACATAATGTAGTGACGAGACGACATCAAACACAACGTTCACCAACAGCGCTCCATCTCGACCCCAACACCCTTGCTGCAATAACGACTTTGCAAAGTTTGTCATGGATAACACCAGACTATTTGATTTGGTTTAAGGCTAAATCTTGGTGCGAAGTAGTCTAAGTTATCTTTATCAACCCCTTTCCTGTAGTAATGGGGTTATATATTTTCTCTGGCTAATGCTAGACGATTTTATTCAGTTTAGGATACGAGATCGGGTTGATGGGTTTGTGTTGAGGTACGGAGGTTAGTATTGATATGGCTGAAACCGTCTTTAACCTGAGTATCGTGATAGCTAGGGCAATTGGCAGTTATTTGTAAATGTTCAGAATTGTCCCAGACAATAATTCTAAGATAACATTTAATTCTGTTGCTCTACAAGGAATAATTGAGATAAATATTGAAAAATTATAATAAAAGCAACAATTGAATTAACGGTGATAATAATACAGCCTATATTAGTACTCCGATCAAGATAAACAGTTGTTATCTAAGTCTAGAATCTTCTTTGTTTTACAGCACGATAATATATATAAGAGTTTTTCTACGAGTACATTTACTTTACGCCATCAAGAATGAACTAAATCACACTTATCTTTCCAACTGAATCTTATTGTCATGCAAATTAAAGGAAAGGACGAAGAGCAGTGTGTAAGGATTTCGTGAGAATAGATGTATTCACTAAGTTGATTTCTGCACGAGGAAGGAATGTGCTTGGAATTCAGAAACACGGATTGAGTGTTGCATATACATTCCCCAAAACTTTGCCCATTAAATCTACAAACAAGATTAATGAGTACAGCCGCATAGTGCATGAGACTTTTAAACAACCGAGACTAAATAGATATTTGGCAAATGTTGTAACCAATGGTAGAGATGAAATATTCAAACACAAAATGAATGATGCATTGTTATATTACTCTCAGGCGATTGGGATTAAAGGCTCAAAATAATAACCACGAGTCTATCTGTTAATCCTACTGTTAGAAACACTGGAGCAGCGTTATATTAACCTCTACAAGATGATATATATTTTTTTTTTCAAAATGTGGAGGACATTCCTAACTTAGACATAATCAGATCGTAAAGACCTTGCAGCTATCCTTTTATTGTGCGGATAATAGTGAGCCTTTACCTCTGCCGGAAACATAGTATATCAAATACATCTCTGTTGAATAGTCTAATATTCCAGGCAATCCATGTGTTGATATAGGTTCTGGGAATAGGACCTAGCTGAGCTAAGTGGAGCTCTGAGAAATCAGATTCATAGACACGAGGTGGCTTCCCCAACATATATAGTCAGGGCTAGATTTATTTTATTTTATTTTTCTACATGTTTCTAACAAAAAATACTCTGGAAATAAATATGTAGGAGTAATACACAGATATATTAAAGAAAAACAAATATGAATCGTACAATAAAGAGAAAAAGGTCAACAAAACGTTTAAGAGGATAAACCTGATGACAAAAAAAGAAGATTAATGAACAGTGATTTAACATAAACAACAGGGAATTAGATAAGATAACAAGAAAAAGAAGTGGGAGGAAGAAAAACGGAAGGGAAGACAGGGAAGAGGAGGAGGAAGAAAAGAAGAGGGAAGTGGAGGAAAAGTACAAGAGGGTTGTGTGTTTCGGGCGTGTAAGCTGAGGGAGGCATGTTTACAGTTTTCGTGGGTATTGATTTATACCAATACTTATGTTTTTTCTTTTCCAAGGTCCAAGACTCCTGCGTGCTGACGTCTTTTGTTGGTTTTATCCTGGTAAAAGCCAACCAATTCTGTTCAGCTGAGTGGGCGTGACCGTATTGACGGGTTAGGCATTTATCAGTTATGTCGGAATATGCCGGAATATGTCGGGATATACCTGTGGCACGACAAAACAACTCGTATTTTATATTGGCTAACGTCTGTCAGTTTTAGTCAGGTTGGGGTCCCTTTGTATGAAAGGGGTTGTCGTAAAGAAACAAGACACTGATATAGTGAGTAGAGGAGGAAAAGGAAGAAGAAGAGGAGAAGGAGAGGAGGAGGAGAAGGGTAAGAGGAGGAGGAAGAGAAGGAGAAGGAGGAGAAGGAGGAGGAGGAAGAGAAATAGGAAAGGAAAGAGTAGGAGGAGAAGGAGAAGAAGAAATGTAGGAAGAAAGGGAAAAGGAGTAGAAGGATGAACAATAGGGGAAAGGCTTAGGATGAGCAGGAGAAAAACAAGGAAAAGCAAGAGAACAGAGAAATAATAGGTACTAATGAAAGCAGAGAGGCACAACAAAAATAAGGAAAATGAAAGGAAAAAACAAAAGAAGAAGAGAGAGGAAAAATAAGAGAAGAAAATAAGAAGAAGGTTTATAAGTAGAGAGGTAGATGGAAGTGAAGGAGAAAAAGAAGGTGAAGGAGATGGACGAAGAAGAGGACAAGGATGAGGAGGAAGAGTAGGAGGAGGAGAAAAAAGAGTAGAATGAGAAGAATGAGGAATGACTAAGAGGAGGAGGAGGAGAAGGTTAAACGAGAAAAAAAGAGTAGGAGAAGAAGGAAGAGGGGAGGACGAGGAGGAAGACGAGGAGGACAACTAGGAAGAGAATGAGACGGGTGAAGAGGAGGAGAAAGAGAAGGAAACTGTGTTTTAATGAAATAAGAATGAAGACAAAGAAAGGAAAAGATGAAAGGGACAGTTAAGCATCAAGCAGAATAAAAAAAGATTATGCAAGATGGTACGTGGTGAGTGCAGAAAAAAAAAATTATAATGTGAATAAAAATTATTTTCTTGGCAAGAAGCCTTGAGAGAATAGTACCTGATAGAGTATAATGTGAATAGGTTGTCATTAGAGTACCCGAGGAGCGTTGCCAAATGCTGTTGGGCTGTGGGTTTCCAGTCAACAAAACTCAAGGCAACAAATGATTGACTGAATAACGCAGGATTCTTTCATAGTTGGAGATCAATCTCCATAAAAAAGGAATTCTATTCTTTACTGTTCTTTCTATACACTACTTTATTATGATCTCTCCTTTACCATTTCTATAACTTCCCACTTCAGTTCGATTCTTTCCCTGAGGATAGAAGGGCTGGTTGTCGGAGACAGAATGCAACCCTCTCGAGCCTGATTTGGTTACCACTTTTGCTACATTCTACCCCCACACGATTTTATTCAGCAAAAGGAAACGTCCCCAAGAGCAATAGGGACGTGGTACGGGTTTGCAAGGGAAGTGATTATATCAGTGCTAAGTACCTATCCTGGTGAAATGTAGCCACTAACATCCATAAGAAAGAATAATGAGACCTCCCCAACTCTGCAGAATCCGAGATTTACAGTAACGCTTCAACAGCACAACAACAAAAAATATTCAACAAGTTAAGAAAAAAGAAACATAGTGGTGATACTAATGACGGTAATATTGTATGCAAGAAGAGGAGGAGGGGAAGGAAGAGGGGACTTTGAAGGAGAAAAAAAAATAGAAAGGGAAAAAGAAAGAAAAAGGGAAGAAGGAATAAGAATAGGAAGAAAGGTATATAGAAATAAGAAGTATTAATGTAGGTAATACTGTATACAAGAATAGGAGGAAATGGGGAAAGAAGAGAGGATTTGAGAAAAGAGACAAGAGGAGAGAGGGGGAAAATATACCTGTAGGGCAAACGAGAAGAAAAGAGAAGAGGAAGAATAGAAAGAAAGTGATTTAGCAGAACAAAAACAACAACAACAACAACAACAACAATAACAACAACAACAACAACAGCAACAAGAAAAAGAAGAACAAGAACAAGAGAAAAAAGAAGGGGAGAAGAATAGGGATTTAGGAGAAGGAAGTATTAATAACGACTATGCTGTGTGCAAAAAGAGGAGAAAAAGATGAAAGAAGAGCAGAAGGTAAAAATGAGCGGAAAGAAAAGAAGAACAACTGGAGGAAAGGGGAAGAGGAAGATGAAAAGGAAGAAAAAGAGAAAAAAAGAGGAAGAGGAAAAGGAAGAGGAATAGGAAGAGGAAGAGGAAAGTGAAAGGAAGAGGAAGGTGAAAGGAAGAGGAAAAGGGAAAGGAAGAGGAAGAGGAAGAGGAAGGGGAAAGGAATAGGAAGGGGGAGGAAGAGGAAGAGGAAGAGGAAGAGGAAGAGGTGGAAGAGGAAGAAGAAGAAGCGGAAAAGGAAGAGGAAAAGAGGAAGAAGAAACGGAAGCGGAGGAAGAGGAAGAAGAGGAAGCGGAAAAGGAAGAGGAAAAAGAGGAAGAAGAAACGGAAGAGGTGGAAGAGGAAGAAGAGGAAGCGGAAAAGGAAGAGGAAAAAGAGGAAGAAGAAACGGAAGCGGAGGAAGAGGAGGAAGAGGATGAAGAGGAAGAGGAGAAGAGGAAGAGGAGAAGGAGGAGAGGAAGAGGAGAAGAAGCGGAAGAGGAAGAGGAGAAGAAGCGGAAGAGGAAGAGGAGAAGAGGAAGAGGAAGGAAGGAAGGAAGAGAAGGAAGAGGAAGAGGAAGAGGAAGAGGAAGGAGGAAGAGTAAGAGGAAGAGGAAGGGAAGTGGAAGGGAGGAAGAGGAAGGAAGAGGAAGAAGGAAGGAAGAAGAGGAAGAGGAAGAGGAAAGAGGGAAGGGGAAAGGAAGAAGGAAGAGGAAGGAGAAGGAAGAAGAGGGGAAGAAGGAATGAAAGGAAGAGGAAGAAGAAGAGAAGGAGGAAGAGGGAAGGGGAAAGGAAGAGAAGGGGGAAGGGGAGAGGAAGAGGGGGAGGAGGAGAGAGGAGGGAAAGGGAGGAAGAGGAGGAGGAGGAAGGAAGGGGAGGAAGGAAGGGGGGGGAAAGGAAGAGGAAGAGGAAGAGGAAGAGGAAGGAAGAGGAGGAGAAGGAAGAGGAAGAGGAAGAGGAAGAGGGAGGAAGAGGAAGAGGAAGAGAGAGGGAGGAGGAAGGGGGGAGAGAAGAGGAGGAAGAGGAGAGAGGAGGGAAGAGAGGGGAGGAGAAGGAGGAGAGGAGGAGGATGGAGGAGCAGAAGGAGGAGAAGAGAGGAGAAGAGAAGAGGAAGAGGAAGGAAGAGAGAGGGGAGAGAAGAGAAGAGGAAGAGGGTAGAGAAGAAGAGGAAGAGGGTAGGAAGAAGAGAGGAGAAGAGGAAGAGGAAGAGGAAGAGGAGGGAGGAAGAGGGGAGAGAAGAGGGAGGGGAGGAGAGGAAGAGGAGAGAAAAGGAAGAGGAAGGAAGAGGAAAAGGAAGAGGAAAAGAGGAAGAGGAAGAGGAGGAGAGGAAGAGGAGGAAGAGGAAGAGGAAGAGAAGAGGAAGAGAGAAGAGGGAAGAAGAAGAGGAAGAGGAAGGGATGAAGAAGAGGAAGGGAGAGAAGAGGGAGGAGGAGGGGAGAGGGAGGGAGAGGGAGAGAGGAGAGGAAGGGAGGGAGAGGGGAGAGAGAGGGGAAGAGGGAGGGGGAGAGGGAGGGAGAGGGAGAGGGAGAGGGAGGGAGGGAGGGAGGAAAAAAAAGAAATAGGAAGATACAAATATATATATATATATATAGAAAATATATATATATATATATATATATATATATATATATCAAGAGGAAGAGGATGCGCAGATTTCTGGCTCCGCTAGCGAAGGCCATTGCTTTATTTGTAACCTAACATTTTATATTGGAGAAATATATCAAAACTAGAAATCTAATATTGTATATAGGACAAAAATATCAACTATTGACTTATTCAATGCAGTATAAGTTAATATAAACTTGCAGAAATTGAGATGTGGTACTACCAAGGACTCGAACCTGGCTAGCGCATGACAACTCCTGTAGTGACTTACCGATTACGCTATCAAAAAAGATAGTGTAATCGGTAAGTCGCTACAGCACTTGTTATGCGCTGGCCGGGTTCGAGTCCTTGGCAGTACCACAATTCAATTTCTGCATGCTAGCCTCCATCAAGTCTCCTGATGTTGATGGCTCAGAATTAAAGTGCATTGTGGTTGTTAAAATGTATCTCTAATCACTGGGACCCATTCAGTGTTGTACATACATACATACATACATACATACATACATACATACATACATACATACATATATATATATATATATATATATATATATATATATATATATATACATATATATATATATATATCAAGGACTACTATAACACAGGACATGTGCACCCAGATTCCTGGCTCCGCTAGCGAAGGCCATTGCTTTATTTGTAACCTAACATTTTATATTGGAGAAATATATCAAAACTAGAAATCTAATATTGTATATAGGACAAAAATATAAACTATTGACTTATTCAATGCAGTATAAGTTAATATAAACTTTTATACTGAAATAAGAAACTATTTTTAAGGCACTGTTATGCTTTGAAATGCCAATTTTAGCCGGACTTAACAGGTATTATTGTATGAGGTTAGTGGACACCAGGGTAGGTGATTTTTTTTTTTATCTTTTTAAAAAGTATAAAAAATTGATTTTTTTAAATTTAAATCAGCTTTATTTGATATAAATATTTTTTTATATATTTTAAATATTGTGGGATTGATATCTGATATGCGATCTGATTGCTAAAGGACATTTATAGCATATCAATATAAGGAGCAGTGTTATATAGACTTGCCACAAGCATACAAGGAAAGGTATAAGCCTACATGTAGTATATATATCACTGTGCAGCGCACAACAAGTTTCAACAAGATTATTGTTGAAACTTGTTCTAGATAAGCAGCTTCTCACTGAGTCAATTGCTGCTTTGGAATCAACCAGGATGTCTTCTGGACCTGGCAGAGGGGTTCCTTCAGGCAAAAAAATTATTCTGTCTGTAATTATTTTGAAAAACTACCAACAACCTCTGGCAAAGGGTACCGAGCTAAATGCAAAGACTGCAGCCAGGAACTACAGGGCATTGTGTCAAGATTAAAATCTCACAGAGATAAATGCCAAGGTCAGCTACAGCATACAGAAGAAATTGATGACCCAGGTAAATAATTGTATTTATATTGTGTGCATTTCTCTCTTTTCATACGCAACTATATAGATTTGGTGAACAATGGAGAGCATGTGCAATAAAAATGTGAAGGCCTAAAGAGATGATACTTCAACTTCATTACTTCTAAATTTGGGAAATGTCTATATCACTAAAATACACTGTATTCACTCAACTTTGGGGCCTAGATGATTGTTATTAATTTCATTCAACATTGTGTAATATATTTCATAAGTTCCATTGGAATTCAGCCCACATTGGGTTCAGCCCAAAGGGACTTAGCCTAACCTAACCCAACTAACCCATTATTTTTAGTGAATTTAAAAGTGGACTGAATCCTGTGTGGGCTGAATTCCAAGCCCACCTATTTCATATCCTATTAATTATTTCCAAATAATTTAGTGGCTTCTGTGAATATGATCATTATCTAAAAAAAAAAAAATATCTACTGTACTCAAAAGTAGCCTAAATCACACTTTATTCATTCATTTATTTATTCATTTATAAATTATACAACATGCTAAAATTTTCTGTTTCCTTTTCAAGATCTGTATCAACAGCTTCAATCCCTTCATCATCGGCTCCACTTGAATTATCTGCAAACTTGACTCCACCATTAAAAAGGTCACTATCAGACTCCTCCACAGGCGCCACTTCTGCTAAATAATTTTCATCTAAGAGAAAGTCATCAACATATCTGGACAGATTTATAATAAAAACCTCACCCTCTCATAAGGAAAATCTCGACAAAGAAGCTGCAAGAATTATATTTGCTACAAATTCACAATTTCGTCTTGTTCAGCATCCTCAGTTTCTCAAGATGGTTCAGAGCCTGAGGCTAGGTTATATTTCTCCATCCAGAAAAGATATTACTGATAAGTACTTGGATCTTGTGTATGAAAAGGAATATAAAAAGTGTGCAGATGACCCGAATAATGAAACTGTATGTCTTTTAATTGATGGGTGGTCTAACACCCATAATGAGCCCATAATATGTGTCACTCTAATAACATCCACTGGTCAGATTTATTTAGTTGACACAACAGACACATCAGGGAAACCTTACACTGTTGAATATCTTCTACAACTTGTACAAAATTCGATCAAGAAGGCTGAACAAGATTTTGGATGTCACATTGGAAGTGTTGTGACAGACAATGTAGCAAATGTCACCAAGATGAGAAAAGTCTTGGAGGAATCGAGTGAACCTGAGTTACCGTCCTCACATACGGATGTGCAGCACACCTACTAAATCTACTGGCTCATGACCTTAAGATTGATAATGTAAAACAACACGTGGTCCATGTAGTTAAATATTTTAGAAATAATCATTATGCTGCTTCAAATATCGGCAGGAAAAAAGTCGGTGTCTAGTCATGCCCCAGGATACAAGGTGGAACACAATGTCAGACTGTCTCAAGGCCTATATAAATAACTGGCCAATTCTAATGAAGGTCTGTGAAGTCAACAGGGAAGCTATTGATACTGAAGTAAGAA
>NC_134786.1:35325790-35333290 GCF_046742065.1 Oratosquilla oratoria | reverse complement strand
TTACCTGTTATTTATTTATTTATTTTTTTCCCTTGGCAGATAAAATTGTCAAGTTTATATGAGCCTGTATGTAAGTTAGCATCTTGATGACTGGTGCAGTTTGATTACTGGTGCAGTTTGATCCATACCACCAGTGATTCTTCTTTTTTCTCTGTAGTATCTTGCTATGTATGATACCATCGGTCAATAATTTTCTTAGTAATAGTGCCAATATCTTTTTTGTTGAATCCGTTGTTAAAAAAAAAAAATGTGTAGGTCTTACTATTTCCGTGTGAGCTTTTGTCCATGTGCTGTAATAATTAACAGCTCTACGTATATAGGCATTGATGGTGGATATTTTTGTATCTTTGTGGGCATTCACTTCTTCCGTTCATGCATTGGCCTATATTTGTAGGTTTAACGTAGGTGTCTGTATTGAATTTTCCTTGTTGTAGTTTAACGAGAAAGTCAAGGAATGGCATGGATTCTTCTACTTTTTTTCGATCGTGAAGGTTAAACCGGAGGCACCTTGGAGGAAGTTCTTGAGTATTATATTATATATTTATTGCATGTAGTCTTTATGAAGATGTCATCAATATAATGACAATAAATTTTCGGTTTTTCGAATTTGATGAACACTTCTTCTTCAATGCAACCCATAAAGAAATTTGCAAACAGGACTTCGAGTGGGGAACCCATAGCGACACGTCTATTTATTGATATTTCACTCCGCGGGGACAGATAAATGGTGCTTCTGTACTGCAGCATTGGAGAAGGCTACGGAGTGTGGGCTCAAGGATTGGAAGCTTTGGAGTATTATTATTGTGGATTAGTATTGTGGTAAACACCATCAATGATATAGTTGAACGTACACTGAATTGAAATGGAAGTAAATAGCGATTCTACGTCAAGAGAAGCTATGGTTCCTATTGCACTGTTTGTTTTAAGGATGTCCAAGAAATCAGTAGCTGAATGCAGGCTATAGGTTGAAGGGACGTATGGAGTAAGTATGATACACAATTGTTTCGTCATGCCGTATGTTGGAGTTGGAATCTGTGAGATAATAGATCTGAACTTATTTTCTAGTTTATTCTTTATTTTTTATTTTTCATTTTAATTATTATTATTTTTTATATTGCCATAGTAGTATCCCACACTGTAGTTTCCAGTTAGCTTGTTAAACTTGTGGAAGTACTTGCAGCATTATTGATGGTAATGAGCTTGTTTAATATAATTTTTAGTGATTCCGTGTTGTCTTTTGTTATCTTCTTGAATTTAGTATCATCGCTGAGAATGGTTTTCATTTTGTCCAAGTACTCGGAGGTATTCATGAGGACGTAAGCGGCAGCTTTGTCGGCTTTTCTGATGGTAATGTCCGGGTCTTTCTTTAACTGTTTTGCTGTCATGATGTGTTTCTGGTCTATGAGTTTGCTTTTAAAACTATCTCTTGATTTAGATGCTTCTGTGACTATTTCTTGTTTTAAGTTGGGTTGTACGGTGACTTCACCCTTTTTTTCCACTTTTTCCGTGATATCAAGAAGTTTTTCACATTTTACTCGCTTATGATGCTGCTTGGTTTCGACATAATGTGATAGTTTAAACCAAAGTTCAACAGTTCTTATTCTAGGGTGAGAGTTTTATCTGTTAAATTGATGTAGCCTTTAGCTGGACGTAGGTGTTTTACGTTGCCGGCGTTAAGGTTGTCCAGCTTTTTCTAGTTTGCAGTAATGATGCAGTAACGATGTTGTTTCATCATGTCATGAAAACAAGCTTCAACTGTTTCTTTAAATCTTGGGTCAACAACTATATTAGCCCACCTCTGTTCTATCTCGTAGTAATTCTTGCGAAGTTCTTCAAGCTTGGTCTTCAGCTCTTGATTCTTCTAGTCATGAAATTTCTTCTAGCTTCGACACTGGGCTTATGTCAGTTTCTCTTGCTGACGTTGACTGCCCCATCACCAGGAATATTAAGGGTATATATGGGCAGTAGGTCTTCTCTCAAACATGTTTCATACGTATCTAAGTATCAATAAAAAATAAAAGAAAATGAAATCAAAACTGTCTCTAAATTTCCTCGGTCACGGTGGTGTTTTGGTAACACCCCGTGACGTCACGGCAACGGGGACAACTGATTGGCCGAGAGTGGTGACGTCACGGCAACGGAGACGACTGATTGGCCGAGAGTGGTGACGTCACGGCAACGCAGACGACTGATTGGCCGAGAACGCTGACGTCACGGCAACGGAGACGATTGATTGGCCGCGAGCGAAGGGCAGGGCGTGAAGCGCCCTCTCGCGAAGCAGTCCAAGCGATACCAAGAGACGAAACGGCGAAGAAGCGTAGACAGAGGCGTAGACAGAAGCACCTATGGAAATGGCTAATGGCTACCAAGGGTATAACGAAGAAGACGTTCCAAGAAGATAAGGTGTTGGCAGCTAGACTAAGAGATGAGCGCAGTAAAACGTTCCCTGGGTTGTACGCTGATACCAAGACCTTTAAGGTGAAAGCGTCTATACACGAGTTCCAAAGGAAGGTGATCGCCTCCAAATAAACTCTAGAGAACTATAAACAACTCGAATGCAGTAACGATATGTTTGACAAATTAGAGTGTCCGGACGATACGATATCCAATGAAGATTGAGAGGCGTTCATGCGGAATTACTTCTCAGGATATAAGAAGTTCGTTAAAAACGGTGCAAAGTCTGATCACAGGAACTTATAGATGGATTCTCTTTCAAAATTATTCTGATATTACTTCAGTGGTGACGGTGTTTGGGGGACACTTTCATATGGCTGACTGACTATATAATAGCGAAGAAGCGTAGACTACATTATATCGAAATGTATAATTTGTAACGACAGGCCATGGGTCCCCTTGAATTCATGGGATGGCTCCTATGGGGGCCTCCGTGGTTTCCTTGGGGCCCCCGTGGTTCCCTTGGGGCCCCCGTGGCTCCTCTGGGGGCCCTGCGGCTCCTCTGGTGGCCCCCGCGGCTCCTCTGGGGGCCGTCGTGGGTCCTCTGGAAACCCCGCTGATCCTCTGGGGGCCCCGCCGATCCTCTGGGGGCCCCCGACGCATATATGTCAATGTGTATATAAATATGTATATGTGTATAAGTATATGTGTATATGTGTGTGTTTAGGTGTATATGTGTATGTGTGTATAGAAGAAGAAGAAGAAGAACGTGAAGCAGAAGAAGAAGAACGCGAAGTAGAAGAAGAAGAAGAAGAAGAAGAAGAAGAAGAAAAAGAAGAAGAAGAAGAAGAAGAACAAAAACAAAAACAAGAACAAGAACAAGAACAAGAACAAGAAGAGGAAGAAGAAGAAGAAGAAGAAGAAGAAGAAGAAGAAGAAGAAGAAGAAGAGGAAGAAGAAGAAGAAGAAAACAAGAAGAGGAAGAAGAAGAAGAAGAAGAAGAAGAAGAAGAAGAAGAAGAAGAAGAAGAAGAAGAAGAAGAAGAAGAAGAAGAAGAAGACGAAGAAGAAGAAGAAGGAATAGAAGAAGAAGATGACATCTTAACAAAGCTGAAGGAAGAGAATAGGGAACTGCGTTACAATTTGAAGGAAGAGAATAGAAAATTGCGTGAGAAGTTGGAAAGCATACTGAAAGAGATCAAACTTATGGGTGATGAAGACACGAATGGCGGGCAGAAGACACCAAAACGTAAATCAATAAACGTGAATAAATACGCTGACGGGACAGACGACGAAGAATGCAACCCTCCTGCGGCTAAGAAACGTAACATTACATGTGTGACTAAATAAAAAGCATGTTTTGCATAAACTTCTTTTATTAACACATCTCGGTTAACAAAGCGCCCGCGAAAAAAGCGAGCAAGCGCCGCAGGCCAAGCAACCTGGCATAGCCAGGTGCGGCGAAGTCGCTGCTTGTACATATGAATATGCGTATCTACACACACAGAAAGACACACATAGAAACACACACACGCACACACACACACAAACACACACACACACACACACACACACACTCTGAGCTCTCTTCCAGGAGGGAAATAGCTGTCGATCACGAGTCCGACACGTGATCCAAAGACCAAAGTGAATACACACACACACACACACACACACACACACACGCACACACACACACGCACGCATACACACACACACGCACACACACAGCTAAAAACACACACACACACACACACACACACACACACACACACACACACACACACACACACACACACACACACACACACACATGTATGTATGTATGTATGTATGTGTGTGTGTGTATGTATGTATGTATGTATGTATGTATGTATGTATGTATGTATGTATGTATATATATATGTATGTATGTATGTATGTATCAGCGAAAAAAATACACGGGAGCGACGAGCGATTTCGCTCGGGAAAGTTCCAATGTCGCTCTCGCAAATCCAATAGCGGGAGCGATCCCCCACAAAAAAAAATCGCTCCCGCGGCAAGATTCAACGTTTTTCATGCATTATCCATCATTTGGCAATCCCTGAATCCCATCACCATTGATGAAAGGATCAGAGCAAACACAACTTACCCGTGATCAATCATTGCATTATCAATCGATATCATAAACGCAACGCATCAATCAACTTTAATTTTTTGATGTACGTACGTATGTGTACGCGGTATAGCTGCTAGAGTTCAATGGCTTACCTAGCCTAGCTTCGTATCAGCTGCATGCGCGCGTATACTAGTACATGTTGACTAGACTCTACACGACTATCGTGCTACATAATGTCGCTAGTTGCGAATTGCATGGTACCTGTATGCAGGGAAGTTCATTGGTTGCATGCAGCTTGCTGCCAAATCAACGCGCTAATTACATGTACAATGCACCATACCCAATACCACATCACCGCATGCATACGTACACTGTACATATACAAACTCGCTCGAGGCTTAGGAGGGAAACGGAAATCCCATTTATAACCTCGTTCGCGTATTTATGAGAAAACAAAATAGAATCAAATGTTTGGTTAGTAATTGAAAGTAAATACATTTAAGTATAAATATGAACATTTGATAATGGTATATTCAGTTCATAAATATGAATCTTTGGAGGGAGAAAAGAAAAAAAAAAAGATTCGTTAGCTAGCTTAAGTACGTCACGTCCATGCCAAACTTTCGATGATCGTACATCATGGAGCGATTTCTAGTGAAGCGAGTGAAGATGAGTGAAGATGGTGTGCCCTCAGATTCAGTCTTTTCAGAATCGAGAGAGAGTGTTTTGACGGCAGGAACCGCGTCTGAACCAGCAAAGCCTAATTCAGACTCTACGGGCAAGGGCTAAGGAAAACGAAAACCAGTAAAGCATGAATCTACTATACGCTCGTGGAACCTAGATTGGATTGAAGTGGATCGGGGCAGTGATGGTACTCTAACGGTGTATTGCAAGGCTTGTCGTGCATTTCCACCCCCAACCACTGCCAGTGGAAACAGAGGCGCTGTCTGCCGATCAGTTTCAACTAGGAAGCCAACATGTTAAGAAATCAAACCTGCAAAAACATGGCCCTGGAAGTATTAAAAATGGCTCTGGTAATTTAAAAAAAATGGCTCTGGTGAAATAAGAAAAAAAAAAGAAAAATGGCTCTGGAAAAAAAGTATTTTTTTCCCTGGTATGTATGCATGTATGTATGTATGTATGTATGTATGTATGTATGTATGTATGTATGTATGTATGTATGTATGTATGTATGTATGTATGTATGTATGTATGTATGTATGTATGTATGTACGTATGTATGTATGTATGTATGCATGTATGTATGTATGTATGCATGTATGTATGTATGTATGTATTTATGTATGTATGTATTTATGTATGTATATATGTATTTATGTATGTATGTATGTGTGTATGTACGTATATATATATACGTATATTTGTGTGTGTATTTATGTACGTATGCATGTAAGCATGTATTGTATGTATGTATGTATGTTGGTATGTATGTATGTATGTATGTATGTATTTATGTATGTATGTATGTATGTATGTATGTATGTATGTATGTATGTATGTATGTATGTATGTGTGTATGTATGTAGGTATATATGTACGTATATTTGTATATATGTATTTATGTACGTATGCATGTAAGCATGTATGTATGTATGTATATATGTATGTATGTATATTCATTATATATATATACATATACATATATATATATATATATATTTGTATGTGTGTGTGTGTGTGTGTGTGTGTGTGTGTGTGTGTGTGTGTGTGTGTGTGTGTGTGTGTGTGTGTGTGTGTGTGTGTGTGTGTGTGTGTGTGTGTGTGTGTGTGTGTGTGTGTAAAGATGCATGGGTGGATGGATCGATGGATGGTTAGATGAATGGCTGGATGAATGAAGAAGAAGGAGAAGAAGAAGAAGATGAAGAAGAAGAAGAAGAAGAAGAAGAAGAAGAAGAAGAAGAAGAAGAAGAAGAAGAAGAAGAAGAAGAAGAAGAAGAAGAAGAAGAAGAAGAAGAAGAAGAAAAAGAAGAAGAAGAAGAAAAGAAGAAGAAGAAGAAGAAGAAGAAGAAGAAGAAGAAGAAGAAGAAGAAGAAGAAGAAGAAGAAGAAGAAGAAGAAGAAGAAGAAGAAGAAGAAGAAGAAGAAGAAGAAGAAGAAGAAGAAGAAGAAGAAGAAGAAGAAGAAGAAGAGGAAGAAGAAGAAGAAGAAGAAGAAGAAGAAGAAGAAGAAGAAGAAGAAGAAGTAGAATTAGAAAAAATATATATGAATTTTTACATCAGAAGTAGCTTAGCGGCAACCAAATAGTTACCTTTTCCCTATACGTTGGTGTTTTAACCGGAATTACACTGGGTTCGCTTAGTTGTGGGCTTGAATCCCACATTTCCCTCTGATTCCAGAGCTACGCACCGCCTTGTTTCTTATAACCAATATAACCACTGAAGACGATTCCTGGACGGGAATCGAAACGTCTGGCAAATAAACCCTTCAATTGAGTCTGGTGTTTACATTTTTTTAATATGGATCCCAGACTCCAAATCTTCATTTATATATATGTATATATATATATATATATATATATTATATATGTATATATATGTGTATATATATGTGTATATATATATATATATATATATATATACATATATATATATCAAAGACTACTATTACACAGGACGTGCGCACCCAGATTCCTAGCTCCGCTAGCGGAGGCCATTGCTTTCTTTGTAACCTAACCTTTTATATTGGGCAAATATATCAAAACTAGAAACCTAACATTGTATATAGGACAAATATATCAACTATTAACTTATTCAATGCAGTATAAGTTAATATAAACTTTTATAGTGAAATAAGAAACTATTTTTAAGACACTGTTATGCTTTGAAATGCCAATTTTGGCCGGACTTAACATGTATTATTGTATGAATTCATTGTCTTGAAAAGGAAGACCAATTTGGCTGCCTTCTCATTACCGAGGTGGTTATTTAATTTTGTGTGTACAAGTCCCATGGAGGAGAAAAGTCTTTCAATTCTTGATGATGAGGCTACTGCA
>NC_134786.1:35318290-35320790 GCF_046742065.1 Oratosquilla oratoria | reverse complement strand
TACCTTGCATTTACTTGTGTTAAATTTCATTAGCCACTTTTCAGACCATTGCTGTAATTTATCTAAATCTTCTTGAATATCTAATTGGTTTGAGTGATCATTTGCCACTCCGCACAGTTTTGTATCATCAGCAAATTTGGAAACAGTAGATTTTAGTCCATTGTCTATATCATTTATATATACTATGAATAGAAGTGGCCCAAGAACGGAACCCTGAGGAACTCCACTTGCAACATTTTTCCATCCAGAAGTTTTTTCCATTTAAAACAACTCTCTGTTTTCGACCTTTCAACCAATTACTAGTCCAACCTAATAGGCTACCACTTATTCCATGCAAAGCTAATTTAGTAAGTAGCCTTTCGTGTGGGACGGTATCAAAAGCTTTTGCAAAGTCTAGATATATTAAATCTATATTGTTTCTTTTGTCATAATTCGAGATAACTGTGTTGTAGAATTCGAGTAAGTTAGTCACGCAAGAACGTTTCCGTCTGAAACCATGCTGGCTATCATTTATCAAACGGTTATTTTCTAAATGATATTCGATATCATCTCTGATGATAGTTTCCATTATTTTTCCTACGATCGAAGTCAAAACTTATAGGCCTATAGTTATTTGGTTTCTTTTTGTCACCTTTTTTGAATATGGGAGTAACGTTAGCTAGCTTCCATTCTCTTGGGACATCTCCGGATATGATGGATTTCTTGAAAATAATTTCTAATGGAACAACAATCTCATTTTTCATTTCCTTTAAGATTCTTGGATGCCAACCGTCAGGCCCTGGTGTTTTGTTAACTTTGAGTTTGTCTATACACCTTTTAATTTTTTCTTTTGTTATATTTACCGTAGTGAGTAAGTTTACCCCAGACTTTTCACCAGGTTTCAGTTTGGAATTCACTTTGAGGTGTTTCGTTTACGAATACCGAGCTAAAATAATTGTTTAAGAGATTACACATTCCTTCATTTGAATATTCAAGTTTGACCGTCAGCAGATAATAGTGGACCAATGTGATTCCTAACAACCTTTTTATCTCTAATGTAACTATAGAATTCTTTGGGATTCTCTTTGGATTTCTCAGCGATGTTCATTTCGTATTGTCGATTTCTTTTCTTATTGTCTTTTTAAATCTCTCTGTATTGATACATAACTTTCATAGTCATTAGATGCACCCGAGCACTTATATTTCTTATAAGCCTGTCTCTTTTTAGCAATACTTTTTTCAGTTTCTTTGTCGAGCCACTTTGGGCGAGCCTGATTTGGGGACGTCTGTCCTTAAAAGGAATGTAAGTATGAATCATCTTAGTGAGCGTATTTTGAAATATTTCCCACATCTGATCTACAGGCCTTTCGTTTAATTTTTCCTCCCAATCTGTAAGCTGAAGCTCCTGACGTAGTTCTATGAACTGAGCTTTACTGAAATCGGGTATTTTAGAAGCACAAGTATCTATTCTAAAATTGTTTTAGGAGTTTGAATCTGACTAAATTTGTGATCGCTATTTGCAACAGATTCACCGACTTCAACATCAGTTGCCATGCTTTCGCGGCTAGTGATCAATAAATCGAGTATGTTTCCATATCTTGTGGGCTCTTTTACATGCTGAATTAAGTAATTGTCACCAAGAAAATCAATCAAAGCGACTACCTATATGGCCCATGTTCAAGGGTCATCCAATCAATGTCAGTAAAATTGAAATCACCCATTATCAATAAATCCCGGTTGCAGAAACTAGACAGTTATTGAAATAACAGTTTGTCGTCTGCAAATGATAATGTCTTTGGCCTATATATTACAGCTATATTCATTTTTAGTCCATTTGTTTTGGGTTAACTCAACCCACAAACTGTCATATGCATCCTGTTTCACTTTCTCTAAAACACAAGCATGAACATTGTTTTTAAACGTACAATAGAACACCCCCCCACCTTTCTTGTGGTTTCTATCCTGATGAAAGTGTTTAAATCCCGCAATATTAAATTCAGCTTCGAACTCTGTACCATTTAACCATGTCTCAGTTATTCCTATCATATCGAGATTTTCGCTTTTGACATACGCCTGTATTTCTTGAAATTTGTTCCTAATACTACGAGCATTAAAGTACATAGTTTTAAGAAACTCCTGATTATTTCTTTTTGACACATTTTGAGTTTTCAATATCGACCTCCTCCACCGGCTCGACCTCCTCCTCACTGCTGAGTTCCTGCATTACCTCCGAGTGGGAAATCGTATGCAACTCCTTCAGCTCCTCCGTTGTGAGTTCTTCAGCGTGCTCCTCAACAAGTTCAGCAACATCTGCATCGTCTACCTCTAAGCCCATGCAGCGACCGATAGACACTATCTCCTCCTCAACAGATTGCAGTGGTTTGAATCCCTCGAAGTTTCGCTCTAGCACTGCATCTGGCCATAGTTTGCGCCAAGCCGAGTTCAATGTTCTTTTAGTAACACCTTGCCATGCAATATCGATAATCTTAAGACAGATCACAATGTTGTAATGTTCTTTCCA
>NC_134786.1:35303290-35308290 GCF_046742065.1 Oratosquilla oratoria | reverse complement strand
CTAACCCTCAACCTGCTTGCGCCCATAAAGTACTACTAACCTCTCCGGGGTTAACTATAACACCTCTCACTTCAGCTGCCTATTGAACGTTCGTATGAGCTCAGGCGCGTCAACCAAAGGCTCTTGACCCTGTAGGCAGTTCCTCCTCAGACCCTCTCCTTCCTCCCCCTGGCCCTCTCATCTCCTCCCTCACATTCAACCTTCTCTTCACCCAGTTTCTTGACCGAGAGGCCCGCCTCCATTTCCTCTGCCCTCCAGTCTTTTCCCATTTCTTTTCTTTCTTCTAGTCTTCAATTGGTCCTCCAGTTCCCTGTCTTCTTCCATGTTGTCTTAAAGGTTCTCTTCTACTGGAACCTACACAGTCTAACTTGTATTTAGATCCTGCAATTCTCTATTCTTCGTTCATCCTTCTATCTGATGCATGTGGGCTGTCTATACCGATAAGATAATTTCATTCTTTCTCTCACGATACATTTGTAATTATATATATTTCACACCTGATAAAAGTAAGTAGAAAATAAACAAATAAAAATTAAGTATATCAGAACAAGTACAGCTCTCCTGGCCTTTTCATTCAACGATGTAGAAATCATGGTTACTAAACTATTTTTCTTTTCGCTTCGGAAATCTGAATAATTTCTTCATTTTTCTAAGTCTAGATTAGAATATTCCTTAAGCACTTATACCAGATTACGTCCTTTAAACTTTCATGACCTTCAAGTAGTTCTCAATAATATATATGGATTCTTTAAAGATCAATATTCAAATGTGGGTATTCAGAAACTTTGTTCAACATGACGTGATATGATCTTATTCAGCTTCAAAGTACTCCTACCCTTATTCTAGTATTACTTTACTCGAGATGATTTATCATCTCCATCAATTATTTTGGACATGGACAAAAGTATTCAGTATTTCTCACCGTAATATATATACGGTGTACATATATATATGTATATATATACATATATATATATATACATACATATATATATGTATATATCTATATATGTATGTATATATGCATATATATACATATACATACATATATATATATATATATATATGTATGTACATATATATGTATATATATATATATATATATATATATATGTATGTACATATATATGTATTATATATATAAATACGTATATATATATATATATATATATATATATATATATATATATATATATATATACATAGCTTAAATTTTTACTAGACCTTCGTTTGGGTACCCTTATTAAATATATTCTGCACCACCTCTATGGTATGGTTACCAAAGTTAAAAAATCTCTTCCTCTTCCATTAGCCTTTCTATAAATAGAGGGCACTATGAGAAAAACACAACTCTAATTTGAACGAAATGTGCAGGCAGTTGTAGGACATTATCTTAATCACAACACACATTATCTTAATGATAGCAAAATGGAAGAATCTACATTAGAAAACGAGCTCTTGCAACATCCGTACCATCAAAAAGGACCTCTGAATGATATACTGTTGTGTCATTACAATTGCAGGACATCTACGAAAAAAGAAATGAATGAATAAAGGAGAAATAAGTAATGAGAACTATGACTAGTATTCAGAGGATGAAACAAAAGATTAGATGGATGGCGGCTCGAATACCTCTAAAGAATCAACGCATTACGGCTGTATGGGCGCAAGGCATTAACTCCTTGAGCTCTGTTAAAGGCATCTGTGCCTAGCCTCCTTGTAGAGCGAGTGGATGAAAACAAAAAATCGTGAATCATATGCCCAATCCTTTGTATTTTTTCCATATTTTCTAGCCAACTTAGTTAAGAGGAACTTTTGCTATTTCAGAAGATATATATGAAAATTCTTGAATTGTGATTTTTTATCCATTCCCGGCCAGAGAAGTGGAGACTTTTTGCTTAGACCAACCTTCATTCCACAACAAGGCTCTACCAATATAACGAAAATTAATTGGGTTTATCTATATTTTCTATTAAAGTGTTTGCCGATTATTTAGTTAAAAAATTGATTAAATTATCTATTTATTCCTTTGTTCATTAATTTACTTGTTTACTTATCCATATATATATATATATATATATATATATATATATATATATATATATATATATATATGTATATATATATATATATATATACATATCTATATATATATATATATATATATAATAATTTACTTATAAAATTGTTTAATAAATGAATTTATTTACGTAGTTACCTCAACTTATTCGTTTATTGATCTATCTATAAATCTATTACTATTTTTATTAGTTTGTTTATTTTTCATTTATTTGTTAATTTCTTTCTTTACTTAATGCACGGCAGCATTTTGACACAGTAATTTTCTTACTGAGAATTTTTTTTTTTTTTTTTTTTTTACAGTAGATCTCATTTCAGGGGGGTGGGCAAGTACAAGCCTTCCATAGTCTTCCATATCTAATTAACGTTTCGACTTCAGGGAGTCATCTTCAGAATAGTATACAAGAATTAAGTCACGGTCCTACACAGCTACAGAATAAATAGCTGACAATTTTGTAAGGACAACATGGATTTCAATATAGGCCGCTTGGGAACGCTGAAAGGATCGTGTCGCCCTGCGTGGGCGGACATTTCACTCAGGAGGGGAAGGGGAAGGGAAAGGGAGAGAGGGGAGTAAGGCAGGATGGTTCGTCTCACAGGACACCCCGCTGGTCAAGAGAGGGCTGGTGAGGTGGAGGGGGAGAGGAAGGAAGTGGGTGTTGCTGCCGATGGGCTCCAAATCTAGATGAGGAATTAAAGAGAGAAATAATAGATGTCATGTTGGATTGTATATTGATTATCGAAGTTCTTTCCCTTATGTGAGAAAAATTGGAAATCTCAGCAAGAAAAATAATCTATGTCAAAATACTGTGTATTAGTGAGAACCTGCGCCTGAAAAAAAAAATATATATATATATACATATATACATATATATATATCATATACTATATATATATATATATATATTATACTATGTATATGTGTATATATATATATATATATATATATATACATATATGTGTGTGTGTGTGTGTGTGTTTGTGTGTGTGTGTGTGTGTGTGTAAATAATAATAATAATAATAATAATAATAATAATAATAATAATAATAATAATAATAATAATAATAATAATAATAATAATAATAATAATAATAATAATAGGTTTATTGAGATAGCAGTGATACACTGACAATAATACAATTGAATACTTTTATGAGTAATATAGTAATTATAAGAGTGATATGCTTAGTCTAAAATTTATAATGAGTTTATTGTGCGGACAATGGATGGAATGGCACTGTTCTTGTATCGGTCAGTCCTTGGCGCTCTGATGGGCTTGATTTTGTTAGAATGCCGAGTTGCATGGTGGGTGGTTGTGGTGTTAGGTGGGAGGAAGTGACGGTGACGTGGGTGTAGCATTAGGTCCTGTCCAAACTTATTCATTGCCTCACTGTGTTTGTCGGACAATCTTGGCAAGCTGAGGTTGGTGAGGGCGTGCTCGTATCCCTCATACTGACTACCCAAGATAATTCTGCACGCTCTTCTTTGTACTTTCTCTAATTTGCTCCTCTGTGTGATGTTGAGTGATGATGACCAGGCTGGGGAGGCGTACATGAGGGTGGGGAGTACAAAGGTGGTGTAGACTCCCTTTAGATCTGGTGATGGGGTACCAAGGGACTTCAATCTGCGCAGCATGAAGAGAGCCGTCCTGAAGATGTTGTTGATGTGCTGGTTCCAGTTAAGGTGGTCGTCTATTGTGATGCCTAGTAGCTTGGCGGACTGAACCACCTGAAGGGAATGGGTTCCTAATGACAGTTGAGGTGGTGCCACCGCCAGTTTGGATGTACAAACATGCATGACCACGGTCTTGCTGTGATTAACTGTCACATTGCTGCTCTCAGTCCACGTTTTGAGGTTGTCTAGGATGTTTTGTAGTGAAGAAAACTCAGGCTGCCTGGTGTTGATGGGAATGCCAACTGTGCAGTCATCGACGTATTTCCATCTATGTTGGGTGTCCATTAATGCGTCATTTATTAGAATGAGGAAGCACAGTGGTCCCATCTTGGTCCCTTGAGGGACCCCACAGGTCAAGGGGAGGAGGGAGGATGTCGTTCCCTGGTACCTCACTGCCTGTTGACGTCCGGTCAGGAAGTCGGCTAGCCATGCTACCAAGTGTGGTTGGATCCCCAGTTGTATGGCTTTGGAGATGATAAAATTATGGTCAACAAGGTCAAACGCTTTCTTGAAGTCAATAAAGGTCAAGGATAGAGAAGTATTGCGCTTGTCTAAGTGGCTGTGCAAGAAGTCCAGAAGATTAACAAGATAGTGAGTTGTGGAGGAGGATTTCATGTTGCCATACTGTTGGATATCGATTTGATCTTTAATTTTGTTGTATACTGAGTCAAAAACAAAACCCTCACAGATAAGGCTTGGGATTGGGGTGATGGCAATAGGTCTAAGGTCGCTTAGTGACTGTGGGTTTGGACATTTGGGGATGGGAGTGATATATGAAATTTTCCAGTCACTGGGGCAGGAGTTTTGACTCAGTGAAGCATTAATTATGGAGGAAAATGGGAGGGCAAGTTCTGGGGCAAATTCTTTGTAGATTTTGATAGGTAGATCAGAGGGTGTTGTAGATCTGTTATACTTTAATTTACTTAGTTTAGTGGCAACGTCAGCTTTCTGGACGGGGGCAGGGGGTGAGGGAGAGGGGAGGTAGGCAGGTAGGCCGGAGAAGTTAAGGGGGGGGGGTAAGGTCTGGCAGATAGAGGCAAAGTGAGTATTAATCTCTTGAGCAGCTAAGTCAGGTGGTAAGTGTGAGGCGCATGGCAGGTAAGAGGCTTGATTATTTTGTAGCCCGCAGAGAGCTTTGATCTTACTAAACCACTGACTGTTATTTTGTTGTTTGAGGTGTTCTATTTTATTAGGGTAGTACGAAGACTTTGCAATACTTATCTCCTTGATGACTTTATTTCTGAGG
>NC_134786.1:35290790-35300790 GCF_046742065.1 Oratosquilla oratoria | reverse complement strand
GTATGTACGTATGTCCGTATGTATGTATGTATGTATGTATGTATGTATGTATGTATGTATGTATGTATGTATGTATGTATGTATGTATGTATGTATGTATGCATGCATGTTAATTTCCTGATTATATTTGCAGGACCGAACAAAAAGTGTTGCCACGATGATCTCGGCTACCCGTCCGTGGGAGACGGAACAGGCAATATTTTAGGTCAGCTCTTATAGACCCTTCCCCTTTTGGGGTGGGCGGTGCGGATCCTAAAAAAGGCCGTACAGCCACCCTGAAAGGACCTATCAGAGGCCACTGTTCCAATTTCGTGGCCTACTGACGACCATCACCTCAGGGCCGCCTCACGTGAAGGGCAGGAGCTAGGGGCTTCCAGCTGCAACCTATGCCTGCCCCCACCTCTCCGTCCCCATCGCCGGAGGAATTTTTAAGTGAATGATGATGATGGCTGATATATGAGAGACAATGGATAAATTGAGAGAAATAAGTTGAAGGGGACATGGAGTGAAACTTGTGCCTGTGATACTTGAAGTGGGAAGAGGATGCACACACCTTAGTCCACCTCAGTCAAGAAATTAACAGTCGGCACATGGAATGTGCGCACCCTACTTGACTTAACGGACAATGACAGGCCCCACCGTCGAACAGCCATCTTTGCACATGAACTAAGAAGGTATGGAGTTGATATTGCGACATTATGTGAAACCCGCCTCTCTGAAGAGGGCTCACTTATAGAAGTGGGGGAAGGCTACACCTTCTGGAAAGGCTTACCTGATGGAGCACAGCGCAATTATGGTGTAGCCTTTGCCGTCGATGATTTTAATGCAAGAGTTGGTCGCAGTTACCATCTCTGGGAAGGGGTTATTGGACGACACGGTTTTCGAAAGTGTAATGATGATGGACTACGTCTGCTGACCTTCTGCTCACAACACGACCTATCTATCACCAACACCGGTTTCCAGCTCCGTGACATGCTCAAGACGACTTGGATGCACTCAAGATAAAAAAAACATGGCATATCCTTGACTATGCCATTGTTCAGCGTAAAGATCTGCGTGATGTTGAGATAACCAGATCCATGAGAGGTGCAGATGGATAGACTGACCATCGCCTCATCCGAACAATCCTGAAGCTCCGAATACGACCTCTTGCACGCCGCCAACCACCGCATTCAAGAATAAACCTAAACTCCCTAAGCGACCCAGTAAAACGAAACTCTTTCCAGGAAAATTTAACAACACGTCTGTCAGACTCTGATCATCCTGTCTTTCCTCCAACACATGAAGGTCTAAACCAAGAGTGGGACCACATATGCAACATACTCCTTGACTCTGCAAAAAGTATCCTCGGCTCCACCGAGAAGAAACATCGCGACTGGTTGTACGAACAATCAGCAGACATCCACCGATAACTTGAAGAAAAAAGGAAAGCTCATCAAGCAACTATTAACAACCCAAGTGTAACAACACGAGCAACCTTTCCAGAAGCTAGGTCAAAGCTTCAGCAAATGACAAGAACATTTCAAAATGAATGGTGGATAACATTGGCAAGGGAAATTCAAGGATTTGCGGATACAGATAACCAGCAAGAGTTTTATAGTGCCATAAAAAGAGCATATGGACCACAAAAAAACTCAACTTACCCTGTTAGAAGTGTTGACGGAACCAGACTTATTATTGACAAAAAAGAAATGCTGGACCGTTGGGACGAGCATTACCAACACCTCCTAAACATGGGCAATCCCCCAGACCCCACTGTGTTTGACACTCTCCCAGACATTCCCTCACTACCAGAATTAGACAACATGCCCACTCGCTGGGAAGTGCATAAAGCAGTAACAAGCCTTAAAAACAACAAGGCAGCTGGTCCAGATGGCATCCCTGCAGAAATTCTCAAATATGGTGGGCATGCTATTATAGACTGCCTCCACAATATCTTCCAGAAAGTCTGGACCTCTAACTGTTGTCCACAACAATGTAAAGACGCCAACATTATTAGCATATTCAAGAAGAAAGGCGACAGGGCTACGTGTGGCAACAGCAGAGGCATCTCCCTCCTTACAACATCTGGCAAGGTGCTTACCAGGATTCTTCTCTTCTGGCTCCTCGATCACATTGCTGAAGAGGTTCTACCAGAATCACAGAATGGCTTCATAAAAGAAAGAAGCAGTGTAGACATGGTGTTTGTTGCTAGACAACTCCAAGAAAAGGCCATTGAACAACAAGATCTCCACATGATCTTTGTTGATCAAGCCAAAGCATTTGACACTGTCAACAGAACCCTGCTCTGGGAAATACTGAGGAAGTTAGGCTGCCCCCCCTACCTTCCTGGCAGTACTTAGATCCTTCCACGATAAATCAATGGTCAGAGTACTAAACTCAGGCTCAACATCAGATCCGGGGTTTTTTTTTTTTTTTTTTTTTCTTTTTTTTTTTTTAGGAACTGGTGTCAAGCAGGGATGTGTCATTGCGCCCATCCTTTTCAATCTCTTTGTGGCAGCAATCATGACAATTGCTAAGCAGAACATCAGTCCTGCAGACGGCGTCCACATCTCTTACCGTTTGCAACCTACGTAGATTGCAATCCAACACACTTGTCACCGCGGAGGCAATACATGAACTGCAATATGCGGATGACACAGCTTTTGTTAGCTCTTCCCCAAATGGGCTACAACGAACTATCAATGTTGTAGCTGAAGCCTATTCTCGATTAGGAATAGCCATTAATGTTCAGAAAACGGAAGTCCTCAATATGTGTCAATCACCTGCTCCCGAATTCCTTATTATCAACCAGCCTCTGAGAAACGTAGAAGAGTTCACTTACTTGGGATCTGTCCTAAGCTGCACAAATGATCTCACAAGTGAAGTGCAAAGGCGGATTGGACTAGCTTCTGCATCTTTTGGGAGGCTATCTCACAGAGTTTTCGTGAACAGAGACCTCACCATCACCACCAAGATCTCTGTATATAAAGCGGTCTGCCTATCCATACTGTTGCACGGAAGCAAGTCATGGGTGCTGTACCGACGTCACCTGAAAAAAAAACTGGAGGCTTTTCACACCAACTGCCTCCAACGTATACTGGGTGGGAAGTGGTGGCATAGAGTTCCACACACAGAAATTCGTAGCAGAGCACGCATTGACCCAATTGAAACTATTATATCTCAGCGTCAACTTAGATGGTTGGGTCACACGATCCGAATGCCTGCAGACAGACTCCCTCGCAAGTAAATTTATAGCGAATTAGCTGAAGGTACTTGCAGAGTAAGAAAACCCCGAAAAAGATATAAAGATCATATGAAAATGACTTTAAAAAAATGTGCTATCACTCCTTCCAATCTTGAAGACTTGGTCTCCAACAGACAAGGTTGGTGTAACATCTGCCACCAAGGAAGTGAACAACTGACCACCAATATAAACAGGACTGCAGAACAACGACGTCTTCGGCGTCATGCTCCACAAAATGCAAAAGGACACTTCCCTTGTAACATTTGTAGTCCCATCAAAAAGTCTACTGACCATAATAAGCCACCAAATGAATTCGAATGAAATCACCAAAACATTGACACATCTCGACTCATCTATCATCAATCAAGACATGGAATGAGGTCATCATCGTCTGCGACGGACTTCTATAAGCAAGTAAGCATGTATGTATGTATGTATGTATGTATGTATGTATGTATGTATGTATGTATGTATGTAAGTATGTATGTATATATGTATGTATGTATGTACAATTTTCACAAGTCACACGTGAATCACAAATATGCAGAGTCCACTAGGAAAAGGACTCCGTATGTTTTTCCTTTTCCTAGTGGACTCTGCATATATGTATGTATGTATGTATGTATGTATGTATGTATGTATGTATGTATGTATGTATGTATGTACGTATGTATGTATGTATGTATGTATGTATGTAAGTATGTATGTATATATGTATGTATGTATGTACAATTTTCACAAGTCACACGTGAATCACATATATGCAGAGTCCACTAGGAAAAGGACTCCGTGTGTTTTTCCTTTTCCTAGTGGACTCTGCATGTATGTATGTATGTATGTATGTATGTATGTATGTATGTATGTATGTATGTATGTATGTATGTATGTATGTATGTATGTATGTGTATATGTATGTATGTATGTATGTATGTATGTATGTATGTATGTATGTATGCATGTATGTATGTATGTATGTATGTATGTATGTATGTATGCATGAATGTCATGTATGTATGTATGTACGTATGTATGTATGTTGTATATATGTATGTATGTATGTATGTATGTATGTATGTATGTATGTATGTATGTATGTATGTATGTATGTATGTATGTATGTATATATGTATGTATATATGTATTGTATGTATGTATGTATGTATGTATGTATGTATGTTAGCATCTAGACCTCCTAGAAGACGTAATCTACCACCAAAATCTCCTAGACATTCATCTACCACTTCTGCTTATACTATCGGCACGGATGCTTCGGTGCAGACAGTGTAGCCTGGTACTCGACCTGACGTCTTCACGCACCTGGTCACTACGGGTCAGGTCGCTATTGTCCAGGCGGACACCTCACGCGCAGTTGGACGCCTCACCAACCCTAAAGGATTGCCACCAAGCCAAGCATTTGATACACATTATATTTAAATCCCTTTCCTACGGGATATGTCTATCCTGTCCAACCTCGGACAACTGTATGCCATTTGTAAATATGTATATGCAATGTATAAGGTAGTTAAAACCTATCCCGATCTCTAATATTTGCTAAAACTGCATCTTGTAAATAAATATTATCTCGTCGGCAACCTAACCACGAGCCATGTATATAAACACCTCCTGTCACCAAATAAAGAAGAGAAAGACCACAGAGAGAGACAGAGCTACACGTTGCTCCGCTGCTTTTTATTCAAAGCCTCCGAACACCGCTCAACTACGACCACGTACTACCACAACTCATATGTTGAGATACCATCCAACATATCTGGAGGCAGCGCGGGATTCAAAATATCTGGTAAACTGCGCGGGATTCAAAATATCTGGTAAACTGCGCGGGATTCAACATATCTGGAAGCAGCAAGTCGGATCAACAAGCAAAATCAGCAAGCACAAGATCCCGGAGCAGGAACGTTGTGCAACCTACCCAACGCCAGCAAGCCCATCAACTCGAACCTTCGCTGTGAGTCCTACCCAGCGAAGCGAACGAGCTAGCCAACGCACAGGACAAGTTATCCCAGCGAACCACCTATCCAACGAAGCGGACAACAGCTCAAGCCATCTCTTTCGCTGTGTGAGCCAGCCCAACGCACAGGACAAGTCATCCCAGCGACCCACCCCAGCAACCGGCAACGAGACAAAAGCCCATCTCCCTCGCCGTGACCCAGCTCAACAACATCCTTCAAAGGAAGTATCGCTCTTACGTCCGGAAGTCGAACCGACACCTTTCAAAAACTGAAGAATTCCACACACGGACTAACCCATTGTCACCCTTCTCATTCTTTCAATATTTCCAGATCTGCATCATCGCACCACACTCCATCGAATTATTCAACTTCCACCTCTTGTGAACCCTTCACCATCGCTTCACCTCGTCAGAACTGTAAGTAGATGCCTGTATTTATTGGGGCTAGGTAGCTCTAAATTGTTGTGTGAGTGAGGTTAAGTGAAGGCTATCCAGTGATTTTTTTTTATATTTTTTGCAAAGCCTTAAATTTTTTCGGTGATTTTTTTTTCTTTTTGTACGAAAGTGTGCATGACCCATTCACAGTCCAACGTTTCACACCATTACAACACTCGTTCCAAAATGGCAGCACAAAACGAAAATAACACACAGTCCTCGCCGAATCAAAACACAGACCCAACCGTCGCTCAACCACACATGCAACGTTCTGCAACAAACCTACTAACACTCCTGCAGCATGACAACACTCTTCCTAAGTTCAACGGGACAAACATCGCCATCCACACTCTCTTAGATGACGTCCGTTCGGAAATACAGCGCACACAGGTGCACGATGAAATGACTAAAATCGCTGTCCTTAAAAGTCGCATCGATTTCAACGATACCCTTGCAAGCGACATTATCCAATCCGACGCGTTCCAACAACCACAGACTTTCCAAAATTTCATTGAGGAGTTCAAAAAATCCTTCGACCCATATGAACAGTTAGGCTCCCTTTCTCCCTTCTACACACTAGGAACAAACTTTAACAACCCCCCTTATCTCACCAAAGAAAGAGCAGTCAGGGAGGCGAGTCAGTTCAAGGAAGAACTAAAAGACGCACTCACTTCTTCACCTTGGGTTAAAAATAACACAATCAGCCTAGATCACGTACTCTCATTATTTGGCTACATAAAACTGATCTCGCGACTTCACCCAGAAACACTAAAGAAAATAGAGAACATTCCTTTTGATCCAGACACAACACTCGTTGACTTCTCTAGAAAATTTTCGGACACATCAGCGACAAAATCACAAATTCAACAACAACAAATCCCCCTTACACACACACTCACATACCCACCCACTCCCACAGTAGCAAAAATCTCACAAGAACATTACACTAGAGATAAACCCATGTCACACGAACATCACACAAGAGGTAGACAAATATCACGCACAAGATCACGACAGCGTTCACAATCTAGGAGACCATTCTTTTGCAAAATCTGCAACATAGTAGGACATAGCACAAACAGGTGTTATTACAGACAACCAACTAGCTACTGCTCATATCACGGACCAGCTTTTCACGACACAACACAATGTCGCGTCTTGAAATCACAAACCTACACGTCATACGCGTCTCCCCAACACCCGACTAGCGACAACACAAACAAACAAAACACGGTATGACTATCGTCTCACGGTGAACAAAACACACGACCTCACGAGACAGAATCAAACCCCCCACTACCGATTCTCACGATGGCTGACTCTCGATCATCCCCGTCTGCTATGACATTTCACGCCACGGTCAACAACCTTCCACAACTACTCTTTCTAGACACAGGATCCCCAGTTAATCTAATGTCAAAGGTTTCCTTCGACCAATTCCGATTCCGCCACCGTAGAGTAACAGTTATAGAACCAACGGATATCACATCACAAAATGTAGACGGAGTTCCCTTTCCCATCATAGGAAAAACCGAACTAGACATCTCCCTGCATGCCAACTGTCCTCCCATTACAACGGCAGTATACATAGCGGACGTAGTGTTTCCCGCAGATATTCTTATAGGTTTGACATGGATGCAAAGAAATCGCATCATCATCTATCCTGCTCAAAACGGCATTGGTTTCAATAATCACTTCATAACGGCTTTAAAGACAGCTAACACGCATGCACACACAGAAAACACGCGCGTCAAACACTTGCATATGATCGAGCAACAGCATGCAACATCAACAACAGCAACAACTGAACAAAACAGTGACGAAACAGAAAAGGTGACACTTGTAACAGACACGCACACTGGTGTAACGTACACGCCCACCCCATCCGCTCACCCCCGTAGCTCACACCACAGACGTAATAGACGTACACTGTCAGCGCGCATGTCAAAGTCAACTCGCGACCACAAGAAACACGATGTTTTCACTAACATACAGGAAATATCACCACAGTACACTACCGTCTCACAGATCTCTCTCACGAATTCTCACGCGGTTGTAATAACTGACAAAACACTCTATCCACGCGAGTACACAAAACTCAAAGTGCGTATCTTCAAAGCTCCCGACTCAGATGTTCTTTGCATCACAGACACTTGCCGTGTATCTGGTGTATCTCTCTTATCCGCCCTATCTCACACATCGAGCAAAGGACACACAACAATCATAGTTGCAAATAATACCAATGCCCCTCTTCAGATGAACAAAGGAACGAACGTTTGTGATTTTACAGTGTATCCCGCCCCAGTACACGTAATCGAGCATGACAACTCACAACACGTATGCGCCATCACCAACGGAGAACAGAACACACAGGAAACCATCAAAGCACCACACATTAACGATGTAGATTTCCCTGAAGCACGAGAAGATCTCCTGACACTCTTGAACACGTACAGACACGCAATTGCACTCCCAGGCGAACCATTAGGTCTCACAGACATCATACAACATCATATACCACTTCAACAAAATGCAAAACCACGGTACATACCCGCTTACTGTCTTCCTCACAGTAAAAGAAACATTGTCGACAACATAATTGCAGATATGCTCGACCAAGGCATCATTGAACACAGCATATCTCCCTGGAATTTTCCTCTCTTGTCGTTCCAAAACACGACGGCTCCTTTCGCCCTGTTGTTGATTTCCGTGAGCTAAATAAACTCACCATTCCCGAAAGACATCCTATTCCTCATCTCCAAGACACAATCTACTCCATAGGCGAACACAACACGGTCTTCTCTACTCTCGACCTTATGTCAGGGTATTTCCAAATACCTCTAGATGACGAATCAAAACCTCTAACAGCCTTCAGTACCAATACGGGCCATTACCACTTCAAAAGGTTGGCCATGGGACTCGTCTCTGCTCCCTCTGTTTTCACAAGACTTATGTTCAAAGTCTTAGAAGGTTTGATTGGAAAGACTGTCTTCATATACCTTGACGACATTATCATTGCCTCACGGTCACTCACGGAACACCTTAACACACTTCAAACTGTCTTCTCAAGATTAGCCGCGGCAGGCCTAAAACTTAAACTCAAAAAGTGCTCCTTCCTCAAAAAGGAAATAAGGTTCCTAGGACACGTCATAAACTCACACGGTGTCATTACTTCTCAAGACAAGGTTAAGGCTGTTCTAGATTTTCCAACCCCTAACTCTACAGAACACGTGAAATCATTTCTAGGACTTTCAGGTTTTTACAGACGTTTTATCGAAGGCTATGCTCACATGGCAGCTCCTTTAACAGCCCTTCTCAAGAAAGATACTCCTTTTAACTGGACGTCTGAACACAACACCGCTTTCCACAAGCTCAAACAAGCACTCACAACAGCCCCGGTTCTGGCATTCCCAAACTTCTCTAAACCCTTCACACTATGCACAGATGCTTCAAACAAAGGCCTTGGCGCAGTACTAATGCAACAACACGACTCCAAACTTAGACCTATAGCTTACGCCAGTCGCGCATTAAACAAGCACGAACAAAACTACTCTGTCACTGAAATTGAAGCGCTCGCAATCATATATGCCCTCAAACATTTTAAAGACATCATTCTAGGATACGAAATACATGTACACACAGATCATCAACCCGTTTTAAACCTCTTCAAAGGCAAGACCCTAACTGGGAAACTAGCCAGATGGTTCCTCACTATCCAGGACTTCATGCCTACCTTCCACTACGTCCAGGGCCATGCAAACTATGTCGCCGACGCCCTTAGTAGAAACGTAGCAACAATACGTCAAGCATCAGAGCCACTTGACATTACGCGAGACCGCATCATTGCCGCTCAAGCGACAGACCCCCTATGGAAAAGAATCATACACTATCTAAATTCAGGTGACACTACAAACACAGACGATTTTCCTCCCAACATAGACAACTACTCTCTCATAGACCAGGTTCTCTACCACACAACACTGCTCACAAACAAATGTGAACCAAACCGCATGGTTACACAATTAGTAGTTCCCACAAGTCTTGTTCCAGAAGTTCTCAAAATACTACATGATTCTCCATTAGCAGGACATTGCGGGAAGGACAAGTGCCTCTCGCAAGCTAGGTTAAAGTACTTTTGGCCCACCATGCGTAAAGACATACACACATACATAGACGCATGCCACTCATGCATAACTCATAAAGGTCACATTAGCGGGCAAGTACCAATACACAATTACCCAACACCTTCCAAACCCTTTGAAACCATTGCCATTGACTTACTCAAACTTCCAATCACTCTCAATGGAAACCAGTACCTTTTCGTATGCATCGATCATTTCTCTCGGTTCTGCATCCTCTCTCCTTTAGCGGAC
>NC_134786.1:35258290-35275790 GCF_046742065.1 Oratosquilla oratoria | reverse complement strand
AGTGCATGTAGTATCAACTGCCAGACTGCCAATTTCATGTAAATCAAGCCAGGGGATTATAAGTAGACGATCCTATTAAATGTACTGGTTCATCAACAACTGGTAATTTACTGAACCATAGACAGATCTACACATTAAAACATACCTAATTGTATAATGAATTCCTGTTTATATGCACAACTTATTTTTCCCAGCGTTGCCCATTTAAATAATATTTTTTATAATCAATAAACTTAATAGACTCATCGAGTAGAAATTAAGATAATAGTATGTTAGACTACCAATGAAATAACCACAATTTATATGTAGATTAAGTTATGAGCCAAGGTCAAATCGTTATCATCTCCCAACTTTCCCTTTTCCTCGCCGCCTTCCCATCTCTGGACACCCTCTTGTCCTGCTAACAAGGTAAGAGCGTTATGACATCAACAGGAGAAGAGTGGGTCTAATTAGAGAAGGATAGATAAGCCTTGAGCAGCTTCTAATGACCTGCGCGCGCAAGTGTCTCTCCCTTGGCTCTGAACAATCCATCAACTCAAAAAATAGGATCCAGAGTTATTCCAGCAGTGTCGTGACTGGAAAAGGCCAATCATTTATAAGTCAAAAAGAGGTGATGATTTCCAGGCATGGAATGTGAAATTAAGAAACTCCTTTCTCTGTGCAAATTGTGTATCAGTAAACACAGAGTGCTCAAAACGCTTATAAAGAAGCAAATTTTCATTTTTTTTAGTTCTTAACATGATGCAATATGATTACCTATTGACATGAGTTTCTTGAACGTATTCACTTTTATTCCATTCAGATTTCTTGATAGGGTTGGTGATATTTTGTGTGCTTTTATCTCACCTCTGCATTAAATTCAGATCCGCGGTACTTTCCACCCAAACAAAAGATACACATATTGATAAGCGTGGTTGCATTTCCACTGAGAATATGAATACGATGATGCTGGCCTCAGTATTCTCATGATAAGGAGACATGTTACTTGTCCATTATCAACGCGGCTGTTCATAGTCAGTGTGCTCAGCAGGCTTAGCCTTCTCATACTGATATCTCTAGAAAGACATGTATCTGTTTGCATCCTTATTCCGTGATACCTTATCACAATCTTGTTGAGAGACACCACAATATCGGTCGAAGAAAACCAGCACAGAATTAATTTTGTTGCTCGCCCGGAGCTCTCTGGGACTCCTGACAGTTGCACTTGATATGCAAACCTCGTTTAATCAGCAATGTTGAGTGAAATATCTGGACTACTTAGTGTGCTGGACTCTAGAGAGTTCTGATAAAATCTACCACTCTATATAAAAAAAAAAAAAAAAATCTCAGGTTACTAAGTTAATAGCTTTTGCACTATTGGTACATAATTGTGATGAGATAACTCCAGCAAAGTTGTACAAAGATTTCAATGAAACCATGGATTTAGGGGGGATAGATTACCTTCTTCAAGGTTATTGTAAATATAAAGCAATTATTCCACATGTCGTGAGAGTGGGAATGTAACAGCATAGAAAATAGGAACTCTAGGAGTAATTACAGAAACAGAGGATCTGAACACAGGGTTAAAAGCACTTTAAAGAATGCTTGATTTGAATGCTACAATTAAAACCAACGGGGTCATAAAGCACATGAGTGTTATTTTGATATATTTATAGGAACTGCAAATATGAGAGTCATGATGAGTATCACTGCAGTAACCCAATTTTCTGTTTATATCACCAGATAATAGGACACAGAACACAGGATTGTAGAAGAATGTCAAATGTATGTATTCACCCCGACATAAAATAAAATAACACTACAGAGCTAACCATAGAAACACAAATAGACATTATTGTGTTAGAGACAAGAGTGATAGGAGGGTGAAAGAAAACACCAACACCAAAGATAATTGTAAATTGACTATAACAATTAGAAGGACCCCTCATTGCTGGTCGAGTTTTCAATAAACATATTCAAATATTTATCGATACGGAATCTGTAGGCAATGTTATAACAACCAAAGTTATTGCAAGGAGTAACAGGAAGTCAGTAAGAGATATTAGGTAAGATAGAAGGATATCAATGTATATAGAAATGAGCACTTGCAGATTCCTATAATAGTTGTAGAAAAATCTGGTTTACCGGGAAATTGATAGGATTTGCAACCATGAGACAAGAACATATGTTCATATGTCCTACTGACTTAGGAATCTTAGTGAAATCACAGTTAATTACGTTTTTTAAATAAACCAGACTTAGAACCATTATCTGCGATAAGAAAATTTATTGAGATACATATGAAAGATAACAATGCTAGATTGGATGGTAGCGGGACAGAGCGGTCTATTTAAGAACAGGGGGAAAAATAGAGAAAAAAGTCTCATATGGTAAACCCAACTCGTGCGTTTAAGAAATCGCAGCTATTACTCAGAATTCACTAACTGTGATAGAATAGACATTATTACACTCAAGGGCAATGAACAGAGTAGAAGTATAGCCGAAATGAGTCACTGTAGACTTTGAAATTTTAACCACCCCAAAATCAATTAGTATAAAAGGTTTGAAATTAGAAATGGGAATTTATAAGACACACAAGAACAAGGTAGAAATATTAGTGATTAGTACTTGAATAAAGACATAGTCTTAAGAAACGGTACACAAATAAGGTGTTTTCAAGTCTGCACAAGACCTATTAAGATTTTAAACGAGGATACTGTGGATGTAGAATCCCCAATTTCATCAATCTGTTCAAATCAGGAACAAACAGAGATATAAGAGTTAACTAGAACCTACTAGTGGTCCTGAATTGAATAAAAAAGCTTAGTTGCATTATTCTTGAAGCACAATAAAGCAATTGCTTTGCTGGGGGACGCCTTGGACAAAACACTGTTTTAAAACATCAGATCAAGTTAAAACCAGGGACTTAATCTATTTATATATCTGCCGATAGATCACATCACAACCTAGTCTAAGTGAATGGAACTTCCCTTGATTCTGGTGCCAAAATGAGATGGTACCATGCTTCCAGTTTTTTTTTTTCTATAGAAAATTGAATAAACAGGCTATACCTGATAGATTTCCGTTACCGGTAAGAACAGATATTCTTCGTAGTTTGAGTAGTTTGGAAACAGAGAATAAGTATTTTAGCCCTATAGATATCAAATCTGCGTTATGGCAGTTCGAGTTGCATGAAGATTCACGGGATTATACAGTATTTTTTACAACAACGGAGCACTATGCGTTCAAACGAATGCCATTTGCAATAGTCCATTAACTTATATGAGGTAAATGAATACAGTTCTAGATGAGTTGTTAGGAAACATTACCAATGTATATCTAGATGATATTTTAATAGTTTCTTAAACAGCGGTTGAACCCTTTAAGAAATTAGATTTTAAATTCTCAAGACTAGTTGAAGCAGGGTTGAAAGTGAAACTTGAAAAATGTAAGTTTTTGGAGGACAGTGTCATTTATTTGGGACATAAAATAGACAGACATGGACTTAGTACAGTGAAATTAAAGGTAGAAGCAGTAAAAAACTATTCAGTTTCGGACAATGTAGAAAAAGTTCGAAGTTTCTTGGGATTGACAGGGTATTATATAAAATCTATCAATGGGTATGCAGACATACCTAATGCATTAAGTTTGTTGTTGATGAAATATTCAAAGTTCATTTGGGGACTTCCACAACAACAAGCTCTTGAGAAGCTGAAAGATAAACTCATTAGTTCCCAAGTTCTCATATTTCCTGATTATGATAAGGAGTTCATTCATTGTACTATTGCGTCTGACAGAGAATTAGTAAGCATACTGATGCAAGAGAGAGATGGATCATTTAAACCGATAACTTATGCATCGAGACTTTGCAATAGTGCAGAAAGAAACTATTTAATTGCGGAAAGAGAAACATTATCAGTGATATATTCATTAGAGAGTTTTAGAGATATGATATTGGGATATCCAATCAGAGTGTGGACTGATCATACAGCTATCCAGAACTTATTCAAACATGAGAATCTTAGGGGAAGATCAGCCAGGTGGATTACTACACTTCAGTGTTACGTGGTTAAGTTTGAATATATTTCAGGTAGGAAAAATGTTGCAGCAGATGCACTATCTAGAAATAGCCAACCAACGTCAGGACTTATCAATTTCATCTGCAGTATAGATGAACCGGTAACATTAGATGAGGAAATGATAATAAGGGAACAAAGAAAAGATAATATTTGGGAAATAGTAGGCCAGAATTTGATGAACCCACGAGATATTCCTCCAAAAATACGAAAGGGTATAAGATAGAGGAATTCTATTTGAGAAATGAAATTTTGTATAAAAAAACAGTTGTATGTGGGAAGGATATTTTTAGGGGCCCAGTGAGTCACTTGGTAATTCCACAAACACTTGTACAAGAGGTATTGAAATTACTTCATGATAGTGATTATAGTTCACATCTAGGAAAGTATAAAACTTATAGACAGGCACAACTTAAATATGTTTGGCCAGGTATGAAGAAAGACATTTATGTTTACATAGAAAATTGCTTGAAATGTGATGAGATGAGAGGAAATACACCTAAAACTGTTCCTGTGCTATCATATCCCATTCCGCAGAAACCTTTGGAAAGAGTTCACTTAGATATACTGGAATTATCTATGTCTGAAAATGGATATAAATATTATTTGTTTCCAATGAATATCTTTCAAATATTTTGTATTCTACAACCCATACCAAATAAGAGAGCTGAAACATTTGCTTCAGTAATATATAATTAAATAATCTGAAATTTCACTACTCCCTTATTTTAGTTTCCGAGAATGGTACTGAATTTAATAACGAAATCTTGGAAGAACTACGTAGGTTATCTAAGATAAACAAAGTTAATATCTAGGTGATTTATTCTCAGAGAAATAAGAACATAAGAACATAAGAAATAAAGGAGACTGCAAAAGACCATAAGGCCTACACTAGGCAGCTCCGTATCCATCATCACCTGTCATCCCCATCAATAAAGTTGTCTAATGGTTTTTTAAAACATTTGATGGTTTCAGCGCTTACTACATGGTTACTAAGTTTATTCCATTCATCGACCACCCTATTAGTAAACCAATTCTTGCCTATCTCCTTCTTAAATCTAAATTTGTCCAGTTTATACCCATTACTGCGAGTCCTGCCCTGTTGTTTTATTATGATGACCTTGTTTGCATCACCGTTGTTATAACCTTTGATCCACTTGAACACTTCTATTATATCACCCCGTACTCTGCGTCTTTCCAGAGAGTGTAAGTTTAGGTGCCTGAGCCTCTCTTCGTAAGGCAAATTTCCGAGTATTTGTATCATTTTGGTCATTCTTCTCTGTACTGATTCTAGTAAACTGATATTCATTCTGTAGGACGGAGACCAAAACTGTATGCATAGTCAAGGATGGGCCTAACTATCGCTAGATAGAATTTGATAATTACCTCTGTACTTCTATTCGTTACCGTCCTAGCAATGAAGCCTAATGGTCTGTTAGCTTTATTTCTGGCACTAATGCACTGCTTCCTGGTTTTAAGGTCCGGACTCACCAGAACTCCCAAGTCCCTCTCGCACTCAGATTTGTCTAAAAACGTGTTATCTAAGCTGTATCTATTTTCGGGGTTGTGTAGCCCTACGTTTAACACGCTACACTTAGAGATATTGAAGTTCATTTGCCATTTCACCGACCATGTGAACAGTTTATTTAGATCATCCTGCAGAATCTGGGCGTCGTCTCCTGACCTAATTAGGCGTCCTATTTTAGTGTCGTCCGCAAACTTACTAACATCACTATTTAACCCATCGTCTAAGTCGTTTATATACATAATGAACAACAAGGGACCCAAAACCGAGCCCTGGGGGACCCCGCTAGTAACATTGCCCCACCTAGATTTTATTCCATTTATGGTGACCCGCTGTTTTCTGTTACTAATCCAAGGTCTAATGCATTCTAACACTTTTCCTCCTATGCCATGGGCTTTGATTTTATTTAGTAGTCTCTGGTGTGGCACTTTGTCGAACGCTTTGCTAAAGTCAAGGTAAATAACATCGTAATTTTCATTGTTGTCTGACGCCTTATATACCTTAGTGTAAAAGGATAGAAGATTAGTCACACATGACTTACCCTTGGAGAAACCATGCTGTGAATCACGAATTGAATTATGCCCTTCAATGTGTTCTCTGAGTCTATTTACTATTATTGATTCAAGCATTTTTCCTATAACCGATATCAAACTGATTGGCCTGTAGTTGTATATAGACGATCTATCTCCTTTCTTAAAAACAGGAACAACGTTTGCCTGCCTCCAAGCAGTTGGAACAGAACCAGTGTCTACCGATTTATTGAATATTTCAGTTAACTGGTCGCAGATTTCAAATTTACACTCTTTAAGCATTCTTTGAAAAAAATTCGTCTGGACCCGGAGATTTTGTAGCTTTAAGTCTGTCAATCTGCTTGACTACTTCTTCTTTACTAATGCTGATATTATATAGACTACTTTCTTCATCCCCTCTGAAAATCGGATCGCAGTCAGGTACTTTATCTAACCTCTCATTAATAAACACCGATAGAAAATAATTGTTAAACTCCTCACTCACTTTTTCTTCCGATTTATAGAGAGGTTAAATAAGAAAAATATTACATGTTTTAAAGATTTGATAACCCCACATAGTATAACTTGGGATATCAGGATTTCTTATGTTAAATTTACACTAGATAAACTAATTAATATAGCTACAAGAGAAACACCCAATTTTATAATTTTTTGGTGAAACAAAATTTTCCCATATGAAATTTTGATTACAGAACCAAAGCCAATGTATAGTATAGATGCTTATATCTTAAATAGGGTACATACGTTTTAAACCATACATTAAAGAGTTAGGAAGCACATGAAAGACTATACACAACAGATGAAAAAGCAGTAACACAAAATAGCACATAAAATAGAATTACAAATAGAAGATTTTGCCATGGCCAAAATACATACCATCAGAAATAAACTCAGGATCATATAGAAAATTTTATTTTGTAGGTGGAAATAAATACAAGATCTTACACTTAAAAACTAGGGAAGGATTTGGCCTCTGAGATTACAGATAATTTAGAGAAACTGAGTACAAATCAATCTGAGCAAAATAACTCCCTACTTATTTTCTTACTACTTGATGCGATGTATTTGAAAATAACTTAGATGCAATCTCAGTTGGAATCCTTTGTGCAAGATTAGTTTTAGCTAATTGTGATGAAATCATATCTTCGCTCCTCGCAATACCTTAACTTATAAGGATAATTAACTCAGCTAAGAAGGATTGTAATTTTAAGCCTTTCTTTTATGAAGTAAATGTAGAATTCTATTACCCATTGCTAACTGAATACTTAAATGTTTCTTCAGTGACAATAGAAGTTCCTTTCTCTTCTGACTTTTGATTTAATTTGTACAAGCTATACCCTTCCCAATGAGGGTAAATAATTCACTTTTTGAAGTTGACATACCAGTAGTAGATCCACTTAATTACATCCTTTCTCTAGACAGTCTAAAGAAGACTGCAATATCTAATGGTAAACTTAAAAGTTGTAAGATGACCAATAGGAATCTTTACCTCTGTCAATTTTCCCTTTTATTGTTCCGTTAAGCACTGAAAAATTCTTGTGAAGCTCCACTTGTTAGAAATGTGTCTGTGATAAATAATAATTACAAAAAGACTGTGGTGAACCAGGTTACTCATAGTAACATGGGAGGTTTCCATTATCTATTTTTTCCAAACTAGACAAGAGTTTCAATCATCTGTCCAAATTGATTTAAAAAATGGAATCACTTGAGAGCACTATCTCAGTTTTTGACAACTGTGAAATACATGCAGGCACACTCTCTACTATTGCTAACACCCTTAATACTGTGCATTTGACCGAGGTAACATACCTCACAAACATCAACATCACATTGCCCCAAAACTCTCCACCTTTCAAAATAAAAAAAAGACCCACTGTAGGATCTTCCCCAAACAAATCCTCAACCAATTATATAGTTATTTTAATGTCCTCGTTTCTTCATTAGTAGTTGCTGCCTTAACCTCATTTGTCATATTCAGGAAGATGAGGACATCAAATACTATTCGTCACTTACCGGCATGAAGTTGTTGCAACCAATTTATAGATATACTATTTTCATAGGATGTTTAAGGATCAGTAAGTATTTGGTGTTACATTTGTACATGTTGGAGTAGATTTATTTTGGGTTACCATTAGGTGGATATCATCCATTGTAGGATATTTCTTTAACCTTGTTAAGCCACTTTATACAGAAATATTTTTAATTACTGAGTTAAGTCCATGTATATAATATCATATGCAAGGTTGAATTCCAGAATAATGTAGTATGTCAATGCCCTTTAGGAGAGAGTTAAAGAGGTTGGTCGGGACGACCAAGTAGTAGCTGCAAAGCCCTGTAAGAGGCTGGTAGAGAATGGGTAGAGAGCTGGGTAGAAAGTGGGGTAGATGGTGAGGGTTGCATTTTTATGGATCGGATGTTTGTAAACAGCATAGTTCGTAAGCGAGCAGCTGTATAAGATCGCTCTCCGCTTTGAGTCATAAAAATGGCCGGGAGCCTGTATGGCATGAGTTTTGCTGACTACTTGTAAACTAAGTAAGTTATGCAGATATTCGAAATTGCTTTAGTAAACAATATTCCATATACACTTGTAACAACGAATCTGATTGGAGAAAGGGTAGAGGAGGAGAAAATTAAATTGATTTACGAATGTAAGATCACGCCCTTTAGGAAGGATCCCAAATATAAAATTGAGGATCATTGGACTAAAGAAATAATGAAGTGTTCTCACAGAATTCATAGAGTAGACCTCTGAGAAGCACGTCGGGTAATCGGTATTTAAAAAAAAGAATAATAATAATCTTTAAACATTTCATTCCCCCTATACAGAAACTAAAGTGAAGTGAGAGGTAGAAGCCTGACAGTGCAAAATTCCAATACTAAGTGACACTAATACTCAGAACTTGAATAAGTTAGATGATCAGAGGCATAGGACCTACCGACTAAAAGGGTGAGAGACAAATAACATTCATGAAAGACATTGGAGAAAGTAGAAAGTGAGAGACGCACTAAACAAAATAAAGCGCACGACACACACATACACACACACACACACACACACACACACACACACACACACACACACACACACACACACATATATATATATATATATATATATATACATATATATATATATATATATATATATATATATACTGTATATATATATATATATATATATATATATATATATACATTACTGAAAATTTATTATGAATTTCTTCTAAAAACATGCCTTTTTGAAGTTTGAAAGCAAATATGTTGAAATATTTTTTTAAACTCAGTAATTTTCAAGCTATATATGAAGTGTTTAGTGAAAGAAAAGGCGTAACACCCTGTTGGCAACACCTAAGTGGTAGATCGACAGGAATGAATGAGTTGGTGCATGAAGTGAGCTGTGAAGTATATCTGAATGCAATATTAGTGTATTCAGTGTCTTTGTATAGTGAAGGTACATGCAATAACTATCTCGTGTGTTTATTTTCTTTTTATCCATTCTTACAGTCATTTAATCTATTTTCCAGATTTTGATACCATGAACATATTTTTTTCAGGATTTATTGAAAATGGGAAAGAGAACTGATTTGAGCTCTAGAAAAAATGTACAAATCAGAGCTTTAATGGAGGAAACAACTATGAAACAGAAGGACATTGAAAAAAAAAAAATAATAATAATAATAATAATAATAATAATAATAATAATAATAATAATAATAATAATAATAATAATAATAATAATAATAATAATAATAATAATAATAATAATAATAATAATAATAATAATAATAATAATAATAATAAATAAAATTTCACCCCAAAGTGTTGGTGTAATCAAGAAAAATATAGAAAATAATTTACAGTTGGGTGCAAAAAGGGTAAATGTGACAGAACAAGAAAAACTTCACTCAGGGCCGATAGATTAGTTAAAATGGCTCTTGGAAACCGAAGACTATCTTACAGGAGAATACAAGCACGTTAGCTGAAGATGAAATACATTTGCATCCCAGGACTATAAATCATACGGTTCTGAAAACTAGGCTACGAGCATATCGACCCAGGAAGAAACCGTGTCTCACAAAGACCATGATACATTCTAGTTATGAATGGGGAAAACAATAGGCTCAGTGGACTTCAGATGACTAAATAAGACTAGCGCTCTTATAATGATATTCTGTGTTGTGGGATAAATATATCGAAGGGAATTTACGTGTAATATGCAGATATAAAGTTAAATTTGCAGGAAAGAAAGAAATCGTCAAACTTCCTTGACTTTGTTCTAACGACATTTTACTTAAATTAGTTACAGGTGGTTTTTCTTCGTCGTATTCAAACTGTCCGACGAAGACCTGGAGAATAATCTAAAGAAGACTGTTTGAAGAAAACCGTCAAATTTCCTCAGAAAAGTATGGTGTGGGGGGCCATTTCATTACATGGTACGAGCAGACTTCACATCGTAGAAGGCACCACGAATCACGAAAATATAAAGGTTCTAGAAACTCGCCTGTTACCTCAAACAAAGGGATGGTATGGAGAAAAACCATGAATTTTCCAGCAAGATTCACCTCCATGCCATACACCAAAGAAAGTCAAGACATGGTGTAGGAAAAATGGTATTCAGCTATTACCATGGTCGGGAAATTCACCATAAATGAATCCAATTGAGGACTTTTGGAATGAACTGCAAAAGCATACATATACCAAGGCTTTTTCCCCCTTACAAAGGGGGTAGCCAAAAAGAAAAAGGCATAAAACCATTCCCACCCATTCCATCCCTGAATACACTCCACACCCCTCCACCCTCCCTCTTATCTTAGCACCTCCTGAAAGACGGGTCATCCCTGCACCTTGTCAACTGCCCTGGGTCAGAAGCAGTGTTGCAAGACACAACACATCCACAGCAAGACCGCTTCATTAAATCGGCGACCCGCCCCCTCTCCGTACCCCCATTGCATAAAAGGAGAGGACGGGGAGAAATCCCTTCGGGCTGCGTCAAATTTTGCTTACACATACTACCTCACCCCCATCCACCCGCCCATTCCACCTCATGTAATCACAACATCATCCATATACAACCATTCTCCATTCACCCCTGTCTTCTGTCCTCTCCCGTCCTTCCTCAACAGACATTCCCCTCTTCCCCAAAGCCCCCTTCACCCCATCCATCCACCTCATCCTAGGACGTCCCCTCATGTTCACTCCCTCCACATCTGCCTTCCACACCTCTTTTACTAGTCTTTCTTCACTTATTCTTTCCATGTGTCCAAACCATCCTAATATTCTTTCATCAACCCTATCTCCCAGCTCCTTTTCCACCCCTGTTCTCCTCCTCACCTCCTCATTTCTCACTCTATCTAGCCTAGTAACCCCCATCATACTTCTCAGACACCTCATCTAAACACATTCAAACTCCTTCTCTCTTCTTCTCTTATGTTCCATGTTTCTGCCCCATACAGTGCTGTTGGCACAATCACTCCTTCATACAGTCTCCTTCATACAGTCTCCTTCTATTCCTCATTACACTCTTTAATCCACCAAGGCATTTACTCGCTCTTCTTAATCAACATTCTACCTCCACTTTCACTCCACCTTACCCTGCTACATTTGCACCCAAGTATCTAAAACTATCCACTTCCTCCAGTCGCTCTCCCTTAATGCTCACTTCCAGTCTACTGCCACTTTCACCCCTTGTACATCTCATCACCTTACTTTTACCCACATTTATCTTTAGCTTTCTTCTATCACATACTCTCCCAAACTCTGCCACCAACTTCCTCAATCCCTCCTACGATCATGCCACAAGCGCAGTGTCGTCCGCAAACAACAGCTGACTCACCTCCCACTTTTCTCCATTTTCTTTAACCATCTCCAATCCCCTGCCCACTACCCTTGCATTTACCTCTCGCACCACCCCATCCATGTATAAGTTGAAGAGCCAGGGCGACATAACGCATCCTTGACGAAGTCCCACCTTTACCTCGAACCACTCACTCTCTCCATTTCCAATCCTGACACAAGCTCCACTATTCTCATAAAAACTCTTGACAGCTCCAAGAAGCTTTCCTCCTATCCCGTATATCTGCATAACCTCCCACAGGAAATACATAAAGAGCCAGTAACAACCAAAAACCAACTCATTGAACGTCTGATACATGTTTGGTTTCATTCAGCTAAAAGCAAGGAATTGTGCCAGTCTTATATTTGTGGAATACCCAGACGTGTCCAAAAACTTGTCTCAGCATGAGGTGGTCAAACTAAGTACTATATATGAATTCAAACAAATGAAGATGAATTTTCAACGTTGAATGGATGCTATTTCCTTTAAAAACAACTGCTGGTTACCAATAAAAATCCATAATAATTTTCCACTACTATATACATACATACATTTGTATATATATATATATATATATATATATATATATATATGTGTGTGTGTGTGTGTGTGTGTGTGTGTGTGTGTGTGTGTGTGTGTGTGTGTGTGTAAATATATATATATGTATACATATATGTGTGTGTATATACATATATATACATATATATATATATATATATATATATATATATATATATATATATATATATATATATATATATATGTCGGAATCTTTCACCAGCAGTGTCGATTCTTGACCGTCCATTCTGGTCATTCTCCCTTCCTCTACTCTTCCGGATTCGGAGTTTGAGTTTCGAAGTTTCGGAGGTTTGAAGCTTCAGAGTTTCCAAGTCTTGGTATTTGATGCTTCAGAGTTTCGAACTTCAATTACGCAAATTGGTGATACTCTCGCAAACCACTTAGTTTCTTCAAACTGTAATTGATGTATTAGTTAACGAGTTGTTTATGTATATGTATAATTCATTTGGGATGCGAAGAGGAGACTGTATGAAGGAGTGATTGTGCCAACAGCACTGTATGGGGCAGAAACGTGGAACATAAGAGAAGAAGAGAGAAGGAGTTTGAATGTGTTTGAGATGAGGTGTCTGAGAAGTATGGTGGGGGTTACTAGGCTAGATAGAGTGAGAAATGAGGAGGTGAGGAGGAGAACAGGGGTGGAAAAGGAGCTGGGAGATAGGGTTGATGAAAGAATATTAGGATGGTTTGGACACATGGAAAGAATGAGTGAAGAAAGACTAGTAAAAGAGGTATGGAAGGCAGATGTGGAGGGAGTGAACATGAGGGGACGTCCTAGGATGAGGTGGATGGATGGGGTGAAGGGGGCTTTGGGGAAGAGGGGAATGTCTGTTGAGGAAGGAAGGGAGTGGACGGAAGACAGAGGTGAGTGGAGAATGGTTGTATATGGATGATGTTGTGATTGCATGAGGAGGAATGGGCAGGGGGGTGGGGTAGTATGTGTGAGTAAATTTTGACGCAGCCCGAAGGGATTTTCTCCCCGTCCTCTCCTTATATGCAAGGGGGGACGGAGAGGGGGGGTCGCCGATTAAATGAAGCGGCCTTGCTGTGGATGTGCTGTGTCTTGCGACACTGCTTCTGACCCAGGGCGGTGGGCAGGGTGCAGGGATGACCCGTCATCCAGGAGGTGCTCAGATGAGAGGGAGGGTGGGAGGGGTGTGGAGTGTATGTAGGGATGAAATGGGTGGGAGTGTTTTTATGCCTTTCCCTTTTTGGCTACCTCCCTTGTAAGGGGGAAAAAGCCTTGGTATATGTATGTATGTATGTATAATTCAGCCAAACTTTACGAGTCACAAGTGATCTGTGACACTCGCCCACACAAAAAGATATTGCTCCACGCAATGTCTAACCAATTATTCCAGTAATAATTACATAGAGACACTGATATGTAATTGAACTGAAATCTAACTGCACAACTATAATATTCCATAACATTAAGTACAATTACTACACTTTTACGTCCTTCTCGAGCAGTCGGGACATCAGGTCAGCTCCAACATTTGAACTTCCTTTGATGTACCGGATGACCACGTTGAACTGCTGGAGGTACAATGCCCACCTCATGATTCGGGCGCTGGCGTTCTTGGAGGTCCTGAGGCTCGAAAGAGGCAAGTGATCAGTCTCTGAAATAAATTTATCTCCGTAGAGGAAATAGTAATACTTTTTGATGCCCTCTACAACTGCAAGCAACTCCTTTTCCATTGTACTATAGTTCAACTCCGCTGGCTTCAGCTTCCTACTATGATAACTAACAGGAAAAATATCCCCATCCCTTTCTTGCATCAGGATAGCTCCAATGCCTTCTTGGGACGCATCGGTCCGGAGGATGAAAGGCTGGTTGAAGTCCGGTAGTTGAAGTATCGGCTCCTTGCAGAGGAGGTTCTTAAGCGTCGTAAACGCTTCCTCCTGTTCAGGCCTCCATGTCAACTTGTTAGGAGCATTCTTGTTGAGAAGCTCTGTGAGTGGCAAGGCGAGGACAGCAAAATTCGGAATGAACCTGCGGTAGTAGCCCACAAGTCCCAAGAACGATCGGACCTGTTTCTTCGTGGTCGGCTGAGATGCATTCTTGATCTTTATTATCTTGCTATCCTGGCATCCACATCGTCCTTCGCCTAAGGTATGTCCCAGGAACTGTACTTCCTGTTGGAAAAGTTCGCATTTAGACGGCTTGACTGTCATATTAACTGAACTAAGTCTCTTAAGTACCTTCTCCAGGATCTCCAGATGTTCCTCGAAGGTAGAAGAGTGGATGAGTATATCGTCCACAAAAGCTTCCACTCCATGGATGCCGTGCAGAACTTGACGCATGGCACGGTTAAAAACTGCTGGGGTGTTGGTAAGTCCAAAAGGTAGTACTTTGAACTGGTAAAGTCCGTTGGGTGTTGCGACTGCCGTGACCTGTTTGCTTCTCTCCTCCAGCGGAATCTGGAAGAATCCTTTCGCCAGATCCATCTTTGAAAATATTTTTGAGTTGGCGGCCTTTGCAAATATTTCCTGCTGATTACTCATTGGCTCTGCATCCACCTGGGTTACTGCATTTACTCCGCGGTAATCTCCACAGATTCGTACACCTCCATCCTTCTTGCGTACAACGACTATAGGACTGCAGTAGGGAGACGATGACTTCTCTAGTTGCCTACAGCTTCCATTTTGTCTATCTCCTTGACTGCATCCACCAGACAAATGGGTATCGGGTATGGCTTCAATCTGACTGGTAGGCTGCTCGTCAGCCGTATTTCGTGGCAATCCACCTTGGCGACTCCAGGCTTATCGAAGAACACTGCAGAATGTCGCTGGAGAATAGAATTTATACGTCTTTTCTGCTCTGGACCAAGCCTCGGAGGTACTTGCACATCCTCCACCGTTTCGCCTTGGATAGCTTCAGGGGTAAGGGGTGCGCAATCTGTCAATTCCTCAATCTCTGGTATAACCACGGCAGCAGAGACCATCTGCGACTGCTTAAACTGGCCTTCGACAAGCTGCAAACACTCGCACTGTTCAGGTGATAGCACATGATCTCCCCTATTCAGCAAACATTCTTGACCAACTGCCGAACATGTAACTTGAGGTGTGTAATATTTCTTCAGCATATTGATGTGGAACCTCTTTTGGTCTGGTCTCACTTGCACCAAGTAGTTCAAGTCACTGAGACGTTTGACTACTTCAAAAGGTCCTTGCCATTGCGACAGCAACTTGTTGTGCGCGGTGGGTAGAAGGAGGAGGCACTGGTCTCCTTCCTCGAGGATCCTCAGCTTAGTTTTCTTGTCGTAGTACGCCTTCTGAACTTCCTTAGCTTTCAGTAGCTCTTGCTTTGCTACTTCACATGTCTCTCGTAGTCGTTCGGCCAAGTCCAGCACATATGCATAAGTTGTCTTCACTGCGGGGTCAGGCTCTTCGTCCCAGAGTTCTCGCAGTACTTGCAGAGGACCACGAACTGACCTGCCGTAGACTAACTCAAATGGCGAGAACTGTAGTGAAGCTTGGGGTACTTCGCGGTAGGCGAATAGTAGAGGGGCGATAAATCGTGGCCATTCCTTAGGTTGCTCTGCTGTCATCCGCTTCAGCATCTTCTTGAGGGTGCCATTGAAACGCTCACAGAGCCCGTTGCACATGGGGTGGTAAGGGGTAGTCCTGAGTCCTTTTACAGCCAGTAGCCTCAGCAACTCTTCCATCATGACTGAAGTGAACTGGCTCCCCCGGTCGGACAACACTTGCTTAGGAATGCCCACGCGACAAAAGATTTTCGAACATTGCTTCGGTCACAGTTATGGTTTCAATATTGCGAAGGGGTACTGCTTCAGGCCATCTCGTCGCGAAGTCCACGCAGGTAAGGATGTATTTGGCTCCGTCAGCTGCCCTTGGAATGATAGGTCCAACGATGTCCACAGCCACTTGCTGGAATGGCTCAGAGATCAGAGGCAATGGTCCGAGTGGTGCAGGCTTCACTCGGCTTCACTCGGCCTATCCCAAGCCAGAAAATTTTGAGACTGAATTCTATCCTGAGTTTTCTGTACTCCCATGTGTCCACCTAATACAGCATGATGACCCAGCTTAAACACTGCCAGGCGGTACTTCTCTGGAACGACGAACTGTAGTCTCGAGTCCGCTTGAATACACCGTACTGCGATAAAGTCTTCCCCTTTTCTTAAGGAATCTGGTTTCCGTTCCCCGAGAAGTTCTGCATTGTCCCTCTAGGACCTTCGTACGAACCATGGCAAGTGTGGGATCGGTCGTTTGCTCGGCAACTACGTCCTCACTATTTGCAAGATCTGAAACAGATGAAAGTATCAATGGTTTTACCTGGTTGGTTGCTCTGGCGGCTCCTCTGGTAACCGCCGCTGCACAGGTTTGGGTGGTGGCTTCGTGTGAGCAAAAGTTCTTGGCTCCAGGAATGTTTCCAATGACCAAGTCTGCTACCACCTCCTCCATGACTGCAGCGGTGACTCGTCCGGTGTAGAAAGGACTAACCACTTCAACCGTAGCTAAGGGGCAGATCACCCGAGTCCCGTTGATAAGACTCACGATTACATAATTCCCAGTGTAACTGTCAGGCGTTACAAGCCTCTCCTTGACACAACACCCCGTCGATCCGTTGTCCCTTAAGACTTCCGTGGTGACACCATTTACCTTGCCAGGCTGAACCAGGAGCCCTGTACCTCTGAGACTGGAGCTCAATGCAGCTGACAAGTACACGTGTTGGGGAGTTGACACGGAACCGGCGATGACACACTCTTCTTGTTGAGTAATCTTTGGGGAAAATTCCTCAGGTGCTCCTTCGTGGTGTACTGCTGCTGCTGCAGCGTGCTGATTCTTCTGACCCTTGTGACCTTTCCAGCCACCTTGAGAGTAGGGCTGGTTCCTCACTTGCTGTGGTTGGCTCTGAGGTTTTAAGGATTGAGTAAATCTTTGTGGTTTCGACTTCTGTGGAGATGACTGTGGTAACTTACTGTGGTGTTGGGCTTGCGTGTTAGACCATTGTGCT